>NC_060229.1:6733962-7057662 GCF_907164935.1 Osmia bicornis bicornis
TACTTTTTGATTGGTATCTCCGATTTTTTTGAAACTTCAATATATTGAGAAAGGGCATTTAAAAGGATAGTATATCATTGAAAAAAGCGTCGCAAACACTATTTCAGTATTTCTATTTTGGAAAAAAGGAACATATCATCCTATTATTATTTTAGAAAAAATCAAATTGAAAGCAAAATTATTATTTCTTTTCTCTATTAATGGTGAAAAGAACGGTAATTAATACAAGCATATGTAGCATGTGCCTATATTCCACTGAACCCCTTAATTTTAAATAATTAACACGAGTATTTCGAATTAAGTAGCGAATTATTAATAATATAGAATATAAGTGATGGATTTCTATGGAAATTCAAACGGCATCCACAAATAAGTGTTATGGTAGTCAATGTATTAGAAAAAATCTTGGTAATTTAGTATTTGATCGGTATCGTCAATTTTTGCTTAAACGTGAATATATTGAAAAAAGATATTTAAAAAGATAGGATATCATTGAAAAAAGTGTCGCAAACAATTCTAAGTACTTTTAATTGCATATTAAAAATAAATCCAAACCTAACGAAAATTAACTAATTGAAAAACTATCCAGCACAAGCAATATTGCTCGTAAACTTCAGCTCTTCTGTCTCTGGTCTATCTTCTTCCTTCTTCGGATCATATCCCTCATTACCATATGAACTATTTTGATCTATGTAGATGTATTTTATAAAAAAACATTTAAATTTAAGAATTTAAGAAAATGTAAATTTCAATATATCTACTCGTTGATATTATATGTTCAATGATCCACACTCAAGGTTACGCAAAAAATTATGAATAAATCATATTTTAAGCAGTTTAATATGCATGTGTTGTATAATTTATGATCACCGGATGCGTTCACTCTAACTTGAGAAAATGATCAATTTTGAACTTCACGGGAGGTGAGTTCAAGGCAACATCAGCCGCTTGTTGCTATCTTCTCATAATCCAAACCTTAATTTTGAAAAAAAATGAGTTGCACCTCGTAATAGTACCGTTTTTAATTTTGAATATTTATAAATCTAGGAAAGAAAAAAAATTAATTACTTAACTGAATATTTACAACTTGCTAAATGCATAAACAAGTTCTGATAAGATATCATACACATGTTCTTTGTTAATTTATTTATATATCAGAGAACCACTTTCGATGAGGATCTAAATTGGAGATCCAAATGTAAGATTTTATGTTTTCAAATTGTCTCGGGGAGATGGGGTTCTTTGATAATGTTAATTTTAGATATGAAATACGCGATTAAGTATATGAAAGTGTCGTATCACTCAACCTACTGATATGATTTAAAAACATGTATTCTTTTAATCATAATGTAGATTTAATCTGTTTGTTTGTGAATTACAATGTGCGTTACATAAATGTGTAATGGGTATTTAAAATAAAAAAAACAAATACAACTTCTCACCTTCGTATATCTGAGTCTAATTACCATTAAATCATAAAACGTATATTTGATTAATGCAAGTAAATTACTTAGCGTATGGTGTACAGTGTTCGTTCAAAACGACTCTGAAAACTAAAACATTTCTTTCAGATTCTATTTCCAATTTCCAACAAAGTATTAGATGTACATATTTATTCGGTGTCTTTATTATTACACTTTAATCACTATTTTAAATTTGAATATTTCCCCACGTTTATGTAGACTTGGAAAGTGCCCGGAGAGTATGATAATGATAACAATTATTTTAATAACTGGAGTTACTTTGATTTTTTTAGAATAAATTTTCAGTTACAAAAAGAGAAAGCACTAATTAATTTATACGTCTAACAGGTTTTACTATGAATTCACTAATTGGGCTTAAACTTTGCATAATTATAGAAAATCGTAAAATTAATCATTTCGCAACGTCATAAGGCGCAACTATAAAAAATAAGGGAAAAAATTTCTTGTAAGGTCAGCTTAATGATTTAACACCTTTACGGTATTCGGATTTGTGACCCAACCATATCTTTCGATTTATATAATTTCTTTATTTTTCACTTTATTGGAATCAAATTTCTTGATAATGTCCATTTTTATTAAGGGTGTCCGTATCCGTATGTGTCAAACACCCGAGTAGTCGGGTCGGGTCAGATAAAGCCGAACGGGGTCGGACGGGTACCCGAGACATACGACCATACAGATAGCCCGACTGGCTCGGGTAGCTCGACACAATCGAGCCAGTTCTGAAAAAATCGGCCGAGTTCCGGCGAGTTGCCTCAATAATTGCAATTCATAGAGATATACTACAGGGTGGCTCAAAATGAGCTTTAGTTTAGAAAAATTCACTATAAAAAACTACAAGAAATATTCAATTCAAATACCTAAATTGCATTTTATTCAGAAACGTTGAAAATTTTATGAATAAGATTTTCAAAGTGTTTTCCCTCAGTAACCAGTAAGTAGCAAAGCCTTGTTTCAAACAATTCGATCAGAAGACAATATTATCTCTACTGGACATTAAAAAGTGAGTAAAACACGTGTGAATACAAATCGACTTTTTCTCAATTTCTCAATTGGAAGACGTCAGTGATTCTTTCTTTGAGGTGCTTCATGTCTCTGATCTTCACTTCGTATACTTTATCCTTGACATAACCCCAGAGAAAGAAATCATTGACCACTAAGCGACGATAAACACACGTTCGTCCAGGCTGTATGCGATCTTCGCAGTTACCATTTTAAAGCTGAAAAACATGTGTAAAAAAATGTTCAACTCTAGTCTACTTGTTTATCAAATAATGATTTGAATATCTATAAAAATAAAGAGATGATGCAGAAATCAAAACCGAAGCTCCTTTTGGGCCACCCTGTATGTAGTATATCCATTTCAAACACAATGCCGAATCGAATCACGGTTATTGTGGTAACTCGCTAAGCTCGTTCGACTTTTTCCGAATTGGTCCGATTGCGTTTGACTACCCGAGACAATGGAGCTACCCGAGATAATGGGGCTACCTGACCGTTCGTATGTCTCGGGTATTCATCCGATCACCTTCGGTTTTACTCAACCCGCCCCGACCCGATCCGAGCTCGGAATTTCGAGTACTCGCTCACTCCTAATTTTTATGCAGGTTTCTGAATATGTAAAAGAATTACACTTGTCAAAAAAATAAATCAAAATTATTCTACAATTTGTGTTAGTTTCTATGAGCATCATACAAGGGTTAAATAAAAATTGAATCCAATTTTATATACCCGATGGTAAAGTAATAGATTTCAAAAGCGAAGGTCACAAGTTCAAGTCCCCTACTCGGTACCTGTTTTTAATTTCCCTTTTATTTTTGAGAGCTTCTCGAAACGCTCAATTAACACAATTAATTATTTGTCTTAACTGCTTTGCTTACAATTTCGTTAGCAGTGTTCCAAGATGATTACTATTATTAGGTATACAAATTAATTTTGTACCTTTTCTTTTTTTTTCAATTGACAGAGTTACGCTAAACTATGTTTAATATTAGTGATTATATAAACGAGTACAATAATATGACAAATTAATTTATAAATTAACATTATAAAAGAAATAGTAATTAAAACTCTTTATCGCCATGACAGAGTAACTAACTAAAAAGAAAGAGGGTGGCCAACTTCATAGCAATACATGGCCTATAGGAATTTTTTTTTAAATCGTGCTAAACATAATTACTGAAGTAATTTTTATTGTTATACAGGGTAAATTGGCGACTCTACTCATTGGACGACAACAGGCTACAAGTCAATATGGCGTCGAAATAACTTGTGAAATACGCTAAAAACGCTCACTTTTATACACATATAACTTCTGAACCAATGGATTCCGCGCCTTAAAACTAGGATTTTTAGATTCTACTCGTTAAATACTTCAAGAAGGTAAAAAGAAAAAGCCATAATTTTTGGGCCCCTGAGGTAAAGTTCAGCCGTTATACACAGTCTAATACACAGAAGAAGGAAAATATTTAACTTTAAAATAGTAATTAGTAATTATGCACCGAATTAATTTGTAGACCTAAGCAGATAGAAAAGTTGAGATTAAAAGAAAACAGACATTACGTTAGGGCAAGCCATTAATCTGTTTATTATACCTTTCTTTAAATTGAAACCCACACTGGTGCCCGAATATTTTTGTGATCGACTGTACATTATCATAACCGTGCAATATGAATCAAAACTTCGATTTACACTCATCAGGACGATTATATAGGTTCATCTGTGTAGCATAGCCGAGTCAAGTGGCGAAAGTAAAATGGTCAAGCAGATAGTGCTTTATGATTTAACCCACTTCTCGAAGGTCAAGTCGAAATTAGAAACTCCTACGATCGTTTCCGACTTTCTTTCGTGCGCGATCACCAAGCGAGAATTCAAGGTGGAGAAAGTGGTCTGCCGACTGAAAGAGAAGCTAGATGAGAATAAAGCGGAAAGAAAGGCATATAAAGGAGGAAGGTGGAGGAGAGATAAATTTGTTCGTTCAATCAAGGAAGAGGGAGAGCGGCCATAATTTCTCTGTGTGAACGACGCGGGGATCAGAGCTCGTAGAGACGGAGACATCGACAGCCGAAAAAGGATACCGGTTCCTTACCTGATCTTCGACCATAATTTGCCGTCCGAGGGACGTAATTTCGAATTTTGTAACGGGTCTTCTTACCTGACCCTCTACTATGATCCCTTGCAGGAATAACGTAGATCCGAGGTTTTTAGATATTCGGATTGCCTTCCACTTCCCTGAACATCCCGCGGTTTTTATCCGTTTCTGAATTATATGCAGCTTTATTATTAAATTATTGCCTTGTAATTTTGGGTAGACATTTTGATGGTGGAATGGAGATGGGGAGATTTGTATATTCTAGTCGTAAAAATGGGAAAAGTCAGTTGAAATATACAGGATGCTTAACAGGGTTGGGGTTAAACTTATCAAAACAAAAAGATCTTATCCTTCGGACGGCGGACCATGGAGAGAGGCCCAATTCTAATTTATTTTTGTATTTCGTATTATTTTTATTTTCTGAATTTTACACTATTCCTCTGAAAATTATTCATTTAACTTTTGATTAATATCCTTGTATATATTTTGCATGTTTGGGTCTCGATTGACCCATATTTCGCTATTCAAGGGTTCATGAATATGGGTATACAAATGATTAATTTTATATTAGAATAATATATCTTACTGAATGTTAAATGTTAGAAATGAGAATGAAGATTAATAAGGGAAGAAGAATTAATTCAACATTAAGTAGTACCTACATACAGCAGGTAATATATATATTCATTAATAATTAGTAAACAAACATTTTTAATTTTTTCTAATTTGGACTTATCATTGCATCAACTATTAATTGCACGTTGGTAACAAAAATGATATAATTATATAAAATAAAAGAAAAATATGAAAAAAAAAAATAAAACTCATGAATTTTTCTTAATCGTTACATTAAATAATTATTTTCCCTAATAGGATCCTTATTAAGAGGTATATTTATTTGTGGAATGTTTTGATAAATGAAAAAATATCCGAACAATACATATAATATAACAATAATTGTTATAATTTATTATAACAATCGAATAAGTACTATTGTTTAAAAAACAAAACTTTTTAATATTTAATAATTTTAATTCTTTTTTAAAATTAATCTCTAATAAAACTAGAAGTGTCGATAAAACACATTGTAGTTTTGTAATTGTATAAAAATCTATAAAAATAAATATTGTACGTTGTAAATCTAAAAAAAGTTAAAATTTGTTAGACAATATAATGTTATATTTAACCTGGTGCACTATTACTTTTATACTTTAAAATTTAAAATGAAACTCTATCCATTCGTATCTCAAAGGAAACGAGGTAATTTTTGAACAGCACGTTAATCATTCAATTTTACTCTTTCATCTTGATACACGTAGTACTCGAGTTAATCCTGACTTTTCAAAAAGGTGCTTATCGAATCTATCTCGCTAAAAGCAATTTCAGTTTCTCCATCAAACAGCAATTCAACCGACTTAATATAGTATCTATTTTTTATATCATTTTCTCTTTTCTTTTTCGTAGAAATATTACGATCTAATGATTCCCTTGTGAATTCGACATTTTGTGTGCATCAAACTATGCCATTTCCAAAAAAAGCTCTTGATAAAAGCTCAAAGTCAAATTAAAATACAGTTAAATAAAATAGGATTTAAAATATTTAATAAAAATATCTTGAAATAATTTTATTTTCTTATTTTCTGATATGTGATATTTAATTTGATATCTTATAATAAATAATATTTCCTGCAACTATTTTTGCAACTAAAAATAGTGATATAATTCGATTTTAAATTAAACAAAATAAGGTTTCAACTCCTTAACGTCTACATGAAGCATACAAATTTTGTAAAATAATACTTTCTGTTTTATTTTATTCATTATCATAGCTTTCAAATTTCAAACAGCCTCCTAATTGGTCCTTTGCATATTAAGCAAATTTTTGTTTCTTAAATATCCCTCGAATTTTTCGATATCTACGTGATTATTTTTTCAAATTGAAAATCATTTTACTACTACAGATTCCCTGCCGCGAATGTACCACGAACAGATTAATTTCAACATCTCTTGTAAACCATGAAGGTAATCGACGCAGTGCAGATGCAATTCCGAGCTGAAATCAGCACAAATGGCTGCCACTTATCTGCCGTTTATTTTTACGCTATTTTTTATCTTATCCCGACTAATATTTCTCTCGGCTGTTTGAGGATGATTGATAAGGCTGCTACTGCTGCTGCTGCTGTTACACGAACTCGAATGTAAAATAGCAAGATCCTATAACGCGGTTTGCAAGCCGAGCTGAGACCAATGTTGGGCACAAATTATTTCAAATAATAAATAAACCATCCTTATTCGTTATCTTGTATTTATCCTTCGAATTATAATTAGGGTAAGTGTCGACTAGAGTAAAACCTGCGCGGGAGCTGTCGATAGCATTTCTTGCAAGTGGACACCGTGGTGAGATTCACTTTCAATCATAGATGTATGTATATACATATAATAGATAGACGGTATACATGCGCGATAAGGGAGCTAGTAATGGTAAATCGGGTAACTCCATAAGAATATATAGAAATAAAGAATATTGACAGGCAAATATCCCAAAGGAACATATTTTAATAATTTAATGATTTCAGAAGTTTAAAAGGGGAGGATTTATTTTGGCAACGACAATTGGGTCCAAAATTGACAAAATTATAGTGGAATTTTTTAAATCAATATAGAATGACGAAAAGTCATCAAATTACCATAATGAAAAATCATGAAATCATCATCATATAATGAAGATTTGTAAAAAAAAAAATATACATATATGCTGATCGAATTGAGTAACCTCCTTCTTTTTCGAAGTCGGTTAAAAATGGAAAGAAGAGGATTTATTTTTACAACAGCAATTAGTCCATTTGCGAAATTTTCAAACTTTCCAATTTTTTGATATAGCAAACTGAGGGCCTCGAACGGGGGCTGTCCTGTACAATGAGTCACATAACTTTAACTCCCTTTAATTCTCTCCCTCTCTCTCAGTATTGAGCTTATGTGACTAACTAAGGTCATCGGTAATTCAACGCCATGATAAATGAACGAATAACGAATAAAATTTCATCCGTTACTTCTCATTCAAATAAAAAGTTATTTAAATAACGTTCAACACTGGGTGAGATTAAGTTCGCCTGAAACCAGCTAGCAGTGTTTGATCAATCACTTATAAATACCCTCCGATGTCTGATACAATCGACTCGCTAAACAAGATAAAAAAGATCAATGAAAAGGCGTGGAAGATTTTTTCTGTGACTTTTTGTTTGTTCGATCCAAGGTGATGTTTTCCAAAGCGCACTCGTTCGGCGTTAGCGGGGGAAAAAATGAGCTTACAAGTTAAATACAGTAGTCTCTCGTTATATTGTCACGGAACGGGCGGTAGAGGCGGAAAGGGTATAGCAGGATAAGATGGTCAAAAGTGCCCTTGAGCCGATTTTCTTCAGCAATGCACCATTTTATAGCTTATAATAAAAAACCATTGTACACCAAGTTTCAACCCTGTATCTCAACTGGGAGGGTGGTTACAGGGTGAGAAAGTAAAAGTGGTTTTCGCTATATTTTCAATTATTTACAATAACTTCACTCTCTCCATTCAGATCTTGCTCCATCCAATGCAGAAATGTTAGAAATCACATAATGCAGTAAGTGTGTAAAGGAAATGTAAAAATTGAAAGTATTTCTCATGTTATCGCACGAAATATGTCGAAAATATCGGTTTTTGATTTTTTTTAACACGGCCCACCACACTTAAAAATCTGAAAAAAATTGAGGACACCAGTCATGCTAATATCTAATTACTGTGAAAGTAAAAATCTAGTGTTTTGAAAGCTTCTACCCGAAATCTCAATTTTTCGACTTTTCTTTGCGTTTTTGATTTTTCACGCTTAGGATTTGCAACCGAAAAATCTGAAAAAATTCACAATCATAAAAAAACATGGCTAGAATATCCTAGAATTTTTTCAGATTTTTTGAATGCCATTATATAGGGAAAATATGGCAAAAACCACTTTTTCTTTCTCACCTTGTAACTACCCTCCCAGTTGAGATACAGGATTGAAACTTGGTGTACAATGGTTTTTTATTATAAGCTATAAAATGGTGCATTGCTGAAAAAAATCGGCTCAAGGGCACTTTTGACCATCTTATCCTACTATACCCTTTGTCAAGCTTCCAAACTTTCAGTTGACGGGGAAAGGGGACGTAAAATTGTATCATTTTCGTAGGCTAGGATGATGGAAGAGTGTTAGATTTAAACAAATTTAAATATTTCCGTTTTTAGTTTTGTACGTTACAGAAGATGGATTACTGCGTGTTGTCGCTTCCTAAGTTCAATAAGTGAAATTGATTAAGGATCCATTCTTTATTTTCTTATAATACACAAATATGGTTTATTTTATTACCCTAAAGACTTTCTTATACAAGATATCCCAGAAGTGGGGTAGGATCCGTGGAGGGATGATTGCTGAGGTCATTCTAAACAACTTTTTCCTTTGCCAAAATGTTGGTTAAGGCTTCGTTTTCAAGTAATTAACGAAAAACACTGGCCAATCAGAGCGCGCCTTACCGCGAGAGTGTTCGGTATGCACTGCGTTCAAGCCGTAGTCGCGATCAAGTGCATCGGCACCACGTCGGTGTAATAGGATTCGTTGTTCATGAGCAACCAATAATTCGATACTATTATTCCTTTCTGTTTTTAATTCGTTATTCGATACAACTTTCGCCCAGCGAATCCTATTATGTATATCGATGCGGTGCTGATGCACTTGATCACGACCAAGGTTTGAACGCAGAGCATACCCAACACTCTCGCGGTTCAGCCCGCGCTAAAGGCGCGCTCTGATTGGCCAGTGTTTTTCGTTAATAACTGGAAAACGAAGCCTTAACCAATATTTTGGCAAAAGAAAAAGTTGTTTAGAATGACCTCAGCAGTCATCCCTTCACGGGTCCTACCCTAGTTCTGGGACACCCTGTATATATGTATACCGCAGTTCATCAGAGTCCATAGCTGCGACGCGCAGATTGGAAAATGGTGGGGGAGCGCAGCGAGCTCTCCGCTAATCGCTTTCCACTTCGTTTGGGAGCATCGCCAATCAGGGCAAAGATGCGTACTGGAGATGCGCGAAGAACGAAAATTGGTCTTTTCGCAGTTATGGACTCTGGTGAACTGCGGTATACATGTATGTATTTTTCTAATATTCTAATGTAAGTGTAATTAAGTTGTATAATAAAACGTATATAAAGACAATTCTAAGAAAGAGTAGCGCTAGCATGCTTGAAAATCTGTGAAAGTTAAATCGCTCACTTGGCAATATAACGAGGACCCACTGTACATCCTTATCGTTCAATGCATTCGTTAAAGTAATTACTATCAGGTCCTCGGTGGCTGATAACGTGGAAGGTGTTTGTACTGGATTTTATTCGTTGCTCAAACTGTTTGTTCACATACTTCGTATAGATATGATTATTTGGTATTGGTATTATGATTAGTTACCTACAAGATGCTCCGTTAAAATTGATCCACGTGAATAGCATTGGACCTATCAACGGTTTCTCAAAAATTTAATGGAAAGAATTTTCGTAAAACGTAATTTTACTTGGAAATACGTTGGGAAAAACGTCCTTTTGTAAATTATGTTTTTGGTATTGGTATTATGATTCGTTACCTACAAGATGCTCCGTTAAAATTGATCCACGTGAATAGCATTGGACCTATCAACGGTTTCTCAAAAATTTAATGAAAAGAATTTTCGTAAAACGTAATTTTACTTGGAAATACGTTGGGAAAAACGTCCTTTTGTAAATTATTTATTTAAAAAAGAGAATAGTAATTTTTCGGGGTCGCTATTTTTGTAGCTGTAATTTTAACTATTGCTTATCTGAAAATAATTATCGTTTGTAAACAATTGAAAAGAGAAGGTCAAAAGATTTTATCTGTATACGACTTTATCTTCTGTTGTGACCAGTTCCTATAATTAGGGAACAACAATTATTTAACTAGAAACTCCTAAGTCAGTTTTTAGAAATTAAAAATCGCACGTATGTAGTACATATTTACAGTAACTTTCAAAGTATTAAGGTGAAACTGTTAAAAAGTGAATATTTCTTCACATTTTGTATTCTTATTACCGAATACGATAATTATAAAAAGAATTCCGAATACTTTGTAGCGAAAGTAGTTAAATCGTTATATTAGGCCATTCCATGTAAGTGAATGTGTTTTTGTGTGTATAAATCTTTTTAACACGTTTTAGGTAACGCTGAATCTGTAAAATGAGTCGAATTCAACTTTTGGAGTAATTCAGGAATTACTGAATAATTCAATAAATAATTGTTTATTATGATAATAAAATATTATTTATTATTTATTTTTTGGCATTTTGATCAGCAGATACCCCTAATACTGCCCTCCATATTGTCAGTTAAAATATCCTATCTTTTACTTCATTTTTTGATTGGCATTCGAAACATGTTATATTAGATTATTTCCGTAATACGAGAAAAATTATCGTACAGCGCGATTTCCTATAACGCGAATTCGAGTCAAACAATGATCGGTCGGTCGAGTCGAGCGTTTGAATTTGTCGAATTACTCAAAATCAACGAACTGTCTGAAACAAAGGCGAACTACTCGAATATTCGAGCTGAAAATTCATCTTCAAGTAAATCAAAGTTTTACAACGACTCGAATATTCGAGTAGTTCGAATTTGTCGAGTAGCTCGCTTTTGTGTCAAACAGTTCGTCGATTTCGAGTAATTCGGCAAATTCAAGTGCTCGACTCGGCTCGAACAATCGAAGCGAGTTCAGCTCGGCTTGTAAATTCCGAGTACACCTCTAGTACCTATGCAATTCACTCTGAGCTGATCAAAACAATTCTCGATCCGATCCGAGTATCGGGTACTCGAATATGTCGAGTTTTCGACCATCTATACTTTCGAAAAGCCGAGTGTATTTTTGAGTTCTCATTCTCGCACACCTCTAGTAGAAATGTTCGTTTAGGCTATTTAATAAGATATTTTAGAAAAATTTTCAAATTCGATTTTCTTGAAAAAAATAAATAGCTTCATATGAACAAATTTTATTTCATGATTTTGCCTTATTATTTTATATATCCGTATTGCCTTTGACATTATACTGCAAGTTACATACATAACAGCCTATACAGTTTTAACAATTCACGCTATTTAAATGTATTAAAATAAATTCTTGAGAGTTAATTCAAAATCTTCTTACATGGATCTCTGAATGCACTGCTGACGATGCATACTGCACGATAAGCAGTCTCTTTGTGTATCATTCATATAAGATATTCGATTGATTGTTGACCTTCTTGAAAGAGAAAGTTACATACAATTACCAAGTCTATCTATAGAACGTCTGCAGTTATGACAGATAGAAATGTGTTTGACGTAAAATTCTTCGGCTTTACATTTGTTTTCACCATTTAATAACTTATTTCAGATGTAATTAGTAATTACTCTTTCAGATAAGATAAATAACCTCGCTGACCGACATACATATAAGAATGTGATTATTTAAAAATAATTATTTTTTATTGACATACTTGGATAAAACATTGATTACTGAAAGTGTTGATCTCTTTACTTTTCTAAATACACAGTTAATTTTTCAAGTATAATGTAAATGTTCACCCAGTGCCGGTTTTAGCAATATTGGCGCCCTGGGTAAGATTATCGTGGCGCCCATTAAAATATATGTATACCTATAGGTAAAAAACGCGTCAGGGAAGATATAGACATAAATGCAGCAGCATATATAGTATATATGTAATATTACATATGAGATGTAGATGGAGAGAAGAGACAGTGAGAAAATATCGGTATATTCGCATACTAGGGACACCGGGCTGCAGCGCCCCTACCGATCTAGCGCCCTGGTAGAGGTGTGCGAGTACTCGATCTATTCGAGTACTCGAATTTCGAGTCGAACAATGATCGGTCGGTCGAGCCGAGTCGATCGCTTGAATTTGCCGAGCTACTCGAAATCGACGAACTGTTTGATATAAAAGCGAGCTACTCGAAAAAATCGAACTACTCGAATATTCGAGCCCTCGTGAAATAGTCAATTGTTTTTTTTTTGGTTCTACATACTCTTCTTTCTCTTCATCTTCTATGGATTGTGATTCTACCAATAATAATAGATGAATATTCGTGTAACTCGAACAGTTCGAATTTGTACGAGTAACTCGAAAGTTAAACATCTACTCGAATATATTTGAGTAATTCGAACATTTTCGAACTGAAAATTCATCTTCAAGTAAATCGAAGTTTCACAAGGGCTCGAATATTCGAGTGGTTCGATTTTTTCGAGTAGTTTGATTTTATATCAAACAGTTCGTCGATTTCGAGTAGCTCGGCAAATTCAAGCGATCGACTCGGCTCGAACAATCGAAGCGAGTTCAGCTCGGCTTGTAAATTACGAGTACTCGCACACCTCTACGCCCTGGACGATTGCCGACTGCGCCCCCCCCTAACGCCGGCACTGTGTTCACCAGAAAATTAATAGTAATTATTACATTTGGCTATATAATAGCTATACAGGGTGGCAAATTTAAAACGTAATAGATCGAATATTTCGAAAATTATAGAGAGTGGGCATTTTTCGAGGGCCGAAAAATTGCTTTTATTTTTATTTTTTTATTTGATAATAGACGATATTTGGAGTCAGATTCTATAATTAAAACAATTTTTCGGATGCTATAGGCGGGTGAAAAATACTCACAAAGTTGGGTCCGACGCGACGTGTGAATTGATAGAGGCAGAATTTTAGAAAAATGCTTTCCCTGTAAAATCACGTTTTTTGATACTCATGTTCCTTTTTCTCAATAACTGTTTGTACCTCAGTAACTCAGTCTGCTTTTACTACTAAGGGCAACACGTATTTTCGCAAAAGACTTTTCCGAAATTCGACTTACAGTCAGATAGACAGCATCTTCCATATTCCAAGGTAAGTGTACAAAAAAGTCCACAAATTGAAAACCCGTCAAAGAGGGGCATTAGATCGAATCTAAAAAGATGTATTAGTACTACTAAATGCAGTTGAGGGTGTGGCGTTACCTATATGTAATAGTTTTTGAGAAAATGGCCTTCAAAAAGCTTCTTCAGCCATTTTTATTCAAATGGACCCCAATAAAAAATCCTAAGCCCTAGGCCGAAGGACCGGTACCCCATATAATCTTCCTTGGTGTTCTTTGTACATTATATATAATTCAATAATATAATCCTAATAAGACTTTTCAAGTAATCAAAACTGTATGTAAGTACTTTTAATGATTGCAGCTACGTAATAGAATTTTTTATAGTTTTGAATTTAATAATTTTAACAACTAATGAATCAGAATATTTAAGATGAACATTTATATATTATTTAATCTCGTAAAATTCAGCATACGTATATTTTCGATGTGAAAATCGAAATCATTTGATTAAGTATAAGAAAAACTGTCCTAAAAGTTTTGAACGGTTATATATGTTCGCACATGTCAGCTTCTGAAAGGTAAACTTAGAAAACGGTGAAAGCATGAAAAGAAATACGAGAGGATAGCGGATAGAGCCATGCGCAGGTATGCGTCATCGAAACGGATCTTTACACCCCTACGGTTTCAACATCTTTCGCTTTCGAATCCAATCTACCTCCGTTTCCCCTGCTGGTAGCATTCACAAACGTTTCGTAATGCCGATCGACCGCGATTTCCACCCTCTGTATAAATAACCATCGATGTGCTCAAGGGTGCAGGTTGTTCAGGTATACAGGTGTCCTCTGGAAGCGGAAAATGACAGTTTTTCATAGTTATAATCAAAATTTTACTAATCCAGCTGCTGAATAGTTGAAAACATATTGTTTATGATTAATATTTTACTAACATTTTATATTATAAAATGATATAAAAATTAGTAATATTAATATGTATTGATTTTTGAATTTAAATTAATTCGGGTATTATAGTATCATAAATCAATTATGTTATAATTTATAATAATACTTTGTTCAATGATAAATAGTCCTTTTGTTAAAATTCATCACAAATGCTTCTCGTTTTGTTTAATATTCATGTAATAAAAAATTTTAATTTAAGGACTGTGACCAAATTCGACTTCTTTTTTGGCCCTTTTTAAACCGTTTATTGTAAACACATAAATCTATAATAATAAGTCAAACATTATAATTAGAAAATCAAAATTAGTATAGAGAAACAAGACATCCCAAATGAAAGTAAAATTTACATTGCATTGTTTTTTAAACATGACATCTTAATATAAGATGTTTACTATTAAAGTTCGTTTAATTTTTCAATCTGACTAAAAATATTAAAAATGTTGAAAATACTAAGTACACAGTTCTAATTCAATAAGCAGCAGCAATAGATGTTTTCAAAATCTTACTATTTTTACACATCGTCGGTTTGTCAGAAACAATAACGACTCAGAAATCATTAATTTCAAGATACCTAGGAAAATAAATTCTAAAACTAAACTCCTTTTATCTGGAAGAATGTCATTAACATTAAAGAAAAAGATAATAAAAAGTAAATAAATATATATTACTTTTAATAAAGAAAGAGAAGGCCAAAAATATTCAATGAAAAACAATAAAGTAGTAAATAAATTACAAAAAAAGTAAATTTTAGCTGCTCCCCTGAGAAATGAACATTTTTTATTTAAGTCACTCTTCTGGTAAACTGACGATATACGAAGAATATTTTACCCCATACGGTTTTCCGTCTTTTGACTACTCATCCATCCCTTTCATTGTCGCCATAGAAACATTCATATATTTCATAACACAGGTCCCTTTTAACCCCAGATTAATAAACATACACGTATACCTGTATAGCTAGAAACAGGTCAAGCACACAGGTGTCCTCGTAGGGCAGAAAGGTCTGGGGATGGATGTTATGTACGTCATCGGTGATGCGTATGCGTCTCGAAAATGGGACTTCTGGAGTCTGACCCCCTATACGACCCTTCCTTTTCAGGACCCCAACAACCATGAACAGGGGCTGGACGAACGTATGTATCGCCCTATCTTCTTTCTCGTCGGAGTTTCCCCTTCTGTCTCCACCTTTTTTTTTGCTGCTGCACCCCCATCCATTCGGCCTGAATCTGGGGACGAAAGCCGCAGGTGCTGTATCCTATAAAACCCTCATAAGATTGGGCCCCAGTGGCGTGGGCATTTTCAAGAAATACTCGTTTTGGAAACTGAAATTATTCTGGTCTTCTGAATAATTGCTTAAATATTATTAATAATTCTATTACTTGAGGTTGAAAGATTATATAGTTTTTGTATTAAATAAACTACTAAAAACATAAAGTTTGTTAATGAAATTTTCCTTTTTATATTTTTCTTGCTTAGTAAACAAAATTGTAGAAAAATATTTGCAAATATTATTTAACATAATTACTAGTAATTAACAATATAAAATCCTTTGGGCATTTAAATCAAAAGAAGAGAGGAAATGTTAATATTGCTAGAAAAGTTTTGAAAATATTCAAATATTTTATGCAATCTGTACCAATAAATTATTAGTTGTATACCCTTTCTTGATGAGCCCTAATTTTAATTTAATTTCGTATTTCATATTATTTTCAAATTCTAAATTTTACACTGCATCTCTGAAAATTATTCTTCCAACATATGGAACTTTTTCGTTCAAAAATAACATATTGCACCTCGATTGACTCAGACTCCGCTGTAGAAGGATTGAAAGATGAAAAATTCCAAACTATTACCTTAAGTCTGCTACAATAAATCCATAAGAGTTGCTGCTGTAACTTGTTACATTATTCAAAAACCTGCAACGACGCGTATTCGAGTGTCATTCGGAGTTGCCGTACGCCGAAAGTGCCACTCCAATTTACATACCGTGTCCAAGACTCCGAGGAAGAAAAGAAAATTACCGTGGTGTGTCAATCATGGTTCCACGCCCATGTCGGAGCGTCCCGAGCGTGTTTAGGGATGCGACGCACATGTACGAGGCGTGTTTGAAAAACTATTGACCAGCTCTTCCTTATGCTGCCTCTCCATTTCTCCATGGAAATTGATTAAAAGCCCGCACGAAACGCTGAGGAACGTAGAATTTTTCTCGAAGCGATTTCCACCAAGGTCTCGACACTTTCATCAAAGAAACCCTCTTTGATATGAAAAAAAAAAAAAACGTGGAAGAGGGCTGGGGATTTCATGCAGACGTGGATTGATGTAATGCCTTTCAAAAGATTTCAAGGCTGGGGCGTCTTTCCCACGACCACAACGAACCCCAAGCGACCGTTGAAGGACCTGCAACGTCTACGGGGGTGGGCAGGTCGGTTTTCACATGTGGCTCGCGAAAAAAAGGCCCTCGAAGGATCGTTAAGGGGTCACGGGTCGACGTTCTGGCTGACTTATGGAACACTTGCTTGCGATCAGCTCCCATTCTTCCAATTAGACCTGATATTTGTCCCCGACCGACAGCTTTTCCTATCTTTCGAAACCGGTTTCCCTTCGGGACCCTATTGCACATACAAATGAGCCATGAAGGTTTTCAGCCTAATGGAAACAACTTTGTTTCCTTATTTCTGTCTCTTCTCTTAATTCGGTTACTGATTGGGAAATAAAATTAGTCGTGTTCTGTCAAGTTGCAGGGGTATACCTGTTTTTTTCTATTTTTTTAAATTTGAAGTGTAGGAGCGAAGGTACGAATATGAGATGGGGTAGAAATGTGAAATATTAAGGTTTTAACTCGTACGCAGTATTGACATTTTTAACAATGATTGTATAAGGTGTAGAAATTCGGTGGCACCCAAAATCCCGACACCCACAATCCCGACAGCCAAAATCCCGACAGCCCAAAATCCCGACAGCCCAAAATCAATACCAATAAATATGTTACTTCGTAAATTGTGTTTATTATTTCCTTATATTAAAAATGGGTATTGGTATTAGTTAGCGTAGTATACAGGGGAGTCTGGGGAGCAGAGCCCCCCAGTCAACAAGACGAATTTAATATGTTACTGTTCAACTCGAGGGGGATGTTCTATTTTTTGTTTAAATCTGAAATTGTCATGGTAATATCCCAAAATTCGGACGACGTGATTAACACGGTGGCCTGTCGGGATTTTGGAAAATCGAAAGATATATACATATGTGTGTTTAACAAAATGTAAGTTTTTCACGTAGTCATTATTTATAAACAAATTCCACAAGAAGGGCGATTTTTCGACACTATCTGTCAGATATACCCCTTTAAAAAAATCATCAAAACATTAGTTTAATAACTTTCCATAAAATGTATGCACTGTAACGGAGGACGTTCGCGCCACCACCTTACTTAAGATCTTACTTAGGATTTTAAAATATGATTTACACAAGGAATTAATTATGGTTTACATCATCAAAATATTAATTGAATTTGTGAAAAAATAAAACAAAAGTTGTTCATTTAATTTTTGAATCAACAATACAAAGGAATCACGAGGACTTTATGGATTCAAAACCGTACATTTCGTAAGATAATCAATTATAAAGTTATCCGTGATGGACATTTTTACGTTACAAGCAGTACTGTACACGGACAGAAAGCGATGACCATTAATTGCAATGATTGAGCCGAGATAATGGCGTGTATCATGATGGTATTCGATAAAGATCTCGTTAGAGGAGTGTGAAATTAGCGATGAAGGGGGTCAGATTGTCGTCGCTAGAAGATGAACGGACACACGTAAACTGTGTAATCGGCTCGAGGTTTTAATCACCTCGCCGTTTCCTTCGGCATTACCAGAATGCGAAAAGGCTTTATCAATGCGAAAACGTGATTTCCACTTAATGCCACAAATCCCTCCTATCAGCTTGGTTAAAATTGAATTATACGGTCCAATAAGCTGAAAGATTAAGATCAGGGATTCCTCTTAAAGCCTTGATCACGAAGATTATTTGTTTAAGAATTAAATAGCAGTATAGGTAATTTACGTGTTTGTAGCATGTGTGTTTAACGTTACCATGATTATCATCATTTTAGTAGGTATTTTAATCTTTTTTCATTTAACAAGATTTAACCGGGGCAATTTAGCAATGTAATGAACGTAAGTATAATATTGAGCATGATAGACTTCTTTAAGGAAAATGATGGTATATGTTAAATTTTGCGATATTTAATTAACTTTCTTGTTCTTAAATTTATTTTGTCACGAATATTTTCAAAATTAGTAATTTCAGAGTTATCATTTTTTTTATTTAATATTATTCGCGATATAGTGGAAAAAGGACGTGAATAATTAAATGAAGAAACAATTTTTGAAAATATTAATAGTGGGATAAATTTTTTAAAAATTATCACTGATTGGAATTATTAAATATTGCAAAATTTAACATATAAACTGAATTTCAAATTTTGAAGTTACAAAATTCAGATTTTAGGACTGAGATATTTCGTATGAAAATTTGAAATTACTCACTACAGAATCAGAACACAGCATTGATCTTGCAATCTTTAAAAGAAATAATCTATGATATCTATGACACCCTCGCTAACATATAATTTTTGTTAATAAACTTATCTTGACAAATAATCAGGTGGCCCAAAACTTATCATTGGTAATGCAAGAAAATACAATTTTGATCAGATAATGTATTCTTTTCATAATAATAATAAACTATTTAATATTAAATAGAATTCAATTTTTAGTCCACTTCAAACTTCTCTTCACTATTTATTATAATGAAATGTAGCAAGTTACATCAAGATTATTTTAAATATGAAATCAATTTTTTTTTTCCAAAGATGGATTTGTTCTATACTTTCATAATAAACCATTCAATTTATGCAGTGATGGTATTAATTATTCACTTTATCTATGATTGGCAGGTAAAATGTTAATATTTTCAGAAACATTTACAATGTAATGAATGTATTAAGTGTACAAGTGATTTTAATGGCTTTAAAATTACGCTTTTGTATATTTAAAAAATGGCACAAAAACAGATTAATGAGTTCCTCTGACATAATGTATATTTCTTTTTAATCTCAACTTCTCTATTTAGTAGGTCCACAAATTAATTCGCTACCTTAATTACTAATTGAATAGTGGCCTGGGAATACGATAACAATAACGATTACTTAATTACAAAAATAAATCTTGAAAGTAAAAAAATTGTATACTTATTATTAACTTCCATTATGATTAAATAAAGACGGAAATATGATTTAAAGTGTTAAAAATTATTTATCCCAAATTTTTTATCAATACTATATATTTCAGTCAAAATGTTCTCAAACAGCATCATTTTTAGCAAAATGAAGACATTGTGCGATATAGCCATCATTTGTAAATTAATTTCTATCAAGTTTGTATAAAAAGGTCATTTCTTTCATCGGTTATAGTGATTCACGATCATTGATAAAATTAAGGACGCCTTTGTCGACATTTATAACTGATACCACTTTTATATTCATTCACGAAAACAGTCATGAATACAAAATACTATTTCTTCTCGTTGTCTGCAGAGACAGGATGCTTTCGCATCGTCGTCACGGTGTTTCACTTGATTCCACATCCTCCCATACGTATGCATTAACGAGTTAACCCAAATACGAGTGCATAACATCGCATAAACCCATTGATCTGTTTTCTTACTCCAAATTCGACGCGTATATTTGACTTTTTAAACAGCGAAAGTCCGGCTGCTGACTCTCTGACCCTCGATCGAAAAGGTGTTTTTTAAGAGCCGTCGACGAGACGATACGGTCGCCACGAATAATTCCACGCTGCCAAGCAGTGGCGTAACGCAATCAATCTTATTCGTCGCTTTCCTTATAACTTTCAAAATAGGACGGTACAAAATTTATAGTGTTTTCGAGCAATAAAATTTTAATAGAAAATTTTGTAAATCTTGAGAAATTTTGAATATATAATTGTTTATCAAAACTCTGGAATATAATTCTGGGTTCTGTTTATTACTGAAAGAATTTCTCAGGAAACGTAAATAAATAATTCTATAATTAATTATAGAAAAAATTATAGAAAATTATCAAGTTTATGGTTCTCCAACGAGTAAAAGTTAATAAATAATTTTAGAGGCATCAAGGAATTGTGAATGCTTAATTAGCTATCAGAACTTTAATGAAATGATTACAAAAAATTATAAAACACGTTTTTAATCTTTTTGAAAATAATACAAAAATACAAGATAGCAATTTGAAACCATAACTTGTATATTTGTCATTTTTCGATCAAGTTATCCAGATTAAGTAAACTTATTAAGTACTTATGTTTGAAATAAAATAAAATTATAAAATCATTTAATCTACCACTAATTTGAATCTAGCAAAATACGAAATTAAACCAATATTCAGACCCAGATTTCTAACTGGCCAGTACATTGTTCGACCGGAAGTACATTCGCCATATCCAGATGAGCAAGCTACAAGTAAGAACAGACCAACAGGAGCATCATTTGTCAACGAATCCTAGAACTAAAGTTAGAAAATCGCTTTAAAAGTCAATGGAGGGTGTTTGACAGGATAAAGTATAAAGGGACTGAGGGAGACAAAAAAAAGGAACTTAAGAAGAGAAGGACCGATCAATTCAAAAGGTCTGCTGGTCTGGCAGTATGTATGTGTCGCATATAAGAACAAGATCCCTTGCAGGCTTGTTCTGCAGGCTTCTTTCTTCGTAGACCATACCTAAGTACTTAGAAACGCGTGAGTGGACGTCAGCGTAACCATCGTCCCGGTATACACTGCCAGCCATAACATTCAACAGTTGCCGCCATAAAGGACCTAACCTTTCTCAAGGATTTCACGTGGTTCTCTCGTTCGGAACGCTGTTCAGCACCGAGTATGGCAGACTTCCCTAGGGGCAACGGCGATGTAAGAGAAGGAAACCCTATTAGTTGTGTACAGATATTTACAGTAGACTTGACAATTTTCCACATTAGGTGCTGTAGGAGAGGAAATTTTTGGGAAACGAAAATTTAGCAAATGCCTCTATCAGGTGCTGGCGAAACAGTTGAGGGACAAAAGACGAAGACAAGAATAACGAAATATTTCCAAAACAATTGAATATTTAATATCAATCATAGTGTCCGTTCGTCTAGTGAAAAAGCACTGAAGGGGAAGGTGCCCCTACCACCTCATGCGAATGAGGGGTCACGCGCGAGCGCGCAGCCACGATGCCTCATTCACATGAGGTGGTAGGGGCATCTTCCCCTTCAGCGCTTTTTCACTAGATGTACGGGTACTATGATTGATATTGTTCAAACAAATCATACGCATGAAAAATGGTGTGCTAGAGATATGTGAATAGTATTAGTGAAAGTAAATGTAGACAGCAATAGGTCTCTGCGAAAAGTTATCACGAGTCTACTGTATTAATAATGAGAAAAAATTTTGGTAATTGTTTACTATTTGCTCGGTATTTCCGATTTTTTTAATTTCAATATCTTGAAAAGCCTTATTTAAGAAGGTGAAATATCATTGGAAAAAGTGTAGCAAATAATTCTAAGTACTTTTAATTTTACGTTAAAACTAGACCCAAGACTGCACTTCATCTTAGGGGATCAAAAATTTTTGGTTAAAAATTATCAAATCTTGTAGTTTTTGACCTAAGAAGTCCGAAAATTAAGTTAAAAGTTTAGAAAACCAATAGTTTAAAAGATACAAGTACACATATTTTGGACCCGTTAATTGTTGGTCCCCTAAGACGAAGTTTGACCATCATCTGAATCGCTGTTAGTATCTACTTCATTCCCTGTGCTTGATAGTTTCTGAATTAATTAGTTTTAGGTTACGTTTAGACGTAATTTTAATATAAAACAAAAAATGCCTACAGTTGGGAGCAACACTTTTATTGATGATATTTACTGGCATTCGTTTCCACGCTAATCGAATTTCTAAATAAAAATAATGAAATTCAATGTATAGATTAGGTTTGAATTTAATTTTAATATGCAAGTAAAAGTACTTAGAATTATTTGCGACTCTTGTTTCAATGATATCCTACATTTTTTAATATCCCTTTTAATTAAATATCCAGATTTCAAAATTAAGAGAAGTTAAGTGCGAACTTAATTTTTCCTGCAAACTTACATATGTTACAACCGAACATTTAACACTAATAATTAAATACCACATTAAATTTTTCTAAATGAATCTTAGTATTTTCAAAATCAGAATTTCGAGAATTTTCATAAATCATTTACATCTTCAATACTTTTTACATAATATGCGAAAACATTTCATAATTAACATACACGAAAAATATTTTAAACAATAAAATTCCTTCCTTTGTTTCCTGCATCGTTTTAAATATTCTAATAAAATCATCGAATCATGAATTTCTTCAATATTATGACATAAACTTTTGTATAAATTCATTTAAATTTATCTGGAACAATAAAAGGGATAAAGAAAAATAAAATTTACTTACAGTAATAAGAAACCAAAGTGTTGTATGTTTTATAAAACCGATAACGAATGAAAAGAAGCACTGACGTCAAATGTTTCCAAGTATCGAAAAAAAAATGAAGATAACATTCGACCATTTCTCCTAAGAACGTTTTTTCGAAACGATAGATAGAGCTTAGTTTGATCTATAATACGTATACTTAAGTTACAAAAAAGATTCATATTTATTTCGATTTATTCGAAGCGTATCTGGTTTCAATAATGGATAACCGGAGAAAAAGTATCCAATATCGTTTGAGGACATGATAAACAGATTGATGTTAAAACTAACAATTATTCTTTGTTTTGTACGTTAGATATTTAATATTTTATTGCACAAACGTCGTAAAAAACAAAATATTCTTCTCAATTCTTGTAGTACAATTGTTGATACAAGCATATCAGTAATTCCACTTTAATTTCTACCTATAACCAATTAAAATGTCATTTATGTATTAGAAAAATATATGCACATATGATTTTTCTATTGCCAAAATGATCCAGTACTTGATCTTTAAATGAAACAATGAAACATGTTCAGGAAACCAGAACAAATATCAACTATTTAAATTACTATAACTTTGATATTATTTGATTCATTTAATTCAATAAATATATTAAGATACATACAGTAGACTCTCGTTATATTGCCGCGGACGAGGCGGTAGGAGTGGAACAGTACAACTTCCAAATTTTTAGTTGAAAGGGAAAGGAATCAAAATTATATCATTTTTATATATGTTGGTGAAAGAGTAGTACAAGCATGCTTGAAAATCTGTGTGAAAGTCCAATCGCTCATTTGGTAATATAAAGAGAGTCCACTACATTTGAGTTGTATTTATTTCCTTAATGTCATTCAAACTATGAAATGAAAATTAAAAAATTTTTTTACGTAATAATAATACAGAAACACGTCATTTTTATGGATAAGAGTAAATAAATAAAGAGTAACGTCATTAATTTGTTAAAATCAAAATTGTTAACTTCAGGAATTTTGCTTACAAAGTCATATTTATATTTGTTATTAAAAATCATAAACGCGCCATAAACCCAATAAAATGGCACCTAAATTGGCAATAAAAATTTACCTAGTGTATTTGCCTAACCGCTAAGAAATGAAAAATGGTAAACATAGATCTGCAATAGGTAACTGAACGAGTAATTAAGAACAAAAAAGAGTAGATCGCGAATGGTAATCTAATAGTTCAAGAAAGGTCAGAAACTTCAGACTATTAATAGAGTTTACTTGTTAGGCATTATAAAAACTTTTCTTGCAGCGTTCGTTGCATAATTATCACAAATCAGTAAAAACCCGATAATGTGTTTATTACTTTGATGCTTTTAAAGAAAATCTTTATCCTACAATACGTCTAAAAAGTATGCCGTCACCCTAACAATTGATTGATTTGAGTGATGCCAGCAAGAATAAAATTCATCTAGTACAAGTTAAACTTTTTGTCATTAAATTCGACTTAAAATAATTATTAATGATTATTAATAGAATAAATAAATAGAATAAATAGTCATCTAATATTCATTGCCGTAACAAGGATTTGTTTCTAGGGCAGGTAAGTTCCCTTAGCTTTACATACAATATGAAGCGTTAAAATTTTTAAATTCAGAATTGTTGAATTTTTGAATTCTAATAAAGAAGTTAAAAAAGCCTTCTTTATGTGGTTATCTCATTAACGACATATGAATTTACCTATTAATAGTTAAATGTCTTAATCGGGAAATTAATACAGTTGAATATTACAAATAAATACCGAATATTTGGCTGTGTTTCCGAATAGCCCCACCAAAATTGAGAACTCAGGTTCGGCATATAAGCTAAATTGACTATAAGAAACCGATTAAAGTTGATTTCAGAGCTGGATGTCTTACCGTTTTCGAGATATCGTGGTAAGGTTAGGTTAGGTTCTGTGTATGCGCAGTATCGAATAGCATATGTTCAGTATCGAATAGCGCATGCGCAATATTGAATAGCGCATCCTCATTATTGGATAGCGCATATGTAGTCACCAAGTTATCTCAAAAACGGTAAGACATACAGTTCTGAAACCAGTTTTAATTGGTTTCTGGTAGTCAATTTAGGTTATATACCGAATCTGAGTTCTCAATTTTGGTGGGGCCAATCGGAAACTTATCCGAATATTTTAGTGTTTAAATATTATTTTATTAGAATTCTAAGAAAAATAGTAGAAGTTAGTATATCTATAATGAAACAATTGGAAAACACGGTTTTATATTTGTATATACCACCATATATAGAAAATTATAATTTTCTCATTTAATTTTCTAGCATTATACGTTACAGTGATTATTTTTTAGAAAGTCAAAATATTTAAATATTAAGAGATCTATATATTCCTGTACTTATGTCCCCTCATTACTTGGTATAATGGAAGTTCTAGTGTATTCGCCAATATTCTCATTTAGTCGTCCGAGGCACACACATGCGTAGCAGCTCGAATTATCGGCTTTCTTCATGGCGTCGTTCCCGGTATTAGGAAGGAGTCGACTGGCCGCACAGGGAGCCTGGCGTGCACTTGGTCAAACAACGAAGCCTCTATGGAACCCCCCGTTTATTGGCGCTTCTAATTCAGGACCGGAAGTGGCCGGAAAGCAACGGTGAAAACAGACCTCCCGGGTTAAAATAGACCGCCATAACGTTCGGCTTAAATGCTTTGTATTAATAATTAACACGTTCCGCTGGCAAGCTGCGGTCACGTCCACCTCTGTTACATTCCCGCTTTTAGATAATCTTCTCCGATGAATTCTGTTTCATTTCATGGGAATTCTAATAGTGTCGCAATTTGTATCGCTACTTTAGAATTTTCTACTATGTTGATCGATCGTAGTAACCCTTGCTGCACTGCTGCTTCGGCGTTTAAACGGATTTTATGGATGAATGGACTCTTTGTGTTGTATTCGTACCAGATCTGACCACGATTTTAAAACACGATTTTTATAGCTATACTATTACTTCAACGGTAGAGATATTTATTGTTTTCGTTATTTATCTACGGGTCAATGACCTTAACGTAGCTTTTCAAAGAGTTGAACCGTGATGCAAAGTTCATTTATAAAAGCTTATTTTATTAAACAGAAGCAAATATTTAATACTAGAACCATCAAATCCGTCGAAATGACGGAACTTGATTTTTCATTTTAAATTACAGAATTTGTTGAAATTTCTGTCGCGATAAAGAATAATTCTATACGCTAATTTACGTTATTGTTCTACTGTACTTTTAATGTAATTAGTGCTCATGAAACTACAATAATTCTAGTGTTATTATAGTATAGCAATATAGTAATACTGAATAAGTAGCGTAATCAATATTATAGTATAACCGAATCAAATATGAATCAGTTGATGCATAAAATTACAAGATTTCGATTATTTTGAATATTTCAAGAAAAGTTTGAACATCTTAAAAAAACTTACGTTAACCCTTGAATAGCCTGAGTCAAACATCATCCAAACTAACAAAATCTGTACAAGAGTATTAATAATTGAAGTTATATGCATAATTTTTAAACGAAAGAGTTTCATATATTGGAAGAATAATTTTTAGAGGAACAGTGTAAAGTTTAGAAAATGAAGCGGAGGCTCTCCCCATGGTCCGCTGTTGGAGAGTTAGTCTGGGTTTTTTTAATTAAGTTGCTGAAATTATGTAAACAAATTGAATTCCTTTAACTGATAGAATTATTGAAATGCTAAATTTTGTTTCATTAATTAATTAATTTTTATGTTTTATTTTATATCGATAGTATGAAGAGAGCATTTCATTTTGAAAAAAGAAATTATGTACTCCACAAAATAAAGAATAAAATTTGTATAATTTTTTAAACTTAGGTTATTATAGACATATATAGAACAAGATATTTAAAAAAAAGAAAGATAAATTTAAATACTTATCAAAGAACCCGGGTCTTACATTTCAATTTTTTTATAGCATTATCGTAACGCAATTCACAAGCAGTCACTGATAATCTCGAAAATACTACATATACTACTCGATTGGGTGATAATAAATATTTTTAATTCATACTTTCTTTATTTTCATTATCATCACCTGATTCGTGGCACAGAAATAAAGCAAACAGGCAGTAATTCTATTCTAACGATCGGAATGGTTAATTTACGTTCCTCGTGTGCCCTAAGCGTTTACATTTCCCGAAAGAAGCTATCGTGATTTATGACATCGGAAGTTTATACGTGCAACTACCATACATTTATATGTATTTTCTCACTGAAACCACGGTAATTCACAGTATCACAAGTGAACCTCCTGAAAGACAATTTTATTGCAGTAATAAAAACATTTCCTTATTGATGTGTGTCCTTGTTTCATACGTTTGATGTTACAAAGCCTTACAATTCATTTTCTCCTTACAAATGATAAATTTGTAGTTTCTATATAACAGTAACAATAAGTAAAAAATATTTTTGTGTAAAATGACAAAATTTTATAACGTACATGACAAATGTGTTTAACATAATAACATGCATAATTTTGTAAGAATTGATAGTAAATGGATAAGAAAACGTTGTAAAAGAATGTTTTTAAAATCTTAAGAAAATTAAAAAAATTATTTTAATAAAAATGACTTGTTAACACTTCATTGGGTAGTATAGTACAGCAGTTCTGAACTGGTATCTCAATAATAATAATTTAACCCTCGGTCGGTGGACCATAAAGAGAGCCACAATCTCAATTCGATTTTCTATTTCCCATTATTTTCAATTTCTAAACTTTTCAATTTTTTTTTCTTTTTCTTCCCTCTCTTTAGGTTTTCCACGACCTCTATATTTGCATCCCTCTTGAGGAGTGAGAGCACTAGCTACCTAATAGTTTGACTACCCTCAAATGTAACAGTGGTCGCTAATAACCACGAAGTGTATGCGACCTTAAACAATTAAATTGAATGAAATTAAAAGTGTCGTAAAACAGTATCAACATTTGTAATAAGCTCAACTTAACAATATTTTAATGAAACTACATTATTAATACACAATACCATGTTTAATACACAATATTGTAATTTTAGAAAAAGATAACATTAAATTCAACGTTCAACAACTATAGATTAAATAATATATTTATAATAGCTGTTGAATAATAAAAAAGTGTATACTACATAAAATATCCTATTTGAAATATTAGAAAAATGAGTAAATCTTCAAAATTGATAGAACATAATCCTCTGAAAATATATTCTTTATCTTCTTCTATTCAATAATTATTTTTGGAGTAAAAATATATTCCGAATAATTTAATTTTGCGATTAAAAAAAAATGTACTCTTTTCAATTTTATTGTCAGAAATGGTTTAGTATTAATGTCAGACAATGTCATGTTTTGTTACGATTATCTTTATCTCGATACAATTACAATATAAAGGCTCGGAGAAATCTATTATGCGTAAGAATAACACTCAATGGTTAAGATCCGTTGCATTATCATGCTGTAAAGAAAGATACGCGTAATCAATGACAAATATCTCTGGCAAAAATAATTTAGATCATTCGATAGCATTGAGAAGCAAAATAAATTGGATCACAAATGCACCGGATATTGCAAAAATATTCAGCTGAGTTAACACGTTCTCACGGCACTGTTGCGTTCTTAGCAATGCACTGTATAGAAAATGATTTATGTGGAAACAGTTTTGGAGGTACGTTATATTAAATGCGATATTATTATTAAGATATCTTTCCTTGCTTATTATACAAATTGTTGATTAACGATTATTAATAATTTTATTAATTATTAATTTATTTATTATTATTAATAAATTATTAATAAATTATTAATAAATTATTAATAAATTATTAATAAATTATTATTAAATTAATAATGCTTTTAGTGAAAGCAATATTAAGAAATTAATGCAAAAATAGAGAAAATGAATTTTTGAAAAAATCTCAGTTTTGTAAGCATGAACAGTAGACTCTCGTTATATTGTCGTAGATGAAGCAGTAAAGATAACAAATTAGCCAAGGGAGGGTCAAGGGAAACAAAATTGTATCATTTTCGTGAGCTATGATGGTGAAAGAGTAGCACTAGCATGCTTAAAAATCCATACGAAAGTCACATCGCTCACGTGGCAATATAATGAGAGGCCACTGTACTATAAACTGAACATCTAAGGTTAGGTTTTCTTATTTTTAACCATATTTGCATTCCGAAGCCCTATAATCCAAATACCTAAGGTTAATATTTGTATAATTTCTCAAATGAAGGTTTTATATTAGAAAATTTAAATATATGTATGTATAAAATAGCCCAATGTATTATATTGTTGCGACGGCGAGAAGTTCTCGCTCTTTCGACGCATTGACCGCTTCTTGATGTATCGAAAGAGCCATCGACTGCCCCGTCCGAAGCTGTCGACGAATCATGACAAGAAGCTATTCCTTGTTTCGAGCGGAAACACGTTACCGGATGTTTGAGGTCTCTTAGACAACCGCGCGTCTTTCGAATATTAGAATGTTTCGGGAAGCCGACGAGTACAGATCTATTGTGTAAAACTTCTGTGTACTTGAAATATAAATTAATAAGATTGCTCCTTGTTAACTTAATTCACTATGGAAAGTGCGAGCTCCACTCCCCGGCGTAACAATATGTACACTGAGTTGCATTGAACTTGTCGCAGTGAAGTTGGCTACAAATTCAGTAACGCATTCACGCAGCGTTGGTGAGCCGATTTGTAGCCAACTTCACTGCGACAAGTTCAATGCAACTCATTGTACACTGAGTTGCATTGAACTTGTCGCAGTGAAGTTGGCTACAAATTCACTAACACATTCACGCCGCGTCGGTGAGTCGATCTCGCCCATCGTCTCACCGACGCGGCGTGAATGTGTCAGTAAATCTGGAGCCAACTTCACTAACACATTCACGCCGCAGCGTCGGTGAACCGAACTCGCCATCGGCTCACCGACGCGGCGTAAATGTGTTTGTGCGCCAACTTCACTGCGACAACTTCGATGGGACTGATTGTGAGTATACACTGAGTCCCATCGAAGTTGTCGCAGTGAAGTTGTCACCGACACGGCGTGAATGGGTTAGTGCGCCAACTTCACTGCGACAACTTCGATGGGACTGAGTGTCCATATGGAGGACTCACAAGGGAATGGTAGAGTTGTTCGTCGAGACTATGTTTATTCGAAAGAGCGTGAAACGAGGAGTTCACGGTGAAATTTTTCGGTGCCATTGGCAACGGATTTAAAAATTATGGGGCTTTGAAATTTTCATATTTTTAACTGCAAATGATTAGAAAACACGAGAAATCGAAATATGAAGTGAAAATTAAGTGTAAAAGTGACAAAGACATGAATTTGAGATGATTAGATGATGTTTACTAACAATTAAGATGGAAAGTCCAATAACTTTTGAACCCGTTGCCAATGGCACCCAAAATTCCACCATAAACTCCTCGTTTCATGCTCTTTCGAATAAACATAGTCTGGACGAGCAACCCTACCATCCACTTTTGACCATTCCCTTGTTAGAAGTCAATCAGCGAAGTCAGTTTATCATTAAAAATGTCTTGATCGATGAAACAGATTTGCCATTTTTTTACAGTCCATCTTGTAAACAATTAATTATCTCCGTTTATATTTTTTGTTACTTACGCTAATTGGCTTCTGAACCCTGCATATGTATGTTTACCGTAATTATGAAATAATTAAAAATAAAATATTCAAAATCTTTTCTTAAAAACAGTTGCATTATCACATTTCAGATACTTTATGAGCAATTTTCTAAATGGTGAAATTTATTTATATAATAATTGTGCTTTTTCATATTTCTACATTCTCATACTTTTATCAACAACTACAAAAATTATTTTTGAAATGTACTAAAAATCATCTACTAAACAGTTGCAAAAATTTTCAAAACCATTACTGCATATCATAAAATATATTTTTTTTTTATTAAGCTTTCAAATCATAATACAGATTTATTATTGATTTAACTCTTCTAAAACTGTAATATTGTATTAATGCAAATTATGCTTCATCTGTTTCTGTTACTATACACAAAATTTGATCACATTTTGCTGTGTATATTTTTAGCTGTGTTTGGTGATATTGAGGAAAATGTAAAATCTTGAAGTCTCGTTCATACTTCGGTCGTTACAGACTTACGTTCTCGACACAAACATACTCAGAATCACTCAGAATATTTTATCAGTGTGCACGTAGAAATATTCATCATATTAAGTTTTCAAATGAATTCGTGACATTTACAATTTTTCTTACAGAATTATTTATTAAAATTCCATAAATTGCAATTTTCGATTCAAGTAAGCACCACTTAAATTAATATAATTTTTTGCCATATTTGTATTCAATTTTGTATTTTCCTGCGACAAAATCTAACTGGTTTTAAAGCAAACTATTGAAAAGATCCCAAACTCGGTTGACACTAAAATATAATATTTACAATTGTTCCAGGACCGGATTAAGATTACTGGAGCCCTAGGTTGTCAAACTTTCGAGGATGCTCTTGGTTTATAAACTTGGTTTGAAAATTGAAACTTATTCCAAATAAAATTAAATAACAGTTAATCGTAAAGAAAGAGATCGATAACATAAAATATTTCATTCAATATTTTTTCACATAGCAAATGGAAGATGGGAAGCTACAGCTTCTCTTAGACACTTCAATTAATTGTATTAAAATATATAATTTTAATAGCTTTCAATGTTTTTCTTTTTCAAAATAAAAGTCAACAATTTTTAACTAATAATACATTTCTGTGTCATTTCAGATATGAGATTAAAATTTGTTTGTCTTTCGCGATTAAAATACCAGTTGCGCAATTTTGTTTATATACTTCTTATTGCATAGCCAATTAAAAATATTTTATGACTGAAAAATAATTCAATTAAGAGATAATCTCATTCTAAACTAGAAGGAATTTTTAACAAGAAACAAATCCATTTTATTAAATGACAATGTAGAATATAGATTAGATATAAGATAAACAAAGAAGTTAATCATGTACGTTAATTAACAATCCAGCACTATCTTGATAATGATATTCACACAAATATTTTGTCTTCCTTTAGAAAAGCATTTTTAAAAAAGAGAATATAAAAAATGTAAACACATATTTCAATGAAAAGCCAGGAGTTTATAAAAAAATTTATAAATTTCAGTTATTTATTAGCTATTTATTGAATTATTTTAAATATGTGTATTTGTACTTTTTTGAATATCTTTTTTTGTAACGTTATGACTTTATTCTGTAAAATTAGTACTATATTCAATGCTCTAGGACAATTTATCAGAAGTTATGTATATACCGTTGTAAACCGAGTTTAACATCGTAGAGATAGACTTACGGTGATAAGTGCTGTCACTGTGAACGATAACTGTGGAAAATTCCAGGAAAGACCGTAGTGATTCGTGATGATTGTGAATGTCGAAAGACATTCCAAGACCGTGGAAAGACGAACAAAGAGGATGCTGATTTTGAGCGAAAAATTTGTTCCTCAAAAGACCCAAAATATTTGCAGACGTAAAACACTGCAACAATCCTTTCGTTGTATTCTTATAGTCACGCAAATTGATAAAGATTGCTGTCCATTTCAGTTTCTTTCACATATTCGTCACATTTCGTTTTTCACTAAATTGTAAAATTAAAATTTTTAAAGTAAGAAAATTATAAATCAATTTTTAAACTGATAACAAATTATAATTATAATTTTATTATTTGAAAAATTGTAACATCAAAAAATTAAAATTGTAAAATCGTGCAATTAAAATTACAATAACAATTGTAGGTATAAATAGACGATTTTATAATTGCATAATCTTTTGTTAATTTTGAAAAAATATAGAAATTTACAAAATTTTTGTAGCATTCTATTTTGCGTAGCAAATTTACAACATAAAGCAGCAATGATTTAAAAAGTTTGAATAATATACATAACTGTGTATTAAAACATGTGTTATGTTATTGAATAAAAAATATTTGATTAAATTAATTTTTTTTAATTTCTTGTTTGAATTAGTTAGCTTCCAAGTATAGCATAAAATATTCAATTTTTAAGTATAACCTAACAAATTTCAATCTGTACCTTTTCATAAAAAATAATACCTTTCTCAATTATTATGTAATTTAATTATGTAATTTAACTCGAGTCATCTTTAACTTGTAATGATACACAGTTGTTTTTATATAGTAATTTTTATTTAGTTCTGAATGAATTTACTTTTTGTTCATAACGCAATAATAACATCATTAATACTTATAATTATTGTAGTATATATTCGATTTTAATTAGTCAGTTAAGCATTAATTGTATGAAACTTTAAGTCATAAATAGGTAGTAGGTAGGTATTTTTTTATAAATAAAAAACATGGTAACTACTAATAATTTATGATACTAATTAAATTAAATAACGAATTTGAAATTTCATACAATTACATAATAACTAATAATATAATATAGAACAAGTAATAGTACAATTTCAGTTTGACAGTTTCCCTCATATTTAATAATCGTTCTTAAAATTCTAACCCATTTCTGCGATTATTTTCTATCTATTACCAAGCTCGTTTAAATAATTCAAAGGTTTCCCAGTTCAAACCTTCGCGTGTGAAAACAAACGCGATCGTTCCCGTGTATAATCTAAACTTCTATTTTTGTATTGTATCGACTATCAGTAAGCCATAAGAATAAATATTTAACCAACGCGTCTCTTACTTTTCTTAAGCTGTTCGTTAAAGTTTATTTTTAACTATACTTACGGACCATTTGCAGTAGTAGCGAAAAGTATAGGCTACGATATAGTGAGACTGAAATCCTTCTATAACCTAAATTTTCTACATTTGCAAAAACAAATGATAAAACGAGCTAAAGTGAACTAGAGCGAGATTCGCTCTAGAGGCAACCCTTTTTCGGCCATTTCCGGTCAGACCGGAAGTGGCAAAAAAAAATGTTGTTTCAGCCATTCGTTGAGCTTTTGACCCGCTAAACACAATGGCGCAAGAATTTTTTCGATAACTCTTACCGTTTGGCCTGTACAGAAGTGACAGAAAGTCTAATTAGCCCCCTTATCACGATTTTCAATCTTAGAAACGGATTGGCTAATAATTTCAGAGTTACATACTTAAGTACTTATTCTTCTAAATGACTATCAGTGTTTAATGTATAATATCAGGAGCGGATTATGATTTCTGGAGCCCCGAGACTGTTGATGCTTCAAGGGCCTCCTTGGTAGATAAAAATACAGGAATTGAAATTTATTCTAAATAAAATTAAATAACACTTATAAAGAAAAAGGTGCAATAGTAAAAAAACTTGACATGTTAAATGGAAGATACAAGGAGCCCGAAACTTGGATCCCTATTTAATCCGACGCTGTACAATACGTATTCTATTAATCTATAATTTATTTATTACGATATCTGTAAATCACAAATGGTACTCGGTAGAAAAAGTGGGGAATAAAGTTTTGGATTTACTACAGAAGTTCGATATGTTATCTTAAAGTTGCACAAGTGGATGGCTTAGTTACAATATACTATATAGAAGCAGAGATGAATGAAATTTAGAAAAAAAGAATATTTCAAGAAATATTGAAATATCAGATACTACAAAGTACTAATCAAATAGTATTTTAAACAGGAAGTGAAATTTTGATAAAGTAATTTTATTTTATACTTCAGATTATTATAATAAAATTACTTTTGTTAAAATTTCGCTTCCTATTTAAAATATTATTTTATTTGGACTTGGTAGTAATTGATATTTTAAACAACTTTTTCAATTATTTTTTTGACAATGAAAGTAACTTAAAAAACGAAATAGTATTACAACTTAAAAATTATTATCAAAAGCAATATCGTCGATTAGTTGTTCCATGGGGGGGGATAATGTGTATCATTATTTTCAACTGGAGGTGTCCCTAGAGATTGCGAGGAATGACGCAAAAGTCGAAGTTATTGAAAATATTTCATTACAAACAGATGATTTTAAAATCTATTCAGTTAAAATTATAACAAAACACGTGTATTTTATATTTGTCATTTATTGTGAAATTTAATTAATTCCATAGTATCTTGAAAATATTTAATTGAGAGGCTAGGGGCGGCCCTGTATCGAGCAATGATACTTGAACGTCACAAATAAAATATAGATAAAATATAGAATAAATTTTCAAAATGATGTTTAAAAATATTATTTCAAAAACTCTATCTAATAAATGAAATACTTTTAATTCAAATAATATTTTACCCAGCATTGCATAAAATTTATATCACAAAAATATTTCAAAAGAAAAATGCTCCTTAGGAAAATAAACATTGGATTTCTTCCAAAGACTGCTGAAAGATTTCATCATTTCACTCTACAGAGGCGTCAACTATAGTTGAACAAAATTTATCGCTTCCGTGTGATGACATTTACAACACACTTTATATGTTCAGTTTACAAAATTTTGGAGGAAGTTAAAATTTTCCATTGTTCGAAGCATAACACAATTTGTAAGCAGACTATTTTTGCGTCAAGTTTTCCTGGTTCTTTGTTTGTATGTTGTTTAAATCTGTCGCTGTACTCCGCGTTCAACGTCCGAATATAATAGTACAATTTAAACGTTTAAAAGAAGAAAAGGAATCCGAAGTTCTGACGCAAAACAGGGATTAGATAAGTTTCCGCGAAGAATTTGAACGAGCCTACAGTCACGTATCCCGACAATGCAGAAACGTAATGCATGCATTCGTCTTCAGTATCTATGTGGACTAACGTCACAGCCCGAGCCGACTCGGTGAAAATCAATTTTTTTGCATTAAAGATGAAACCATCCTTGGTACATACATCTGACGTAAAACCTTTCCACTGTAGAACAATTGAACGTATCACGTTTTTGTGCAATGCGGAAAAATGTTTCAAGTGAGTTTTATCCGTGCGTTGCTATTCAAAAGATGTGCACCTTTTTGCTTGACTTACCCGGTACAAATTCCTGATATGGCAATATCGCATTGTACATATCACTGCTTGGTAATGATAGCGGGACAACTTGAAAAATGTAAACTTTAGAGGAATGGCTTTTTAATATTTACATTTTTGCAAGTATTATATTACTCGTAGGCAGGGCCGGTTTTAGCAATATTGGCGCCCCGGGTAAGATTATCGTGGCGCCCATTCAGGGGCTCAAAATTTTTAAGAAAAAAAGACAAGGTAATAATATGAAACGATGAATCTGTAGGTAGATTGTAAAAATTGTTAAACTACATAGCAGCTTTATATAAACGCATACTAGTGCCCTGGGCGATTGCCCCACCACGCCCCCCACTAACGCCGGCCCTGCTCGTAGGTTTTATTGATTATCATTATCTATTATTAAAAAACTGATATGATTGTAAATATATTGTTTTATATGATACAAGTAGAAACATAAGGTACATCTTGTATGCAATAAAAGCAAATTTAAAACTTTTTAAGTTTTGCTACTATCACTGCCAAGCAGCGATATATGAACTGTTAACTAATATTCATTGGCATAATTAACAATAAGATTTTTTCTAGAATAGGCCGGGTTCTTTAGCTTTAATAACAATATCAAGTGTTAGAGTTTTAGAATTGTTAGACATAGTATAGAATTTAAGTTGGCAACATTTTTATTTTTGTTTTTCCCCTTTATATTATCTCAATAGTTTGTAGTTTTAAAATGATGTTCGTTTCCGGTTCAGTTGAAAAGATGCGTTGTATCTATGCGATTCATGAGAACAGTTTGTTCAACATATATAATGTTAATCTTTCTATAATTAAATACTATTTTCTCTATTGTTCCCAACAAGAATAGCCCGAATATTTTTTGTTCCGAATGGAATTATAGTTTATTATTTAAACAATGCATTATGTTATACTTTTCACTTTTTTAGGAAAAGGGAAAATCATTATATGTATAGAGGTCAACTAACTTCCAGGACTTAAGAAGTTATGATTAAAATTTAAGAAACGTCAAAAATTATTTGCTGTTACAAATTATTGCTTTCTATTTACATAAATAATTTGTAAAAAGGAATTATTTTTTGTGAAGCATTGAACAAAATTTATTAGAAAGGAAGGAAATTAAATCATCTGTAGAAATTTTTCATTAGATGTTTATAGAATCTCTCTTTATATTTTTATTAATAGGTGGTCCCATAATTAGAACCAGCAGTGTATATATAATTTGCGATGCCGGATATCGATGACTCCCGCGGCATTCAATGTGTTAATTAGGTAAATCAAAAAATTCCTAATAATATAGGTGATAAATTCCTATGGAAATATGAGCATCACGTCACGTCGCGTCGCCCAAATATGGATGACATGACAATCAAGATCCTGAAGCAACTTTTTTTTTTAAGGAATTTCATTTCACCAAAGGAAACATTTCAGTTAATACAGAAGCTTTCAATTTTTACGTAAAGAGAAAGACACTATTGGTAGGAATACAAATTTAAGCATAAAAAATTATGAAAGTGCCCTCGATTTCATATTTCAAAAATGGCATGTAATCAAAAATAGCAACAGACAACAGCTCAATGCTTTCAAAATGAGCTCTCTTGCACAGTGAAACTAGCTATATAAGTTCCAATTGTTTCATTCATTATTACAGTAATTTTTTATATATTTGAAGATACGATGCATCCAAAACACTAAAAAAGTAAACCATTACCATTTAAACTAATTGAATGAAGAAAGTAATAACTTACAGTCTCGTAAACATTAATAAAGTAACACACAATAATTTAATAATTCTAAATAAATCTAACAGGAATTAAATTTCAATAATTCGAATAATAATTTCGTTGAATAAAAATTTATTCGATTTTAATGTTGATCTTTTCAAGCGTCGCTTTTGTCTCTCGTAAATTGAAGAAACAAAAAATGATCGATCCGGGGTCCGGGAATGGACAAACTCCGAATGGTCTGGATTTCGGAGATGACGTTCTGACACGTTGAATTACGGAGAGGAGCATCGGGGGAAAGGGAAAGTCAATTGAGTGAAAGTCAAATCGTCTGGATAATCCTACTTGTGTTTATCCCGCATACTATTCAACATGGTGAGAGCACAATCTTAAGACCCCTATTATGCTACTCTCGCTCCTTTTCGATTTCATTTCCCTTCCTCTTTGTTAAGCTCTTTATCACTTCAGTCCTTCGTAATCCCACTAACAATAAGATTAAAGTGGTGGAAAACTAAGGGAAAAACGATCACAGCCATAAAAAGTAAAATTTCCAGTATATTTGAAAAATAAGTTTCGTAAACTCTTCACCACTGTAGTTATGTAATCCAAAATTTAATATTTTATTTTTTATAATGGATTACTGCAGGCCAGTCTAACTGTTAGAAGCGATAGAGCCGCTGCTCCCACTCTTACCGCTTCAGACTTCCCCCACCATCCAGTAGTGTCAGTAGTGGGGCAGCGGTTTCTAGCAGTTAGGACTAGGGATACGCGTCAAATATTGGAACAGTCGGGAAACCAACTGAAAGAGTGGGGGGAGCCGAGCGCGAACTCCGTGGTAGGGGAAGGAGCCACGAGTGGCCCGCGGGCCGCAGATTAGACTTAGAATTTTATAAAGGTAACATTTGTTTTTATAGTTTGAACTTTGATTTAATGTTCTTTTATTAAAAAAGAGTATGGACCTTGATACAAAGTTCTTTTATTTTTTTTCGTTAAATATTTATTGATTTCTTTTCTTCCTAGTTCCTTTCTTATATTGATAGTGGGAGAAAGACTCGTGCTTCTACGAGATTTGGTCATCTCGTAGTTGAACTTTGATCGTTCTTCTGTTAGCGAATATAATTTTCGATCTGATCCAAAAGTGCCAAAAGTTTCCGGTTCTCGCATATCTATATGTTTTCAAAAACTCGAAAGACAAGGTAGATCCAATCCGAGTATCGGGTACCCGAATTTTCAAAAATTTTCAAACTTTCACAGCTTTACTGTTTAGTATATATTTATTTTCCTTATGTGTGTTTCTTGTGAATTCATTTTCATTGTTTCCGTTATTTACAGTAAATTTAAAATCATTGATTTCGATTTTAACAATCTGAAAAATTTCATTTGATTTTATAATAATTATTTTCTTTGATTGCTTTTTACTTATATTTACTAGAAGCAAATATAGGGGGTGCTATGACTTAGGACCACTTGAAGGTTAAAATGTATCAAAGGATTAATGGTCTAAAACGATGGGAAATAGGACTTTTTTACCAAAACTTTAACCTAACCTAACTTAACCTAAACTTAATTCATCTCCTGCATCACCATCATCATGGGCATCTCCGTTCCTCTCCTCTTCACTCCTCTTTCCCTTACATAGATTTAGACACACATCATAACTACTCCCTCTTTCTTCTCCTCCTCACCATCATTCCTCCATTGATTCAGTCAGTCATCATCATCATGATCATTACACTTTCGATCACTTTCCCGTCATTTACAACCCCATGTTCTATGGAACTTTTTACTCTTTGTGACCTGCCCTGCAGAATAGCATGACTAATATTTGCCGCCAGTATAAGTAAAACGCGGCCTTTTCTCTAATCATTTGGCATCCATCTTGCCAAGAAATTATTACTTCAATCTTATTAACCTTCAAGATGTTTGTGGATTAAGTGGCTCGCTGTGAGCAATCCTACTAGCTATTATATTTATCTCATGATTTATTATCAGGTCTATTAAATGTACGAGTACTTATTACGCTTCTATTTCCAAGCATCTATGAATACATATTTGTTGATATTTTTGGACCAGTCCTTAAAGTCTCCTTCAATGTTTTTGTAAATTATTCTAGAAATATCTGACTTATCAAAAGATAAGTATAATAGAATATTAAAAGTGCAGGTGAATGATAATGAAATAATACTTTACCAAGACTTAAAATTATAGCACGGAGAAGTATTGATACTATTTTTGTTCATAAAGTATGACGAAATTCTTATACTTTTGTACCTAAACCTGCGTTTCATATTGCAATGTGTTGGAAGTGTTTGCAATTCGTGCGCTTTCTATGTATACTATGGTCAGCTTCCGGTTTGGCAAGCATTTCACTTGTTAAATAAGAAGAAGCCTAAAGGTGGGTACAGACATGCAACAGAACACAGGAACGTATCTCCGGCGCGCAACACACTGTGCAACATTTGTCGTTGCGCGGCGATGTTACGTTGTGGACGTACATTCAGTCCCATCGAAGTTGTCGCAGTGAAGTTGGCGCGCTAACGCCGCCGCGGCGTGAATGCGTTAGCGCGCCAACTTCACTGCGACAACTTCGATGGGACTGAGTGTACACAGAATCTCGTGGGGTATCATCAGCGCGTAGCATTATGCCGTTCCATCAGTTCATGGTTTGTGTACACTGAGTTGCATTGAACTTGTCGCAGTGAAGTTGGCTACAAATTCACTACATATTCACGCCGCGTCGGTGAGCCAATGGCGAGATCGGTTCACCGACGCTGCGGCGTGAATGTGTTAGTGAATTTGTAGCCAACTTCACTGCGACAAGTTCAATGCAACTCAGTGTACAATATCAATCATAGTGTCCGTTCGTCTAGTGTATTTCGTAATTTCAAATAAATTATTGAATATTCTAAAGCTTTTATCAGATGATTATATTAATTATTTTAACGCTTTTATTAAATAATTATATTTATGATATTTGCTGCGGTTAAACTTGGACTCCAAAATCAGTGCTTTTTCACTAGACGAACGGACACTATGATTGATATTGTACACTCAGTCCCATTGAAGTTGTCGCAGTGAAGTTGGCGCGCTAACGCATTCACGCCGCGGCGGCGTTAGCGCGCCAACTTCACTGCGACAACTTCGATGGGACTGACAATACACGTCCGAACTTGCATAGATAGAGTGTATCTGTACCGGCGCGGCGTGACTATCCAAAGTTTATTTCTATATATGTATACAGGGTGTTACAAAATTACCTGAAGAACTCTATACCGTTGGATAGATCACAGAAAATCGAAACGAAAAGTTCTGTAGCATTTTTCGATGGGATCAACAGTTTAGCCAGGTTTCGTTGTTGAAAGTTGAAAAATTGACCAATCAGCGCGCAGCTTGAATGGCAAGACGCCCGGAGTAGGAGACTACACGGAAGCGGAGTCTCCGTTTACTTGCTCCACCGTCGCACCTCGACTCTCGATGCGGCTCGACGGCAACAGAGGAGGTTAGTCTCCTACTCCAGGCCTGTCCAAGTAGGGGAAATCCACTCCTGGAACACATGTTCCGGTTCCCCTTCCAACGCTGCTCCTTCAAGTAAGATGGGACGGTTCCGACTACCGTCTCTCCGAGGAGACAGTATTTACCGCCGCTAGGAAAGACGGAGAGATGGTAGTCGGAACCGTCCCATCTTACTTGAAGGAGTAGCGTTGGAAGGGGAACCGGAACATGTGTTCCAGGAGTGGATTTCCCCTACTTGGACAGGCCTGTCCTACTCCACGCGTCTTGCTACTCAAGCTGCGCGTTGATTGGTTAATTTTTCAATTTTCAAAAACAAAACGTGGCTAAACTACTGATCCGATCGAAAAATGCTACAGAACTTTTCGCTTCGATTTTCCGTGATCTATCCAACGATGTAGAGTTCTTCTGGGAATTTTTTAACAAATTTTAAAATATTAATATTTCATTAAATTTTAATTACAATTAATGATGAAGTCGTTGTCCCTATTTATGTGCCACTTCCATAGGCATTGAACATATTACTGTGCCCTCAGTTTATCTGCCTGTCCGCAATTATGTTGGAACTACTTTAAATAATAATTTATTGATTACCATCTTTATTTATCATCGAATGGATTTTGCAAAATTTATGTTAACAAAGTATCAATAAATAAATACTGAAACGCAAAGGCGCAACATCACAGAATTGAACAAGGTTTTCAACAACTACGAGTAACATCAGGAAGTATTGAAAGGGTAAGGAGTAATAGTACAAACTACTATTGTCGGAGTAGTTCACAATTTAGAAAAATAGTCTTTAGTTTTATACCAATTACTTTCCTTTGTACCCACATATTCAAGATTCACGCGTCTACCTGGTCGAATATGTATATCTCATATAGCTACAAACCAGTATCAGTATCTTCTCTGATTACAGAAAATTTGATAAGAACTTGATAAGGTGGCATTTTTAGAAATCTCTACTTTTCTAAGATAAGCTTTCTAACAGGTAAACGGAAAGTATATACAAAATGTACGATGGTTAATATCATGGTCATATAATAATAGAATATTTCCAGAAGAAAATTTTTGGCTCAAATTGTCATAATCTCTTACCGTGTTAAATGATATTAAACATGTGTTATTTTACTTTTGCTAATAACTAATTTCATAGAAACGACATAAATTTTCTGAATTTAATTAAACTAAACTATTCGATAGATAGTGTATGATATTTTTAAATCAGGATATAAAAATGGAAGAACAGGAAATTTTGTTTCCGTATATATTTTATTCTTAGATTATTACCTTTTTCGATGTTTACAATTTGAACTGAAAACTATAATAAACATACTTCTCTAATAATGCAATTTGTGATATAGTACCGACTATGGTGGACTACTCTAGAGAAAATGACGGTGTAGAGGTCCATCCCTGTAAAAGACCTACAGGAGGTATATACCCACTATATTTAGTATATACAATTGCATTAGAATCAATGTAATTTCATTTTGCAATCTGCCGAATTTGAAAAACCTTAGTACTGATCCATCTTTAATACAGAAGTATTCATTGTCATAATTAGATAGGAGCCAAGATGAATCTGATCCCATAAAAACATGAGAACTGCCCCCTTCACCATTAGAGAATTATAAGATTCTATGGTTCTAAAATTCGAAAATTTTAAAATTCCGAGATCCTAAAACCTTAAGATTCTAAAATTTTTAAATTCCACTATTCCACGATTCTACAATTCTAGTATTAGATACTAAAATTCTAAGATTCTAAAATTCTAAGTTCCTAAAATTCGAAGATTTAAAAATTCCAAGATCCTAAAACCCTAAGATTCTAAAATTTTTAAATTCCACTATTCCACGATTCTAATATTCTAAGATTATAAAATTTAACAATTCTGAGGTTCTAATGTTCTGTCATAAAATCTTTTGAAATGCAAAATATTAAACACTTGGTATTGTTAATAAAGCCGAGGGACTTGGCCCACCCCAAAAAATATTCAAATTACGCCAACGATAATATTCGAGTAAGATGTTTTCGTAACAATTGCCTTAAGATACATTATGTTATCAAAAGGCACTCGACCATTAATTTTATTTGACTTCTGATTGATTTTTATTTGAAACTTCTACTTATTTCCATCTTTCCATTTATTGATAAAGTTATATTTTGGATCAGTTTTACATTTTCTTGTTATAACAAATGAATATTGTCTTTTCAGTGTTTTCCACATGGCATACGCTTAACGATGGGTAAATGAACGATGGTGCGTGCAACAAAATATTGTTATCCTAATTTGATTTGTTTTTACAAAATCCTAATGTCTTATATCAGTTACATTGTGTTATTAATTTATACTATTACATATATTTACATATTTCATTTACGATTATAAAGTGCACAAGTATAGGTATTGAAATATAAAAAGAAGGCATTTAAATATACTGGAAATAAAAATAGGATTAGTGAAAAATATACTTTTCATGAGCATTTAGCTTATAATTTCTTGAGTATAATCTACATGTGTCATCAATATACAGCTTTAACCAATTAGTATGATAATATTTAGAATCTAGTTATTTTAATTCCTATTTACTGACCTGCAACGAAAATGAAAGAGGAAACGAGAAAAGACACATGCATGTGATTGCATATCAACCTATGGATATATATTTTGTGATAGAAAAAAATAAAATAAAAAACAAATGATTCTAGATGCAAAGATTTTAATGAATGGAATTTTGACTCAGGTAATTAGATTATTGATTTAGTGGTGTAGAAGCGGGTTTTATTGATTGAAAAACAGAATGCCTTAGCAACATCAAAGAATTTCTGTTAAGATAAGAAACAACCACATAATCGCACGATCACTGTGTTTAATTAACAATAATTGGAATTAAATCTTTATCAGTTATTTTTTACATAAGAGTTTAATGTCACATCAACTGCATAGGTTATTAAAGAACACTGTCGGAATTGATTATAATTTAAAATTAAGCGCTATTGTGATTGAAACTAATATTTTTTTTTAAACTGAAAGATCTGACATAATGATTAATGATCACTATAAGATGATTTATTCATTATCAGTAATGATTTGTGAATCGTTTTAATAGTAACAGATATTGGCGTAACTAACAACAAGCAGGGGTCAGGATGGCTATCTAGCATTCCTCAAAATTTGAATTGGCCCTTGCCCAAAATGTAGACCTCCATCAATCTGGTTTCCAAAATTCCAGAAATTAAAAAGTTTTAGATTTTAAACAATTCAGAATTTTAAAATTACAAATCTTTAGACTTTCTAAATTCCAGAATTTCAGAAATTTAGACTGGCCCCCTCCAAAAGCGTAGATTTTTACCATTCTAAAATTTTAAAATTTCAGAAGTTCAAAGCTTAAAAATTCCATAATTTTAGATTTTCACATTTCAGAATTCCATAACTTCGGACTCTAAGAATTTCAAAATCCTATAATTCAGAGTGATTTTAATTCAATTTAATCCAAAATTGAAAATTCATTTGTTTCCAAAATTAAATTTCTTAAGAACTGTAGTTTTTAGATGCATAGGCGCTATAAAAAAACGTCTATTGAAAAAAGATAGTCGAAATATCCGTTGAACAATAACATCTATTATTACTATTATTGTTCCTTTAACATATTTTCTTACAAGATTGTAGGAAATCCCTGACACAGAAAAATTGTAAGCTCTTGCGTAACACATAAATTTATCGCTTGTTTGAATTTAATACGACACGTGAAAGTTGTGATCGACATGGCGCCAGGCGCTAAAAATGCGAGAGAATGAGAAAGCGATCTCCCACAGTACGTGAACACACACATACGAATACACATCAAACGACGGCCATTCATTGTCCTACAAATTTCTTATAAGGTTATTAGATGAACGTGATAAACAATTTCACTTTTGAGCTCTGTTAAAGAAAGTAGCATCGTTTAAATAAATAAATAAATAATTAATCTATAATTTAAATAAAAAGTTAAATAAACAAACTTTTCAATCAGATAATTGTTCATTCAATGTTCAAAAATTCAATAAAACCTTTTAAAATTGTTTTAAGGTATAATTACCTATAATTAAATAATTTTTTTAATTGAAAATTTATTTTTAAAATGTCATCGTAACTTCAACTATTGAATATATCGTTATCATATTTTCGCGCCACTTTAGAAATTCACAAAAGCGTGGGAAAATACTTATATTTAAAATACAATCGTAACCAAGGAAGCCACCAAATTAATTTGTACATAATTAATTACTAAAACCGATATGAATATAAATTTGTAATAAATATAAATAAGTAGATTGCGGAATATTTATCCGAATATATTAGATCTACCGGAAAGTTCTGTCCCATAATATGGCTGCCTTTTTTTACCTTTGTATTGGTCATTAGTAACGATGGAAATTATATTGCTCAGTAAATATTAATAAATGTATTATTTTCTTTTAATTCAAAAACGGACAAAACTTTCCGTTAGACCTAATATACTTTCACAATATATTTTCTTTTAAAAATGTGCTGAAAACTATTATTTTATAATACCTATTATACACATTTTTTACTTTCGGAATATTTTATTTAGTTTATGTAGAGCAGTGAAGGGGAGAGTTGCCGAATTTGGACCGTCGCGGACCCATCACCTTATATTACCTCCTATAACAAATAATATCGCAGTATAAGCAGCATATCTAACATTGATGTATACTACGCTGATTCATCAATGTTAGATATGCTGCCTATACTACGATATTATTTGTTATAGGAGGTAATATAAGGTGATGGGTCCAATCTAGGCGACGGTCCAAATTCGGCAACTCTCCCCTATTAGCGTACTGTATTCCATTTACTTACCACTTATGATAAGGGATGTACACTCGCGATCAATTGAGGCTTCTCCAGAGAAATGGCGATGTCCTGGCTATTTGCCCCTTCTGAAAAATGGCGATACAGGGGAGGAAAGCCCATATAGGGGAAGACACACCCCATAGCAGTGATCATATTACCCTCCTTATGGCGCATAATGGCCAAAAATGACATTTTCTACATCGTCATTAAAACTACAAAACTAATGAGATTATTTACAAAAGCCAAGTTGCGATAAAACAGATTAAGGATTGTAGATTTTGTATACATTTGCTTTTTCATTTTTGATTGTTGGATTAACTACAAAAATAAGTACCATTGACAGTGACCATGTTGCTCCCTACCATTTGCGTGCAACCGTTTGCGCGGGAAAATTTGAATTGGCGTTCAGTTTGTTATTCGTACTTTTCAGTTACTATATTTTTATAATCTTTCATAATTAAAAATTATATAATTTTGTTTCTAAATCACTTTTAATATAAGTATCGTGAAAATTAAGACTTTGAGAAATTTTCCTTCCTCAATATTGCCATTTTTCCTAGGGATTTGATCGCAAATGTACACTATAATATGTAACATCAAAATTATGTAATATTTCATTTTACTTTTTTATATTTAGCTTATGTTTAATATATATTTTATTGTAAAATATTTTCACGTTTCATAAATGCATAAATATCTGCAGTCCAGTAATGAATCTCTATTATGTGAAAATTATAGCAAAAAAAGTGTAATGTTATAACAAGCAAAATTGAAGGAAGCAATTATTTATACAAATAGAAACTATTCTGTTATTTTAAATCGTTTCGTTAAAAATAATTGCTTGTAAATATTTTAGTATGCAATTTTCTAAAAAAATTCAATTCTAAAATACTCTATAATATAATATATTATGATTATACCAATCCTTTTCTTCGACATAATTCAAAAAAATATAATTGCCGTGAGATTTAAATGGTTTGAGATATTTAACCTATCACTAGATCGGTAAATATAAATCGAAACGGATCTAAAGTCTGTTTATTCGCTATCATTCACACAAACAATCAGCATTTAAAAAAACCCAAAGATTAAGACGCAATTAGTTCAAGGATCTAACCGACGAGGTTTTAATCCGGAGATTTCAATGTATGCAACTGCAACCTTAACAAAACGTTGTAAATGTACTTTTTCTGTCTTCATCTTTCAAGCTAGACGTTGTCGATAAGAATCAGAAGCAATCGGTACATCTACAATAACACGTAGGTATTTGCATCACGCGCTAAGAACCGCATCCTTGATTCGTGTTGAAACGTTTCAACAAAATCGTGTGCACGGTGAAGCTAGTTTCATTATGCAGCTTCGCTTGCATCTGTGCTCGTGACCCATTACACCTCTGAATGTTTAATTCAACAGTCGTGAAAAATTTCTACACCGACAATGTTGAAGTTTATGGAGATTGAGTAAATGTACACGAGGCTCTTCGCATACAGTGGACTCTCGTTATATTGCCACATGAACGCAGTGACTTTTACATAGATTTTCAAGCATGCTAATGCCACTCCTTCCACCATCGTAGCTTATGAAAATGATACAATTTTATGTCCGTTTTTTCCTCCACCTGAAAGTTTGGAACGTACCTGTTCATGGCAATGATATATTTTTTCAAGGTCTAAAATATCCAAGCAACAAAAATCGAAAAAGTACCTAATTAATATTATCCGCAGTCTTCTTCGTTTTAATGTATTACAATATTATTACCTTGACCAATTTACAAATCATCAAAGGCTTATTAATTAATTTTCAATCCATAATTTTTGGCATCAAACAGTCTATCAACATATTTATGACCAATTAGATTACATTCACTAGTCATGGATATTTTTATTTAATCACCTGTTTAATACCAATTATAACTGAACAAAATATAATTAATGAAGATTATTTAACCTTATTATTATATTTTTGTTCTGTATTTGCTGATTGGTATTCTAATTTGAGTTTTAAGTTGAAACACGAAAATATATACTATGAATCACTGTTTTATTCATAAAAATTAAATATTTAACAAAATACACTTTGCTTCGTTTTGTGTAAACCCGCTGGGCATCGATTACGAATTACAAAATGCAATCATTTGTTTAGTATTAATTACTTTGAATAAATAAAAAGTACCTAGCATATTTGTAAAGATACAGGTAGATCGTTGCAATGACACGATGAAGTGCATTAAAAGAACGAGTCACAGTTCAAACTTCGCTTCGCAATAGTCCAGATTTCTAGACTCTGCTTTAGAGAAATTGTTTTTATCAAACGAGAATAAATGCACTGCCAATTTAGAAGAAAAATGTATAAATAGTAAAACCTTCCGTTGTGACGTAAGCCACTGTCATCGTCTTTTGACATTGCGGTGGAAGACGCATTTTTCATCTTCCGTTATAATCCTGTCCACGAACGGTTCGCATTTTAAACGAGAAGGCAAAATATGGCAGTTTTATTTCCGTCACTCAAGATGTTTTTCGGACAATTCGCGTAATATTAGACTTTCCAATTTGTTTTTTCTTTATGTCTGTTGGTATACATTTTAGCGTATGGAGTTAGGATTTTTGAACAATTCCTCTATTGTGGATGGTGGATATTATTCAATTTTAGCAAGTTTTAATCAAACTTAATAATTTTTTCAGATTATCCCTTAAAAATGATTTAACCCATCGGTACACTTCATTCTCAGTAATTACATTTGATTATACATTTGGCATATTTTTGTGAAGGAAAACAGCATAACTACTCTAACATGCTTTCCAATTGTTCCATTTCTATCGAATTCTCTAGTACCCCTAGCTGCTAGGGCCTAGCAAATAATTCATACTACTGTTTAAAAGTTTGGAAGCAATTAAGCAGAATCTTAAAAGGATAAGTTACGCACTTTTTAATACAATTAAACTTTTTCATATTATGTATTCTGTACTGCTCCCAATATGTAATAAATTCTTCGGTAATTGTCTACTATTTGGTTATCATCTACGATTATTTTCAAATTTCAATGTTGTATTGAAAAGTATTATTTAAGAAGGTGAAATGTCATTGGAAAAAGTGTTTCAAACATTTTTAACGATAAGTATTTTTAATTCTATATTGAAACTAGACCCAAACCTAACCTAAGACTATAGATCTTTGATGCAAAACAGTCGCGATTCTGTTTTTACTAATATTTTTCTTAGTTAAACTTCACTTTCAAGGACACGAAATTATTGACGTTTTCGTTTGCCATTTAATAGTTTTCGATGCGTAAAATCCAATAATATAATTTCTAACCTTAGGATCTGTTTAAACGTTAATCGTATCTAAAATCGAGCGTTTTTAGCGTATTTTACAGGTTAATATGATGCCACATTGCTTTTATCCTTAATTTGATTGGTCCACGGAGATGAGAATGCTGTTCTAAAAACTAACCTAACCTAACCCCCCCCCGCAGTTAAACCTAACGTATCCTAGCCTAAGACGCGAAAAGTATATGTAAATAGACATTTGGATTATTTCGCCAAAAATAAAGCGTTACTTACATACTTTTGTCAGCTGGCAACAACATTCATTGAACAATTCACGAAGAGAAATCAATATCGCTTTAAACTAACCTCGAAAGTATATTAACAACGCTTCAATTTTCATGCGTATAACTTTTGAACCACTGAATTGCTAAAGTTAAAACTTGCATGTTTGAATTCTACGCATGAAAAGCTATTAAATAGCAAACAAAAAAGTTAATAATTTTGTGTCCTCTAAAACAAAGGTCAACCCTTTTCTTTTTTAAATATCGATTCTAGTACTATTTTTCAAACTACACGAGATTTTAAATTAAAATGATGAAATTTAATGGCTACAAGTAATACTGGAGCGTATTTAGAAGAAAATATGTTTCAGTTTCAGTCTTTTCTTCTCTTTCTTATGTCGCACTCCATTGGCAAGCTGGCTTCCGCTCCTCCACTAGGCTTTTTGTTTGTGACACCTTCTTTAATCGTATTTTACATTTTGAAGCAACCTTTTTCAACATTCCTTTTAACAAATAGTAGACAATTACCAACTTTTCTTTAAAAAAAGATTATTTCCAATATATTAACAATACGTTATGCCTGCCTCCAAACTTTTGAACGTATATAAACGGAATACCTGCTTAGAAATATAATATTTTATCGTCTTTTTCTCATGTTTCCGTTACGCTGACATTATTTACGAAATAATCTGACATTATTCGTCTGCAGACAACATTGGATCAAGATGAGATAAAAACGGGAAGATAATTCGCGACATATGATTTCGAGAGGTCAGTTTTCACATTCGCGTAAACAAGCGAGCAGATAACAAGTTTATCGCGGGGGAAGCTACTGTTCTGGTTGCGATGCGCGAGTTACTCTTCTCCGCTTCATCCGGTTTGCCAGCGTCCATTTACCCGTATCGCTACCTGGCTCCCCTGCATGTCGTTGCCTTGGCCTTTAACGATTCCTGGAACGATCTCAGCTCTGATTTCAATCGATTCGATTCTGATTTCGTCGATACACGGCTATCTGCTCAAACAGACTCTCCTTCAACCTTGCTAACTCCTTTCTGTATGTAACAATTCGTTTGTAAACAACGCGACCTGGCTTGACGGAACTGACCGGTGGTAAATGAAATCTGCTGGATCTTCGGACTAAATTAGATTTATGCTGCATTCTAGCAGGAGGAAATGGTCGTGAATGCAACGACATCTGATATGAATAACATTGTAACTAGTTTATGCAACGTTTACAGAAACACGATTTACAATCTTTTGAGTATATTTTTTACATCTGCTGTTTGTCTCCGTTAGTATAACAAGGACTTAAGTACAGCTTTTTTGTAGTTTCAAATGGTTTATATTTTTTGTAATTCAAAATATATCATACTATTTCGAATTTAAGTCGCAGCAGAATTTTAAAATTGGAAAATTGGAGAAAATAATAAAAATAAAAATAGAAATGATTTTATAATAAGTATTGAAAACAATTAAGTATAGGAAATTAAGTATAGGAACAATTAAGTATAAGTATAGGAAACAATTTAATTAACTTACAAATATAAATATAATAAGCTACCTTTATTGAGACATCTCTACTTTCAGAACTTGAATTCTCATCTTCACTTTTGCACCAGCGCACATCACCCACAATGCTATTTATATCATTAGTAATGCAACATTTTAAAAATGACTTTTTGATCATTTCTTCAGGGATATTTTTCTAGGACTGCAAAATCCAAAGACCTGATCGTTAGGGAGTGGGAGATCGACAGGAATAAGATGTTAAAATATTCACTTTGAATTTCAAGTAGAAAGAAGAAATACACGTTTACAAGTAAAATGGTCGTCATTTGCAATATTTAATCAAATGAATTTTAAGATAAAATACGTTTGTTTTAATTCTCCTTCGAGGCCTCCACGTATTCGCTCCTTCAATATTCCCTTTGCCATAAATCGTTAACTGTGAAGAATATCAAAAAATGGTTCAAGGAAATGTTATCCAGTTTGGTAAAAGCTATTTAAATAAAAAGAAATTAGTATACCATTCCATTTTAAAAAGACAACATAGGTTTATTCTGGTTCTGTAGTAGCTATTCTAGAAAAATCTTGTATACACCATACAATTAAGCATTTCGTGCCATTTAATTTAAAAGAAAAATTAAATCAATAGCTGCTATAGTTTCTGAGATACTAGTTTGTAACACTTTACCTTACCCACCCTGTATGCAGGCTTATATTAACCTTTAGTAGATTACTACATATTAGCTAGGGAAATTTCGCTCATATTATAATAAAAATAACCGTTATATGCACTTGCCCCTTTGCGAACTTACCCCATTCCACCTTAGCTAATTTATAAATTTCAAATTTTACATTTTTTATTTGTTACCTTACATTATTAATAAAATAACAACGCTACTTAAATTGATACTTTCCTGTTTTTCTCTTTTGGTTATTATTGGCCCGTTTGCGAACTTACCCCACTCCTATTCCTATTCTTAATACTTACGATTAGAACTCCAATACGTTCTTACAATAAATGTTCATTTTCATTGCGGCAGTTAACGTGTTAAAATAACATCGAAGTTGCTTATCTGATTGCGAAATGTAATTATTGATCTCAGAAGCTAAAACAATTATGTCACAACATAATCTCGGAAGCTAGGACAATTATGTCACAGAATGTCTAATTAATGTCATTTCAGGTGTTGCGGTTCTTATTTTTTACGATTAGAAATGTCATAATTATGCGGCAATTTGCATGGATACAAATATACCTCCATACAAATTTACATAATCACTCAAATAAAACAGAAGGTTTGACACGTTGAATGCTGCAGGGAAAATGAATGTCTGCGCTGCGGCGTGCTATAATTATAATTATTATTTATTATTCGTTAATTTCTTTCATTTCATTTTTTAATTTAAGCAATCCATTTGTGAAATTAGTATAATATTCTTGCTAATTAGAATTTTTTTCAACTTTTTCTTTCACTTATTCCATTATTTGTGGTACACTCAGTGGCGTAACTTGGGCCTTGTTTTAAGGTGGACCACGTCTCTTAAAAATTTTAAAATTTTTGAATTTTTGAAATCTGAAATATCAGAATTTTTAAATTCTTAGAGTTTCAAAATTTGGAATTTTTGAATTTTGGTAATGGGTTAATCCATTTCAGATCACCCAGAGGTAGCTGCTGGTAAAATTTATTTATTTTTTATTTCTTGTCACAGAGTCTTACTACATTTAGACAGTCAGAAACGGTGGTTGATTTATTTTTAAGATGATTCATTTTTTCTTGAGCGACTGTTTTACTTACATAGGCGTGTCGGCCAATTTCGCAGATAATAACTTCCTTGTAATAACTTCCTTGCTCTTAAAGATATCAAGTTCAAACAAAAGCCACATTAATCTGCATGAATCATACTATATTTTATATTCAGCACACATTTTGGTCTATTCTGAAAGAAATAGCGCAAATACCTAATTAAAAATCTAAATTGTAATAGCACAAAATCTCAGTTTTAGAACTAGATATTTCTGAGAAAAAATTAAGACTTATCTTCCAAGTTTTTTTGGGTGAATTCTTCACATGAGACTTCTAAGAAAGTTTGAGATCTGAGTCGTACCCTTACATTTTTACAAGCCTCTAAATATTGTAATTTGCGTAAAATCGGGAATATTCAAATTGAAATAACTCAAAAGGGACACATCACAAAAATCTCAAACTTTCACAAAACCAACTTTACATATGTATTAATAAGTCATTAAAATCATTGAGACATAACTAATATAAGAGCAGCATAGGTTCGAAGTATGATGAAACAGCATTAATCTGGAATTTTATAATTTAGAATTTTAGAATCGCAGAATTCTGCAATTTTGAAAATGTGTAATTCCGGAACTTTGAAATTTTAGAATCCTAAAAAATCCTAAAATTAATATGATAATACAGATATGCATTTATTAAATTATAAATTCCGCACACAAATTGAAAAATAATAATAATTAACCAGTTGACTGTTACCCGCAGGGCGAGTATGATTCGTGCTTCTCGCATTTGGATTGTAATCTGCACGACGAGTGTGACTTGATGTTATAAGGCGAAGGGTTAAGCCATGTTTAGCAGGATAAATATGCGGACGTGACGCCAGCATAGCAGCTAGCTTCATCAGGAGTCTGAATATTTATATACGTATGTATACATATGTGCGCTTGAGTTCCGGATCATTAATCACTAACCAACTGCATTTTAATTGGTCAACTGAGCAATTAAAAGGTGGAAAACGGTACCACAGACTGAATTTAATTGAATTTAGTTATTGGGATGTTTCATTATTTTAAATAAATTTCCTGTGTTCCCTGGGATTAATATTGAAAATATCCTGCCAAAATATTATAAGAAACACTGAGAAAGAGAAAAAAGAAGAAAACAGCTTTTGAGAAAATTGAAGAAAAATTAACATTATTAACCCTGTTAATAAAAATATATTCTTTTTGTAAAGTGTCATATTGTGTCATATGTAGAACACTTCTTCTTTTTGTATTATAAATATTCATATATCAGACTTATGAAAAATATTTTTCGATGTTTATGAGTAAATGAACAAAGTAAATCTGAACGATGATTCTGTTTAAAAACTGCATCATTATTACTGTACCTTTAATATAAAATATTTAATTTATCATACTTACCAAATGAATGACGGTGTCGTGGATAACAAAATGAATTAGTACGTTTCCTTATGCGTTGACTTTGAGACACAGATTTTGGAAGACACCCTGTGTTTCCGCTTTTTGTAAATATACAATTTTACTTCCGCCAAAAACGTTTTGCTTCTAAAGGCGAATGGGTATTTCCTGCGGTACACAGGAAATTAACTAATGTTATGTTATTCTGACAAGGGAATGGTCAAAAGTGGATGGTAGAGTTGCTCGTCCAGACTATGTTTATTCGAAAGAGCATGAAACGAGGAGTTTATGGTGCAATTTTTGGGTGCCATTGGCAACGGGTTCAAAAGTTATGGGACTTTTTTAAGTGCAGATGATTAGAAAACATGAGAAATCGAAATATGAAATGAAAATTAAGTGTAAAAGTGACAAAGGCATGAATTTGAGATGATTAGATAATGTTTCCTAATAATTAAGATGAGTTTGCACAATTTGCACTTAAAAATATGAAAATTTCAGTCCCATAACTTTTGAACCCGTAGCCAATGGTATTCAAAAATTGCACCATAAACTCCTCGTTTCATGCTCTTTCGAATAAACATAGTCTGGATCAGCAACTCTACCATCCACTTTTGACCATTCCCTTGTGAGAGTCTACTACAGCTATCAACTTCAAATTTCTAGAGCATCTAATATCATATTAGATGTGTACTTTAGCCAAAGAAAATGTTGAAGTACCGAATAGAGAACATTATACAACTCTATCACTGTGTGCACTTTTTTGTACTCTTACTTTTAATATAGAAAATGCTGCCAATCTGGCTATAAGTCGTATTTCGAAAAAGTCTTTGACCAAAATACGTGTTATACATAGCAGTAAAAGCAGATAAAATTTCAACTCGATCGGTCAAATGGTTACTGAGAAAACCGTAATTTTACAAGGGGAAACAGTTTTCTAAAATCTTGTGAGCATTTTTCACCCAATCATAGCACTTGAAAAATTTTGATTTCAAATATCGTTTATTATCAAATGAAAAGATAAAAAAAATTCGATTTTTTGACCCCAAAAAATAAAAATCAACCCTAATCCGTATCAAACAGAAATAACTTTTATACTTAATCAACGCTTTCCTTTTTTTAATAATATCTTTACCAAACAAAAATCACTTCTTCAGTAATTATCCTGCAAGCATCAGTGAAAATAAATTATTTTTTGGAAATTTTGTAGATAAGAAAAATAAAATCTGATTTCTAGAGAAGCCCTCTCCTTGGTCCGTCAAGGGTTAAGAATAATACATGTACCATTTGTTAAAAGGTGAAACGAAACAATGGTACAGTTAAATTTCGCGGTTGAGATACATTCATTTAATAATAGGCCAATGTATTCAAATGGGCAAAAAAGGAATCCGGCATCCGTGACTGACACGAGATCGATACATCTGGGTAGGAGTAATGGAATAGGTGTGAAATTTGCATCGCGAGAGTTCGACTACTTTCTTCTGTGAGCTGTTGTAAATAAAAGCGATTCAATCTGGACACCGTGCGGAACAAGAAACGAGCAACTGGAACAAAACCTATCGTCGAAAGTTTCGAAAGTGTCTGTCTGTGGAAGACGAGCCAAGAGAGAGAGAGAGAGAGAGAGAGAGAGAAAAGAGGGAGACGTCTCGTTACCGCGATTAAAGGCAGGATACGGTAACAAAGGGAGGCAGGAAGAAAAGGAAAAGTTAGCCAAGTGTCCAGCAGATGTATATACGTTTCGTATGTATATATGCATTATTATTGGAGTGCAGAAGGAAAGACACGGGTGTACACGTGCTGAACAGAACCCTGTGCAGTAGGTCCGAGTCCCTTCGTTCTCTTGCGAACGTTGAACGGTGCAGAACAAATCGTGTATGTACATACATACGTCGGTTCGAGTACCGTTACCAGTTAAAAAGTACGCTTCTTTTCTGCCAACATTCTGCTTTTGTTTCTCTTTCAGCTACAGGAGGGTGAAAATAACGTCCCTCCCTTGGATTTCATGAGGTTTATTCACCGGTTCGGAGAAGGGCGAAACATGGCAATTTTGAAATCATTATCAAAGGATATTTATTTAAAACTATTATTAATTTTTACCTCTTTTTCTCTTATTTTTGTGTGTCTAATAAATACGATATGTTATGATTTGTTATTGTAATTTTGTAATTGATGGATTACAATTTGTTTGACTCACTGTCAGTAATTTTGTAATTTAAAACTTTATTGCAAAAGATTTATGACTGACAACTAGAAATTCATATGGCATGTAAATAATAATACATGTTTCCCTTTTTATTAAAACTTTAACGACACTTTTGTTGTAATTATTTAAATACTTAATTGCCAAAAATTAGAAATGAATATTTAAGAGAGAATGAAGTGAAAATTGACACTACCGGTTTATAATTTTTATTCATTTATATCTACAGGATAAAATTTACCCCCGCCATAGTACATCAGAGTTAATATTTTATGGAATTTAGAATTTTTGCAATTAATCAAATTAAATTTCGTAATATAAACTGAATGGTATTCCATGCTGTTAAAAATATATAGTTAAATTCATTTGAATTTATATAACTAAATATAATTAAATTGAAATATATACGAAAAAAATATAGTTAAACTTGTAAATTAACCAATGTCAAATAATAAAAGATGTTCGGAATATTTGGAGAAGCTTTGTTCAATTCTATGTACGTTTCATTCAGGCAAGAACGACTGATTGTACAGAGAAGCGAAATCGTCGAGATGAGAGTGTACCGGCTAATAAGAAAATGCCATGCTGAAAATGTCACACGCTGAGCAGCGTGACGTCACGCTACAACTCGTTTCTACCCGTTTTTACGCTTCTGTTGTGTCGTCTAAACATCAGCCGAGAAGTAAGAGTCCCCAGAGAAAAGTGCATCGAATTCAGAATTTTATCGAACGAATTGGTGTAAAATATGAAATATAAAGTGTGTTAGTTTTTGAATGAAACTAATCTAAGAGTACAGTGAAATTACAAATTATGAGAGTACCCTACAATCAGAGCGAAAGAATAATTGAAAAGCAGAGCAATTTTAGTCATATTTCATACAATCTTCCTGACATTCATACTTTCATTGTTCTCACTAATGACTCTGCAATTCTCTCATTTCTGCATTGTAGTCACAATGTTATTATTTCTGTCCATCTCAATTATTACTAGATTTGCACATAATTTTGATTATTTCTTACACTCGAATTTTGCAAATATCTATGTAACATTTAAAAAAAGAAAGATGCATAGTTTTTATAGTAGTTCTATAAATGGCTACAATTTAGATAATACCAATAAGTATTTAAAAACTATAATAAAATGCAGAACTGAAAAACCTCATTTATTTTAATACAAACTCAATGTTTATTTGATACATATGAAACTGTTAACTAAGAGTTTTTAATTATTTCTTTGGTATGGTAGAATATTTTTAGAAGAAATTTTACTTGTTAACATTTATATAAAATGCAACTCACATTACCAAAAAAATTTGTAATTTCAGCAAAGTTTGGAACTTGGTATGCACAGGAAATACTCATTCACAGAGTAGATAACTCTATTCAAAATAATATTTGAAAGCTATGTACAATAAAATTTAATTAATTCACGTACCCAATTAGTATATGATCTGATGTGTAATGTATTAAGAATGTACAAACTATTGTATTATTGTATATATAAATTTGTATCACGCTGTGGTCGCTAATGACCTTTTTGTTCATGTGATAATTATAAACAAATAATAAAAAAAGGTACTTGAAAGCTACTGCCGATTTTAATTACTGAATGTTGTACGCTTTGTTTCCCTTCTGAATTCCCTTATGAATATTTATTTTTGTTTTGCGTCTTCTGTGCCTAAGAATTTAAGAAAAATTATGCACTTAATTACATTGCTGTGCACTTAATTCACTTTTGATAGAATAATTGTTCAAAAAAAAGGTAATGTACAGTATCGAGGAAAGTAGGCTTCTCTGGGAAAAATTGCGATATAGGAGAAGCAGGAATTCTCAAAATACTAATTTTAACGATATTAATATTAAAAGACTTATAGAAATAGAATAATATAATTTTAAATTATTAAATACTATAGAATTTAGTATATAATTAAGAAATACGAACAATAACATAAATATCAATTCAAATGTTCCCACGTAAACGTTCATACGCATGTAGTGGGAGGTCACAGACTTTATACAATATGGATCCCTCCCCCCTACATCGTTATTCTTCTCGTGGTCACCTATGGGGTTGGGCGGGAGCCCGAGGAACCCTGGGAGGGAGCATCGCTATTTTTCCTGGGGAAGCCTACGATGCTTGATACTGTACGTTTATCAAATAATAAAAAATAAAAAATTGTTATACTGTATATTGCATAAATTATCTAGGTATCACTTAGCTGTCCCTCACGTACCATTAGTGGTACATACATACATCACTAGTTGAGAATCGCTGCTTTAAACACGTGACTCAAGGAAATAGAGCTCTCAATAAATATCCGAAAATTTTTTCAAATTTTTTGAAAGCCAAGAACAATAGAAAATTAGTTGTAGATATAAACAGCTCAGGTCACCCATGGGTGTTTCAAAAAATATTCTTACCCACAAGAATTGATTCATATAGTATTTCTTGAATTTAAATAGAAATAAATCAAACTTAACAATTGGACACTTACAGTGACTCAGAGTGAAAATCTAAATAAAATAATCATAAAATAATCTAAATAAAACAATAAATACAAATAAAATACATTGATTGTGCATATTACATTATTCTACTTAAATAATTACATAATATAGTCTAAAAGCAAAAGGTTCCGTTGAATAATAATCGAAAATCGTCCACCTATAACAACATTTGATAAATTGCAATAGTTATTTGATTTTGCAACTTTTAATAAGTGATTGTTATAGATTTTTGTATGCTGAATCCGAGTCTCTGAACCATTTTTATGTAGCTTTTTTAGTTTTTGAGATAATCAATCTTAAACAAAAATTGCAAGTGTTCAACTTTGGAAATGATTTATGCATTTGCAATAGCAGATATTCAGTTCCTTTTTCCATGCAATAATTCTGTGGACTCTACTGAATAAAACGATATAAATTGTTATTACATTATAAACATATAAATATGTTTAAATAATAAAGGAAGTGGAATAATTCGAAGAATTCATACGTACTAGCATCCTTAAATATTATAGGTACATTCAATTGATAAATGTATATAATTTATTCGTATCATCAAAAGGTTTTCTATTAAATAACGTTCACAAAACATTTTTTCAATTTTCATATTCTCTTGATAATAAATACTTGCAAAATCTTTGAAATCCGTTTACATTCTTTTTAGAGAAAGTTTAGTTGACGTGTACTTAACGATTACAAGATATTATTTCCTCTTTCGGGTAGCTTTCAAGCAAACCGGAATTGAGTTTTGTAAAATTATTCACAGCTGTAACGGCGGCGTATACCAATTGAAAGAGGAAGTGACATTTTGCTAAGGGAAAGTCGGAAGTTCGGGCAGGAGGTCACGCGAGTGGGAAGTGAGACTTTACAAAACCGACGGTTTTGTGAAGACACAATGTCAAGGACTGCGAAAAGGTCGGTAACAGTTTCAACGAACCATTGAAAAGAAGTTTAGTCGTTCTCATTCAGGAATTTCCAAGCTTTTCAAGTTACGATTAGCCTGAAACTTGGCATTGACCTGGCAATTGTATCATTTGTCGATCAGAATGGAATTACTTTACTCTTGCCTGTATAATGGGAAGTAAATACATAATATATCTACAAGAAATAACATTTTTAATTGAATTTTAATGAAATTGCAGGGGAATTTTTCATAGTAAATTAAATATGTAATATTGGTTTGACGATTATCACAGTTTTCCATTGCTATGATAAATTCTGTTAAATTTTCTAAATAATTTTTAATGATTTATTAATTTCAAATTTTGAAGTATTATAATTATTTCAAGGTTATATACTATATGAAAGATACTTTTCAAGTACCAATTGTTACTAGTCACATTTTGGGTAATCTGTTAGTAACTCACTAGTTATTTAAATTTTTCGAAAGTAATTAAAGAAACTAATTAGTTGAAAATAATTTTACTTTTGAAATTATATTTCTTAGAAAATAGAACAATCAACGAAATGAAATGCTTAAATTCTAAATTATATTAATTTATGTTTTATTTTCTGGATTTAATGCTATATATTAGTAACTATACTATGAGATGCATATTTTAAAGTATTTGTTCATTACAAAATATACTTGACGAACGTTTAGTGAAATAAAAGGAGCGTCCCTTTTTTTAGTAACTGATAAGTTTCCAAATAGCTAGTTACTTATGTTTATGAAAAGTAGTTAGTTAGCAGGGCCGGCCCTGGGCTTAGGCAGACTAGGCTGCCGCCTACGGCCCCCAAGGTCTAGGGCCCCCATAAGGCGATTTTGCGTCTAAGAATGCAAGAAGGGTAATGTTTACTTGAATATTAATCGATGTACATAAATGCAAATCTAAATTAGTTTTACATGCTTTAATGTTAATTTTATAAAATTTATTTGAGGTACTTTTTTTGTCGTACCTATATATGAAGCCTCGGAGCCACGAAATCTCAAGGCCAGCCCTATTAGTTAGATTTTTATTTATCTTTACTACATATACATTTATTGGCTATCTAGGCCACAGGATTGAATATACACCCGCGTATTCCTAACAGGGAATTATATAGCGGGGAATCAGCTAGTGTCTACTGTATCAGTAATAAAGAGATTAACAAAATGACCACGGTTGAATGCCTGAATTGTTTGCACAGACTGACCTGAAAACTCTATTTAAGTGATAATGGATTACCCAAAGAATTTTATAACAATACGTAGTTAATTACGGTTGCGATACAAAGGATTCCTACTTATTCAGGTAAGAAAAGATTAAACGCGGATCTAGAAAATTTTCTGTTACATGTAAAATTTATCGAAATTTTACACGTTTATGTTTCTAGCCCTTTTTTGCGATCTTATACTATTATTCCAGCATATGGCCAGGAAGTTATGAAACATTTCTTCAGTACATTAAAACTTGTTTTCTGTTTGTGTCGAAGGATATTTATATTTCTCGAACGACCTTCGATTCCATTAAAATAATTTACACCTGGTAAATGAAAGAATAACATTGCTCACAGGTTATTTATAATAATGTATAAAATAACTGTTATTTGTTTTGATGGTTGAACATTACTCAATATTTTAATTAGTTTTATATCAGTTCAATTTACCTGTTCTGTAAATGAAATTTGCTTTTGTATGATTTTAACTGTTACTCTAATAATACTCAATTTAACAAATATTATACAGCAAATAGTATAGTATAGTATAGTAAATATTAATCTTTCTATAATTTCAAGTGTTATGATAATTAGAATATATTTACTAATTATGAAATGCTTGCGAAGTATTCAAACAGAAACATCTTTATATTTTACAACCATTTTCCTTTCATGAATTTTAATGAATTATTTTACGTGTTCCTAGTTCAAAATATTGTTCGATAATAATGGTTATTTACGACACTAGTGTTTCAAACAAAACAATAGAACTTGTCAAAGTTGGACATTATTCGACTAACCTTCGAATAAAACAAAGGGTAATTATTTAGATTACGGACGGCAACTCCGATTTCGATGATTTTTAAATATGTTGTAGAAATCAACATTTTGAACAACTTTTTCCTATATATATAACCGCCGCTCGGCCTTTTCCGAGATATTTTTGAAAAACTGCCTGTCGTGTGCGTCCGTGTTACATCTTACGCGTTAGTGTGCGATCGCCGCTTTTCTACTGTTTTTGCAGGTACATAGCAGCACGGTGACCGACACCAATGTATATACATATGTACATGTATAACGGGTGGGCTTAAAAATCAAATTTAACTAATTTTAATGATTTTGAATCTCAGTTTGTGTCTAGTCGCCTGACGATGATCAGAATATTACTTTAGCCTAACCTAACCTAATTCACTGATTAAGTAGATTAGATTGGGTTAGGTTAGGCTATATTAACACTAAACCTACCAGAGCGGTCAAATGACCGTTTTTGAGACTTTAAAAATAAATGTTTTCTAATTAATACATGACAATTATTTTGTGTTTTATTGCCCCTACTAAATTCTGTATTATTTATAATCAACTGGAAAAAATATAACGTTTATTTGAAAACAGGTAGAAACAGGTATATATAAAATGTCGGTAGGTTTAGTGTTTTTCAGGCTGCCATCATAGCTACGATACGATGAAATCATAAATACAGAAGTACACAAGGTATATATTGGTCATCGATCGCGGTACTGTTGCCTGCAGAAACAGTAGAAAAGCGATGACCCCATACTAATGCGTACGTTGTCACGGACACACACGGATAGGCAGAATTCAATGTGTTAGTTTCGACAGTTTTAATATCTCGAAAATTAAGGCCGAACAGCGGTTATATGCATAGGAAAAAGTTGTTCAAAATGTTGATTTCTACAACATATTTAAAAATCATCGAAATCGGAGGTGCCCTCTGTAATCTAAATAATTACCAAATGATCGATGACGAACCGGCGTTGAAACAAAAGACTATACACATTGTTGGAACAGGTCGCGACAAGTCCAATTACGCTCCAGGAAAATATTCTTCCTGAGCATTTAATGAGCATTCAATACATAAGCATTCATATGAGAATGAATATTGCTCATATATTTACATTGTATTATATTTTCCTGGACCGAGAGCGGACCGTGAACCGACCAATCGTGTGGATTCGGTCTAACTGCGCCACAGAAACAAAAGAACTGTGGAGAAAGCATGCATGCCATTGACGCTCGATAATTCCTCGTATCTTATTATTAAAAGTGCCCCTCTTCAGACCACGAAATGCAGGGAATTATCGAACACGTATTGTATTATAAAAATAAAGCGAAGTCCATTTTTATTCGAATAGAAATTGACTATAAACTAAAAATACATGTTCAATAACAACCAAAATATTATGAAATAAAATTTTCTTCAAACCTGGGCTTGTACCAGCTGAATAATACATGACTCAATTCATAGAAGCTCAATTTATACCTACTATTATTTACATCCCGGTACAAACACGTCACGATTTATAGATGTAATAAAAGTCCCATTCTTCTTTTATCTGATTATAGTCATCGTGTAATAACGAGTACCGTGTGATACCAGTTAGAAATCAGGCTCTGTTCAATTAGAAGTGTGACGGTTTTTCCCATAATAACATACGGGCCGATGACGGTCTCTTCGTGATAGAACCCTAATAGCGAAGAGGGTTAATGTTTTCAACCCCAAACAGATTCTCATGAAGCTACATGCCGGCTGTAGGACGGCTAATGGGAGTCAGTTTTCGTTATGCTGGCCGAACTACATACATACACGTATAGATATCAGTCTGGTATATGCGGGTGCTTTGTCGAACATATGTGTTCTATGAACGAACTGAGATCTCCATTTCCATTGTAAATTACTCTATCGATTTGTGAATGAAAAAAAGTGCATTGACATTGACAGTTTTCATTACCAATAGCTCTTTTTCACTATAATTCGAACAAATATTAATGTGGGCTTTTTTAACATCATTTTATTATACAGGGAAATAATTAAAAGTTTCAATATTAGATGAAATTCAATTTTCTTCTAATCATTCTGTCAGGAGTAAAAATTGTTTAACTAATAATAACTACAATTTTATAAGGAATTATAATGTGAAGAGTTATGTTAACTTAATACAATATACTATACATATTTCCTTGTGTTTGTTAGAATTAGGTCAAATAGCTTTTTTATTTCAAAATTTTAAAAATATTCGGCTGAATTTTATATAATATTAAACAGTTGTTTAAACCAGTCGAAATTAATTATTAAAACAATTATTATGATTTGTAATTATTCTTTAGTCCTTGAACACCGGAGCTTGAGTCTATCAAGACACAAACTTACAAAACATGTACAAAGATATTAACCTAAAGTTACATGTATAATTTTTAAAGGAACAATTTAAAATTTAGAAAACGAAAAAAATATGAAACACAAAATTAAATGAAAATTGGGGCTCTCTTCATGGTCCGCTGTCTGAGGTTCAAATCAACTTTGAATTTATACAAATATAGAAAATTGTATTGTATTTTGTTTTAATAATTAATTGTTACTTAATAACAATACATCTATCACTGTTTAGTTATCATTTATTAACAGTGTATAGTAATCTGTTACAAAAGAACGTTTCCGTTTATTATTTTGTGAAAGTATAACGAAGAACTTTTATAAAAATTTGAACTTCAAATTTGAAAAATTTTTACTTTTAATATACAGTTTTTGATTGAATATACTTCATATATTAATTAATGAAATAATTAATATCGTACTAACACTTTTCTGTTCAAAATAATAATTTTCACTGAAAAATGATTTTCAATTCCTTTCATTTTATACAAAAATCATTATTTTATATCATAATAGAAATTTGATCATATAAACTCTTACATTCCAAATCGTTATTGTAGAGAAATTCACTTCGAACATAATTCATATTTTTCACGTTTCAACAGTTATGTCTTTATTAACATAAAACAAAAATGGCAACATAAATAAAACAAAATTCTATGCGAATAATCTTGGAATAAAATATAGCGGTCCGAGAATATTGAGTAATTTTTTTTAACATTCAAATTAATTATTTATACAGTTCCAATAACAAGATTGTTCGTTATTTTCGAATAACTTGATTTCCTTCGTTATTTTTAATCATGATTAATTCATTCCTTATAAATATATTAAATGTTAATGTTGAGCACCACTGTTGGCGCTTCACTAACCAGGAAGTTATTTCACTTTCTAACTTCACAAAAATCCATGTTGCAACTTATCGTGAGCGTTGTCTTAAAAGAAAGGTTTGCTCTATCGTGCGGTGTAAATTTAATTCTACTCTAGTGCTTCACTTTTTAAAATAAATTAAAAAACGTTGCAAAACATCCACCTTTATTGATTGTTTAAACACACTTTATTTTTATGATATATTAGAAATTAACAGTGATATATTAAATAGAATTTACAGAATCTTTCACCTAAAATGAAAGTTAAATATAGTTTATTTATATAGAGACTTCACAAAATGTGTTAAATGTGAAAAACATCAATTATTTTGGAAAATTAATTAAAAATTAATGATCGGTATTATATAATAGATATTGAAGCACAAAAAAGAAAATTTTAATTTGTTGAATAGTTTTATTTTTCTACAGATAGAAATTTATTGGTTTTTTCAGAATTATTATTTAACATTATTTCACTTCATTTCACTATAGTTATTTATTCATACTTTAAGCATTTACAATTTTTTAATTTTGATACTTTCAGGAATTGAGTAAAGTTCATCAAGTATTTTCTTAAATAATGGATTTGTCACATCGTTGGACAACTACTGCACTTATAATTTTTATACTTTGTCATGGTACTTAATACTTAATCAACAATTAGTTATTTTATAATTTTTTAGTTTTGATATTTTGAGGAACTGAATAAAGTTAAACAAGTATTTTCTTAAATAATACATATGTCACATCATTAGACAATTTTACAATTTTTCAATTGCACTTGTAATTTTTATACTTTGTCATGCTACGTTTCATAGTAATTAATACTTTGCATTGTTTACTAAAGATTCTGATGAAACGTTATACCCAACGTTCACTGGTGACAACGATGAATTGCAGTTTCGCTTTTATCAGTATACCATGTTCTTTTTCTGTACGATCTTCTTAGCCCCATAAAATTTCTATAATATCATCCATATGAAAAACGGTGTTTGAAATTCTGCAAAAAAGTGCTTTTTTTTGCATTACCATGAATCGGCATGTTATATTGTTACGACACATCGAGATCGATGCATAATCAAATGCTAACAATGCGTGGACGATGGTTATTTACAATCAGCGACTTACATCGTGCATGAATAAAAGCTCAATTTCATTCATACGACTCTTCTCGGTATTCTATCGCGCAACTACGCTCGGGCTATCGGATCACAATGCGTTGGATACCGCAACTGAAATACTTACGACCCCCTAAAACCATTTACATAATTATAAAATATGTAGAACCGTGTTTAATGTTATCAATTTATACAAACAAAAAATATTTGAAAAAGTGTATTTAATATTTTTAATAAATATCTAAAGTATAAAATTCGATTTTACATTATGGAAATAAATTTACTCTGACATGCTCAGAATAAATTTACTCCGAAATAATAATACAGTGACAACATCTTTGTCGGAAGCTATTTTGATTTCAAGTATTATTTTGAGATTTAAAACGTTTGATCGTTTCGATTATCGTTAGAACATACTGCGCAACGATATTAGTTTTATCAGTACAAAGTTCCTACAAACTTATTTTTTGTCAATTTTGAAATACGCATAAAATAAAGTGCCGATATCTTTTATTCTCTTCAATACGAGATAACTGGTAAGTATACATACTGATAACAGTATAATACTACGTTTTTTTACAAATGCGTCTTTTAAATAACAAGCAATTACATTCAGCCGATAAATCGATCAACAAGAACAAAGAATTTTAAACATCGATTAAAACTCGTCTTGCAGTATTACTTTTTAATATTCTATGTATTAAAAATATATAACGTTCTTCGTAAGAGTTACGCGAAAAAGATGTTGCGCAATTTATTGAACAGGGTGGGAGGTAGCCATGTTAGCAAGCAGCCCTAAACCCTAAATTTCCACCAATCAGAAAGATCGGAGTGAATAGGGAGAGAATGATTCGAAAATCCATGGACCAAGGGTTGCTGGTACCGAGAGAACGAGCGAAATATGTTTTGTACGATTGGTCCGACGAGTTGGCGGGGTTGCCAAATCTCAAAGAGTAGACGGGTATACGTGGTGGGGATGGCCGGCAGCGACGCGCGCTCCGATTGGCGGAACCGGCGGTGCCGCCTTTCGAGTCTCACGAACCGTCATGCCGACGCACGCATCTTCAGTTCGCATTCGGAGGCCCAGCGAGCTAGAGCTCTTTTAGACGGAAAAGAAATAGCTGACGGGAGCTTTCAAGTTTCCCTCTCCACGGGTGTCGCGACAAAGATTCTTCGATTCGAAAAAGTGCCAAGTTTTCTCTCGCACGTACTCTGTCAGTCAGCCGGTATACACACGCAGATATAGAAAATCGTCTTTCGTTTAGCACGGTGAACCCTGCACGTGACAAGCTGAACAGCGAAGAAGGCCGAAAGCAAGAGAGCAACGTGCTTGTTTCAACGGTAGAGGAGACACTTCGGTTGTTCATTCGAATTGCTCGATTTCGAGAATCTGACTCCACGTTTCTGTTGATCTCGTACGTTCAGAGAATCAAACGGGTGTGCTTCCAATGTAAATCTACGAGAGCTTATCGTCGGAGTGGCAGTTTTTGTGTTCACTGAAGTTGATATATCGCGGTATTTTTTGAAATTTCTCACAGTCTTTCGTGCGGTACCACGCACATAGCCTTGGTCTCGAAGGAGAGGAAGGCTAGCACAGCCGGATCGCAACGTTTACTATTAGCTCCAGTGTGTTTTTGTGCGAAACTGAGGGAACATGTCGACCGCCGTCATGAGCACCCCTATGTTCGAGTGTAGCGAGCATCTTTTTAAGGTAAGACATTTTTTTCTCTTCGCTTGTCAACCGATCGTTTCGTCCTTTGTTTTATTCAATACACATCTTCATAATTTCTTTCTTCGACCGTTCGACGTTACCATATATTACTTATATTCTGGAACCCCTAATATTTCAAGTGTTTTGAACTTTGTTATGAATCAGGTGATGCGTGACGTGTATTTCGCCGATGAATTACCGGTTATCTGTAGGGATTGTTTTCTATTAACAGATTACCTTATCGCGAACATGTTTTCCATCGATTCGAAGAATCGAGAATCTCGTCGATAAGCGGTAGGATAGGTGCAAAAATGGCTGTTCAGCACGTGGCACCGCGGATACTAAGAAACACTGTTAGGAACGTTGAATTTTCTCGCGCCGGTTGTAATATTCGCTGGTACTCGCTGGTACCGTGGCGCAAACATTTCTGTGACCGTGTTGGTACGTATTCTGTTCGGATTGCCACGGTCTATTGCACTGCCGGACAAATATGGAATGGACGGTGTAGAGCGTATAGTAGAGAATCTGTGGCTATAAGACGTGTCACGAACGCTCGTTCCTTTTGACGAATAAATTATTGTACTTGCTCGAAATACAAACGTAGTCTAACCAGACTCGCTAGCGGCTATAGTGAGATTTATTTTGGCGCGCAACAGTATGGGAGATAGCGATTCAAGACCCAAGTGTTATTTTCGATCGCGTGGTAGTTGCTTTCTTCGAGGTTTATTTACTCCTCAAGAAATTTCTCCTTTAAATCGCCTTCGTTTCTGCATCTGCTCAGTGTAACGATTTCGAATTTATTTCGAGAACTTTCGGTCGAAAGTGGAGCAAAGCTTTTTTGCAAACTCGAAGAGGTTAGATAAGAGTGATAAGTTAAAGAGAGAAAAAAAAATATCTATTCTGAATAACATTTTAGATTTCTAAATGTCCACATTTCCTTTTTTTCCCCTTTATACGCGTATTACACATCGAGACGGATAGGAGTGAAAGTTCACGGTTCAGCGTCGGATTCATATGAAAACAAATTCGAATTTTATTTTTTCCCTCGCGTCAGAGGTCGTCCTCATTGTTGTCCCAGCAAACGTCTGTCGTTCGATAAACTTTGCTAATCCTTCCATTTGTATTCGGCCTTTCAAGCGTGATATATACAATCTGATTTCGCGTATGGTTGATCGATTGTCAGTTATTTCTGTGTGGACAACATGGTTGTTCGCTCACCGCGATTCGCTCGAACTTGCGATGACCTGTTCGAAGCGAACCGAATTCGCACTGACGCGGCTTTCGTGTTTTTCCATTGTGCGTCGTTCGCTTCTAAAATCTCCGATTACAGACGGCATGAAAAACAATATACGTTTCAGTTTACTAAACTCGACATTCTTCTGCGACGCCATCTTTAAGATACGTAATTGTTGAATAATTAAAAAATCATATTTCAAATTTACTTCTGTGTGATACGGATTATTGATAAGATTAAAAGTGTATTTTATTAATCTGTGGACCAATTGTCTTCATTTTCTAAATTTCACTTTCATGACTCTTTCATTTAGAAATTATATATTAAAATTTATAAAAATTTTTTTTATGATAAAAATAAAAATCTTAACTCATGAAAAAAGGATACTTTGACCCATTACTCTTCTATTATAATTGTATACTAGTCGTAAGATTTAAATATATTTGAGTATAAAAAAATTCATACTGGGTCAATCCCTTCATGAGAGCGAAAATAAAATAAAATAATATTGCTAATATAACTACGTTACTGAAAAGTATTATTTTTGGGACTTTGAGAGAAAATATATTTCTGAACTAATTATAAAAGTAAAATTACATAACATTATAATTACTGTGATAATTCAAATTTAATAAAAAACATTTTCCATAAATAAAGAACGGAAATAAACACATAGACATTGGTGTAGATGATTTCAGTTATTTTTAAAAATATTAAAATTTAAACTTATTGACATAATCCCTTTTCTGAAGCATCATTAAACCGTCTATTTTAACAGAAACTTGTCGCAGAAATTTTTTAACGGATGTAACGTGCTCGCGTACACAATATTCCATTTTACATCTTCATCCAACCAGTTTTCATAAATCGTGCTTCACGTGTGCTCGTATTCTTAGAACGCGTTTTACAAACATTACGGAACCGTTCGTCCTCCTGTTCGTGTAAATCAAAGACTTCTCTGAAGTAATATCGAAACGAAATTGTATCAGATCTGGTGATATTTTCTAATTTGAATACAAATGCTATTATAAGGGAAATAATTTCAATTGCGTCCACCTTTCCTCTGTATGCATCATTATACCGTTTCGACGATAAGAATTCGTATAGTTACACAGGTGTGTTGCGTTTTCCTCTCGAATAATAATTATTCCATAAATATACGCACGTATGGCGTGACTTCCAATCGGTACGGTTTCAGGACCGTAGTTATCTTTCCACTGTATAATCATTCATTTTTCTCGCGATTTGGAGTGCAATAACATCCTACTGTTATGAAAGATTTCTTGCATAACGAATTAAAAATTGCTCTGCGGTGGAAATAGAATTATTTGCCATTAGAAAATGCATTGACAATACTGAACATTATTTACTCATTATTTATGAAATAATAAAATTTCAATAATAATTTTTATATATAACTAGCTGACCCGACAGACGTCATGTCCAAATTTCAATAAATTTGTTTGTGAATTTGTGGAAAGCTATTGGAAATGTGTAAACAAAGTAAAAATGAGAAAAAAAGAATTACGCATATCCATCGTTCGAATCGTGAGTTATGGTCTTTAGTTCATACAAAAATCCCATAGAAAAAAGCACTTTCATTTTCTTTCCCTAAAAACCTTATTTGGACTATTACAGACATTAAAAAAAAAAATTAGCCAAATCGGTCCAGCCGTTCTCAAGCGCTTACCAACGAACAGTATTTAATTTTTATTTATATAGATTTCCAAAGAAAAATGAGTGAAATATTTATTAAAGTACAATATCGATAATTTATTCAATTGAAAATGTGGTTAATTGATCGAGCCAAAAGAACAAGAAACGCGTGGGCACGTGCAGAATCACGTTTGCTAGTATAAAAATACTTTGATCGTTCTATAAAGTTCGTTCTCAGTGAATCAAGCATTCATTCAGGTCTGAAGTTTAATTAGCTTACTTCGGTCACGATTGGCCCGGATAGGCCTGTTGCTTCGAATTATCGAGCGCAGATAGGCAAAGCAGTAAATTTGAATTTAAAAGCGAAAACGTGTCTCCAAATTTATTCCGTGGCGATGAAAAGAACTGCGACACCGAGCCGATCGTCATTGTTTACAGGCCTCGTGCGGCAAATGGTGCGACGTTCGAGTTTTATTGTGACTTTTTTTTTTCCTTTCTTTCCTTTTCAGCTACACCAGCTCGTAACTTTCCTCGGCAATTTCTCTTCGGCGATTTCGAAACTCGTTCGATCGAGAGAGCCTTTCGACTTTCGTGGTCGACGGACATCTAAAGCGCCACTCGAAAATTTGTACTTTGGTATTTAGATAAATATTTCCTTTCCTCCGGAACGTTTGTTGTACATATGTATACGCTCTTCTCGTGCACCAAACCATTTCAGTTTATCTACTTCCAGGAAATAATCTCTGGCTACTTCTTTCTCTCTGGTTATAAATTTTACTGCCTCTTCTGACTTCCTGACTCTGCTGCCCTGCTTGGTATTTCTATAAACACTTAACAATTTTCTGTACCTTTCGTAATTCTTGAAACACTGATTTTGTAAACTTAGTATTTGAATGAGCATTAAATTTCATAATTAAGTCCTTCCACGGCATTATGGGTCATTTAGGGCCAGGCGAAACTTGCCTTCGAATTTTTATAATTTAAAAATTGGTTAAGTATTTCATGGAACTAATACTTGTATATTAAATTAGAGGAACTTTTGCAGAGTTTTGTACAGACTGGAACAATAAAAATTCATGATGTCGGCCTTGTTGGCAAGAACTATTGTCAGCAAAGGGTTAGGTTTAAGTTAAAAATATGAAAATTAATTATTCATACATAGTTAAATCTTAAATATAATAATAGTTAAGGTATTCATTCATGAAGAGGCGTTATTTATATTTAAATTTTTAACGAATAAACCTTTCCCTCTACTGCCATTTTCTCTCGAAAAGTCTAGGATGCTCGGTTACAACGGCTCGCAAATAACAGTATTTATATAGCCAATATATCGATAGAATATTGGAAAATGTAATATTTTTCTCGCCTTACGACGAACCGTTGTCCCTATTTTCCCTCAGCTGCTAAACCGAAATTTATTCATGCCTCGTAATAAGTGTCCGTCGAGTAAATAGACGGAAGCATAAAGTATAAAACGTAAAGATGTTGAGAAAGAACGGTGGACACGGCATGGGGCGACGACAGCGCTCGTCGCGGAGACGTAAATTATTTAACGCGAAAGGATAGCGAGGGAAGACAGGTTGTTTGAGAAGGCTGGTCCGAGCCCGGTGATCAGGACACGTCGAAGGAAGCATCGGGTCTCTCCCTTCCTGTAGAATCGTTCGGTCTGGATTTTTCTGAAAGTGGAAACCTCGCCCTGAGCGAGCAACGTGTCGAACACACACCGACGGCAGCAGCAACAAAAAGCGGCTCGGTAAATGCAAGCCGCAAGCAGCGTGTAGGAACCTGTTGCTTCGGATTTACGACGGAAAGAAAGAGCGAGACATCTGCGCGCCAGCTTTGGCGGCGAGAGAAGGACGGACTGAGCGGCACAGAGAAGTGGAAGAATGAGCATGGGCTAAACGGAGAGAAGGTTAGAACGAGAGACGAAGATAAACGAGCGAGCGAATCTAGCGGGGCGGTCAAGGGAGGAGGCAATACTGGATATGGATGGTTAGAAATGGAAAAATAGAAATTAGAAGAGTGGGAAAGCAAGCGAGTGTGCGTGCCGGTGTGTCTGTGTGATAGTAAATAGAAATTGAAACGTGCGAATGAACGCGAAAGGAGAAACGAAAGGGAGATACACAGCAGAGATGAAAGAAGGAGAGAAACCATTCTTTGTGCCCGGTTTCTATGTGGACTCGAGTACCAAGTCAGTGCTGTAATGTGGTCATTGTGCTATTTACTGTGTGCGCTGCCTCTTTTACGTTGCCCCGAATTTCCCATATTTCTGAAAAGAAACTGGTCCTACGTAAAACTCTGTAGACCGGAACAGGCTCGAGCGTTGTTCCTGTACTTTGCTTTCCTTTTCAAGCGAAACTGCCTGCTAACTTTGTCCACCGTGTTATTTCTATTAGGTTATAAGAATAATTACAAAGCTTTAAACATTTTCGTTACTTTTTCGTTATTCTTAGATTAAAATGATATAAAGAATAAGGGACATCGGTTGTACCTGCTACTTATATTCCTGAAAAGGAACTTGTCGCATAAAGGAGCCATAAGGTGAACAGGAAGGGACTTTGACGTTCGTGCAATTCGCTTTTTATGCATGAAAAAAATCAACCGCTTTTACACGGAGATGGTTCTGGACATGAATTTGCACAATATTTCCCTGAGTAATTTATGTGCGTCTCAGAGACGAGGTAGTGGAGTTGTATCCGCCCTCGGGTGACCGGCTTCAGATTAGTTTCGTCTCTTTTTCCCTGGGTAACATCCTGGAGTGTCCGCCGCAGGGAATAGAGATGGCCAAAGACGGTGAATGGTTTTGTATAGTCTCTAGAAGCTTTCTACCCATTCGTCGACTTTTGCATGGAATCTGCATGGCTGAAAGAATTTTTAAAATAGAATTTTCCGGGGATTACCCATCCGGCTGATGTCGAAGCGTCCAGGCATGGCGAAACGGTCTTGCACCTCTTCCCAGGTATAACTGCTTCCTCGAGCACCCTTAAGTACTAGGTCCTTGCACCTTACTAATTAATTATCTTAATTGTAGCATATTATCCACTTTTTTTATTTAGTTCTTCTATTTCTCACTTTTTCTTCTATCTCAAAACTCCATCACCCTAATGGCAACATACAGAAGAGGCAAATATATATTATTCTCCTGTGATTGATATAAAGATTTTTCTGTCGCTTCCTCTTAAAAAATAATTCGCATTAGCTGCATGCTCAGGGGAACCGGGACTTAAATTTTTATCGGGAGATTAGTGACACGATGGGCGCTCTTGTAGAATACGGGCCCTAATTTTAATTAATTAGTCCCAAATTCCCTTGGGACTTTTGGAAATTTGGAAATTTTATAACTTTGGAACATTGGAATTTTGTAGTTATAGAATTTTCAAATTTTAGAGTTTTGGAACATTGGAATTTTGTAGCTTTAGAATTTTGGAGTTTTAGAATTTTGTAACATTGAAATTTTTGAGTTTTGGAACATTGGAATTTTGTAGTTATAGAATTTTGGCTTACTGAGAATTTTCCCGAACTCCGTGTGGCTGGCTCCTGGGTATACATGTAAGGACAAGAACGCATGGTGTAGTTACCCTGAAATAATCGGTATCAGAATAATTTCTCTGGGTAATATGCATTCGCGCTGCCGTGAGAATGTGAAAATAAATTTTATTAAAAGGTTATCACATTGAGTTACTGTTTAAGATGGCTGTGAACTATCTATGCAAATGCATTCCGGGACTGCGACTCGCTAGGCGGCTTTAGAGGCATGTAATGCATTTTTGTGCAGCTTTAGCATGTACTGTTTTATGCTCCATCGTTTTTATTTTTAGAAAGTATTCGTGAAATAAATTATGCCACTGCAGTTTCAATGAATTCCATTGTTTTTTCCATTGTTTTTTTATGACAGTCTGGTGGCTAGTTTCTATACTGGTCAGGAACACTCTTGAAACTCTGCCAGCAATTCGTTCACACGACCACTTGAAATTTCAAGCTGCTACCTTTTATACGCGTAACTGACTTACACTGATTGGCTTCTTAGCCATCTATTTACCAGGTGCACATATCTTTTTTTGCTCGTTTATCAGAGAGGATTCACCAATTACACTTCGGGGTCTTCAGACGTATTCTTTCCTCCTTCAAAGCTACGTTCCTATATTTCAGAAAAAAGAAAAAAAAATGGTTTCATTTAACGTGATTGTACATAAAAAAACGATTCGAACCACGTAGATGTGAATCTGATCACCTTGGGGTCATTCACCTTATTAGTTCTTATAATTATTTGCAAAATGTCTCTTTGTAAAGTGGCATAGAATATTTTGTAATATATGTAAGAAAAATCCGTTAAAAAAGCTGGTTTGGCGTGTTGCTGAAGCAGATGGAATCCTCTTTTTATTCTTTTATCAGACGCAGATTCGTTTACCATCCCTATTGGGGTTGTTCCATGCAAAAAGTCTTGGACGAGTCGTTCAAAAAATGTTCCCATATTCCTGAAAAGAAACTGGATACACAAAAGCCTCGGAAGGCGGAGAAGGAGGAGGGTACCACCACCATACACCTTGCTCCTTATGCACCGTTCACAATTCCCATGCTTGCTTTAATCCTTTGCAATTCTATGTCCAGTGTAACTGACCAACTTATATTTTATATTTGCAATTTTTATTTTTTAATTTAACGCTAAAGTGCCTCGAAACGGCAACACTGTGAGAGTGAATTTATGATAATGCAATTAATATTGTTATGGTTTAATGAGCATGCCGGGGCGGGAAGAATCAAGCCTTGCGTTCACATTGTCCCTAAAATTGTTCATTTTACGGCACAGTTGGTATCCCATCGTAAATTACTTGACCCTGTTCGTTGACTTGAGGAACGCATCTCATTAAGGTGCCGATTTGGTTTAAACCCTTCGCTGTAGTTGCCTCTGCCGGGAACTGTACTTGCACATTTTTATACTAAATTATTTAACTTGGCATTTGAACGTGAATAAAGTTTATTTGTAATGTGAATTTTGTTGATATAGGTGCTTCCATTCTATGCTTGTTATTTTGAAACATAAACGCTTTGCTTTGGGCGACGGTAGTAAGGAAAGGGTTAAAAAATATGGTGCTTTGGTTAAATTATAAAGTTACAAGGTTTTTACAATAGTCCCATATTTTTTTACTCCGTTTTCTGGGGTCTGATGTTACCTTATGTTCTGAATTATATTTTCAAATTAATAGTAGTTAATCAAGACAGAACATTTTTTTTTATAACGGCGTGATTTTCAATTATAAATATCTTTTGATATGAAAATGAAAAAAAATAGAAAGCGCCATCGTTTCCTTTAAATTTTCTCTAACGTATTCCAGATCCACTGAAATAAGCTATGAAAGTAATTAAAGTCGAGGGGATTAAAGCACATTTCATACGTGAAAAAGCGAGAGTGCCATGAAATATTTTTCTTGCCTCGTCTTTCTCTTTCACTGGTTTGTTTGCTTGCTTACTTTTGACGCTCTTCAGTTTCACTTTCACGCTTGATGTACTCGACCATCCACCTTTCCAATTAAAAATGCTCAATTTTCCACGCCGTCGGTCCACCGGAAGATTTAGGCCAAGTTTTTTCTTTCTTTCATGAATGGTCCGTAAACAAGATGATTATGAGATTTCGAGACGCCTTTTAAAAGAATAGTATTAACGAACGGTATAAGTAGTGTCGCAAATCAATTTAAGATCGTATAGAAATGCTTCAGCGTGATGGAATGTTTTATAGCTTTAGAAAGCAGTGCAAATGTAATGATGTTTTTATAATACAACAGTAATTATCAAATTTTAGTTAATTATACGGATAATGGATTTTTAACTATTGAAAGTGCTTTTTCTTATGTGCTCATAACTCGTGAAATCATTTATTTGGAGTTGATCGAAATGACTATTAATCAGTGATTGTCGGTTGTTAAAAACGTGTTTACATTGATCATTTATTAGATACGCTAAATTATTCTTTTGCTCGTTAGTGTTCTATGCGAACTAATTGTTGGAAATAGGAATAGTTAATTTTCAAATTTCAAGTTTACTCTAGTTTTGGAATTTCGAAATTTTTAAGTTTTGGGATTTTTGAATTTTGGAGCTTTGATTCCTTTGCTCATTAGTGTTCTATGCGAACTAATTGTTGGAAATAGGAATAGTTAATTTTCAAATTTCAACTTTACTCTAGTTTTGGAATTTCGAAATTTTTAAGTTTTGGGATTTTAGAGTTTTACAGTTTTGAAACATTAGAATTTTAGAATTTTGAAACATTGGAATTTTGCAGTTTTAGAGTTTTGGAATATTGGAATTTTAGAATTTTTGAGTTCTGGAACATTGGGATTTTAGAGTTTTACAGTTTTGAAACATTAGAGTTTTACAGTTTTGAAACATTAGAATTTTAGAATTTTGAAACATTGGAATTTTAGAATTTTGGAATTTCAGTTTTGGAACTTTGCAATTTTCAAGTTTTGGAATTTCAGAATAATGAAGTGGTCACTATGCCCCTTACCCAGTTACGCCCATCGGGTGAATCGTGTTAATAAGTGATTATACATTGAACAAAACATCATGTGACCGGAAGAGTTAGTTAGCAATTCGATAATGAATAAAGTCGATGCATCGCGGTGCAATCGAATCGAGAGTCTCGAAGAAAGGTGTGCCTGTCGAGCGTGCAGGCGTTGCATTACTAAAACACAAGCCTTCTAAAGAAAGGTAAGAATAGTGATTAGGCGCGAATGCATAAGTATTCCGCGTGCATCGGATAGTTATTTCGAATGAGATATTGTGTTGTGTTCCGCTGCCTGACCGGAATAATGAATTCATTGTTAACGACTTGTTATTCTTTTTTTTTTTTGCTTCTTTCCAACGAACGATTAATTATATTCTTTAACAACGAAAGGAAAACTGGCACGCTAGAGTGACCGTGATTTATAAAAACGAAAATACGTGTGAAAGTTGGCTGGCTGGTTGGTTGTACGTAACGGCCAGGTAAAAAAAATAGGTCATCGAAAGAAAAATCATGGTAGAAAAAATCGAATCGTGTTATGAACTTGACACAAAATTTTCATTTCTGTTAGCAATTTGATATTTTATTTGTAGTTTCCGTCGATCTGACTATTAAGGTGTATAGTATTAGCTATGTTTGCTGAAATACTACTTTCTGCTTGGTTGAACGCGTTAGGTGTATTAAGTAAAGCTTCTTTTTTATTCTTTTCAACAACGTGTTATGGATTTCTAGGTGCAATCTATCTCTTGGTATAGGCCGATTGTTACCCAAGTTACTTTACCTTATTATGGTTATTTAGGTCGTTAAGTAGCTTTTTTTTTTACTTTCGCAATAAATCACGCGTACCGTTCCCTTCTGGAGTTAGGTAAAATGACATCGAAAGTAATCGCTAGTATTTTCATTATCGTTCATGTGCATCGACATGTTTCGTTAGTTATTTCTCGTAGCCAGCCTTTCTTGGTAAAAAAAAGACTTCTTTGAATGCTAAGGAGGACAGATCACGTACCGGATGTTGCTTTATCTCTCTCTCTCCCCCTTTTCCCTTCTTTCTTTCTCTCCAACCTTGCTATTTATAAATTATTCGAACTTTGGTAAAGGCAGAAAACAGGAAGTATGAATCACTAGTAGCTTAGTAAGCACTTGTATCGTTATAGTTATTAAAAGATATTAATCAGAAGAATTTTATTGTAAAATTATTAAAATGTATTTTTAATGATTAGCAAACGGTAATATTGTACGTACATAAATTATTGACGATTCATTACGTCACAGTTGTCTTCATTAACTGTACCTGCCTTAGTCATTCAGTAATTTTTAATGCAGCGATAGCAGAGGGGACAATGTTTCCATAGCGTTAGTTAGAACGAGGCAAAATGTTTTACTTTCTCTTTGTTGACGTAAATCTGCAATTATGGCGTTTATGATACAATAGAGAGATACGTGTGTTATCCCCATTATGGAATTCATTAAGCACAGGTTTACATGGACAAAAATGGGCTGCGAGAATCCGCAACCTTGTTAACGAGCAATCGATAAGATATTCCATCACGCAAACTGCGTTGTTTACTCCCTTTTGGCTACCGTTCCCCCTCGAGATGACGATGCATTTGCGCATATAAATTGTTATGAATTTCTATCGATGCAAGGTATACTATACGCTCGTCCGTTGTATGGAAATCGTGTTGTTGATGCAGGGAAAAATTAAAAGATATTTCTTAGAAAGGTTAAAAGGCTGTTATTCAGTTATTCTGTTATTCAGTTAATCTGTTATTCAGTAAGAAATAAAAAAAATTTTTAAATTCAAATTTTTAAATCATAACATTCAAATGTCAAGGTCTGAGGTTAAAAGTTTTATCGTTAGTTTTAAAATTTCGAGTTTCTGAATTTCTAAATTTAAAGGTTAAACTTTCAAAATTCAAATTTTAAGATCTCAAAATTCAAAATTTCTGACTTCTAAATATAGATTTCAAAATTTCACGATTCAAATTTCAAAATTTTTACGTTTAAATTAAAGAATTCCAAGATTCAAATTTCAGAGTTCAAAATTTCTAAATTTCAGAGTTCGAAATGTTCAAATTTTCCAGAATCCAAAATACCCAGTTTCGTAAAATATTAATAACAAAATAAATATTAAATAATATTTCCCGAAATAAACGTTTACGCGCAAGTAGTGATACCACCCCTTTCCCCTCCATCGCCATTTTCCTTAGGAAAACCTCCGCGTTCGCTACTACATAACCTAACCTATACGCTAATAGAATTGCGACCGGAAGTTAATTGTCATTAATTTTTTTTGCAACTGCAACGCATACGCTTGAATAACATCGTACGTTAGTTCAAGGAGAACCTTGGGAACGAATTGAAACCGCTTACAGTGTTGCACATCTCTTGTTACCAACGTTTGCACAAAATATTTTGTCGAGCGCTGCTCGTTTCTTGCTGACTCGACTGCTACAATACTTCGAAATTCATGAAATTATTTTTCACTTCTTAAACGGCAACGGTTATCCGATAATTCGAAAGTTCCAGTTAATGATGCTTAAGAACGAAAGAAACTGTTTGGAAACTGATGAAAATAGAATCGAGACATCTGGTTGTCTATCTCTTTCTTGCTCTCCCGCGGACTCTCGCCTTTTTTTCTATGAAAAATGGCAGGAAGGGTAACGAGGAAAAAGCGGACGGGTCGAAGGAATAAAAAGTCGTGGAAATGAAAAGAAAGAAAATGCGAAGGCAGCTTGGAAACATGGCGCGCACCCTTTTTGTTCACCCATGTGTACAGAACCGCATGGTTTTTACAAACACGCAGGACGCGCACATGTGGTTCCTTCGCACAGATGGATTTTCTTAGCCTCCCGTAGTAGCCCCTTTAAACCGTTTTCAAGTACTCGTTCCATGAAGTGGAAGTTTTAAAAGGATAAAAAGTCACTGTGTTCCAAATAATATTTTTGGAATTTTTAAAAATATTGGCGTAACTGTCGAATAATCTAGAGAACCTTATATGCATTATTTAATTTTAGTAATTAAATTCTGAAGGTGAAGCCTCTAGGTACTCGAAGCGGAATACAATAATGTAATCGCAAGTGTTCATCAAGGTATTTGTATATCTTTGATCGCCGAGATGAACGCGATTAGTAGGATACGTTACGTCTAAATATTGTAACATCGAGAAAATAGCAGGAACGCGAAATGCAATTTTTCCAGCGTGTACCGTCTCTCCCATTCTCATTAGCCAATAAACTTGAGCGAAAGCGTCGACGGTGAGAACGAACTAAGGAGGAGAATAAAAACCGCAAGGGAGCGTGAAAACAGCACCCTGCGTCTGTAGGGATCGTGTTCATATATGCGCGCACACGCGTTCAATTCTTTATGCGCAGGAAAGTCTTGATGCTCATGCAGCGACTCCTGAATCATGCTGTTCAGCATTCGTTGCACCGTATTTCACGAGGAGTCGACTCCGACTTCTGCATAACTTGGTATTTTCGTGTACCACGAACGCATATGGTGGCTCTTTGTTCTGCAAGGATAGTTTGTATCATTCGTGTGCGACATACAACTCGTCCCCTGTGTATTTTTATTTCGTCTTGTTTCGCAGGTGTCTCTGAATTGCACCGCTGATGATAATGTGCTTTCCGAATATTTATGTGCAGAAGTACAATCTTTCTTGCGGTTACAGTGGTTTTGTTTAGGAAGCAAGATCATATAGTGATTCATCAAATAATTATAGAAGTAGAATATACAAATGTAGGTAGACATACTTGATGGAAAGGATCATTTTGGAAAACAAGTACAGGTTTAAATAATAAAAAATATTCTATTGAAAATTTTCAATATTATATAATTTTTTTAAATAAATTCCTAGAATAGAATATTTTTTATTGTTTGAAACAAATTTAAATTTAAAACAAAATTTATAGTTACAAATGTTTAAAAACAAGAATTTTATAGTATATTATTTTACATAGCAGATTTGCAACATAACGCAGCCAAGGGTTAGAGGTCTATCCATACACTATCTTATTTAAAATTATATTTTATAAAATAAAGAATGATTTTTGTAAATACAATTTTCTGAAAATAATATGAATTACTTTCATCAATTAATATTTTAAAATATCTAATGTTTTGTACTATATTTTAATTTTTTTATTTTAATGATCTTATGTTTAATAAATTTCAAATATACTAATCTCAGTATGCAGCCTTTTTTATAAATATTCTTTATACCACTTTCATGGTATGGAACTTATACTCACCACTTTCAAATATGATGAATTCAATATTATAATTTAAATTTGTTATTATGTATTTATTAGTCTTTTAATTTGTGGTGTATCCAATTATAGTTTATTATTGAATAACATGGCCTTAATTATTCACCGACTTTTTTTGAAGAATATTGGCGCTTTATTTGAGAAAGTTAAAGAAGAGCGAGAGTACACGTGACATGCATAAGTCATAAATTACATTAGTCACAGCAACAGTGTCATTTATTAAAGAGAAAAAGGATAAGATTTTTTCTATTTTTACGCCTGTTAAAGATCGCTGATTATTTTCTTTTTTTTCTTCAATTTATTTTACCTATTGTAAAAATACAGTAATAATAATCATAATATAGAAAATGAGGCTTCCTGTAAATAGCAAGCTATTAAAGAAGATTTAAATTGTTTATTACAGCACCATGCTATTATACCCTCTTTACTTAATATATTTGAACATAATTAATAGCTGATTGAATATTGTTGCAACAAAAAATTGTTTATATTTAAGCGATGATTCTCATAGGTTTTATTATATTTGAAACTGCGTGGGAAAGCTCTTTATTATGTTTGATTGTTTTCTTAAAATGACCTTCCATTGACCTTGAAATGATCTTGAAATTGTGATTCATGAATAGGACACAGCTAGGTAAGAAATTATCTGTTGAAATGAAAGATGATTCTTTTTATTACAAATTCGAAACACAAATGAAAATAACAAATAGATATTATTAATAAGGAATAATTAATTTTAATAATACTTTTATTATTTTAACCGTAGAATGGCAGATGCTAGATCAATCTTGAAAATTAATGGAAAACTTTGGCACATTCCAAAAGATAATTTAAAGCTTAGAAGGTGAAGATCAATAAAGTTTAAAATTAAATTCAAAATATTGTTGTTCTAACGATCTGTCTGTTGTTGTTCTAACTATATGATTTATAAAAAATTGAAACAATTTTGACAGTGTAAGAAAAAAATTAATTTCAAATATGTTTTGAAGTGGGTATCTTTTATTTAAATTTCATTTGAATTTCAAAAAAATTCAATTTGAATGAATTACTTTTTCGATTTTCCATTAAAATCGTTCTTTATTTTGAAATGGATGGACAAATTGTTAGGGACACCCTGTATTATAGGTAACTACGGTCCCTTGCTATGAAACGATCTTTGTATAGATACTCTAGGCGACTATAAACTCTGTTTACCGCCAGACACTGTCCGCGCGGAAAATGTACGCTTATGGCACGGAGTCCCGTTCAACGGTTGGCAGTTTTGCTGTAACGAACGGGTTAAACTTCCAAGTAAATCTTTGCATATTGGTTAAATTCAGATTGGCAATTTAAACACAGCTGTACGTGACTTGGAAGCAAAAGAATGATACAATTCTTTGGATATGCTAAAAAATACATTATAAAAGTTTATGATTTAATAATAAAACACTATGGTTAAAAATTAAATTCTAATACTCAGATATAGAAAATTGTAATTATGCTATAGTTATAGTCGTTTCACTTGTACAATTCGAAAACTTCTCAATTTTATATTATTGAAATATTAATACTAATTAATTTTTTATATTTGCAGTATCCATAATTATAATTATTACAATATATATTCAGTTTTTATTGGTCCAATTAAATATTAACTTAATCATTATTTTACATTTTAGATAATTTGAATAATTGAGTACCATGCATTTTTTTTTCAAATTAAATAATAAATTAAAAATTACATATAATTAATGTTTGTAATGTTATTCATAGGATTCATTTTTTTATCACATTATAATAATAATTAAAGCCACTGATTACATCATATTAATTATTCTGCGGTTTCAAATTCAAAGTAGCACAGTATGATTTCTGTGTAATATGAATGTACAATTATTTAGCGAATTGCATAAGTTTCTGGCACAATACGAGTCCATTACATAAAATTACATTTGATAGCGGGTAGAAAACGTAATACAATGGTATAGACAATTAGTACAGCATACATAATTTCCAACAGAGAGGAAATAACGCTCGTATCGTCGAGTCAGCTTTGTGCGATACAATCCTCGTATTTCGTATCAAGCTTTTGCCATTTTCAGTTAAACAAAGAAATACGATTCATTGTGTATACTATAGAGACTTTAAAATAAAAATATATATATACAGAGTGTCCTTTTTTTAAATTTCTATACTTATTTATGCTTTATATTCATGCATTCTTCAATTCTATGACATAATAATACATTAACTCTCGAAGGACGGGCCATGGAAAGAGCCATAGTTTTAATTTAATTATGTATTTTGTATTACTTCCTAAATTTTACACTGTTCCTTATTATATACATATTTATTCAGTTTATTATTATTTTGTAACGTTGAGCTTTGTGATTTATTATAAAATTCAACTCTGTAAAGTTTAGTAATTATAATTGAATTTTGAACAGATTAATTATCATTCTTTATTACTTTTCTAATGTAAACAGGAATATGGATTTTATTTTTATAGAAATCTGTGCCTTAGGAGTAAACAATTGTAGACTTTTTATTTGATTTATATTCCCTTTTTATGTAATCATTGTTTTACTAATTCTTATCTAACTAATATTTTTCTGTAAACAAATCAGAAGTGCTAATCAGTTGGATGAATTAAAAATACACATATTTACTAAAATTTCATTTCTCTTTTAAACCGACTCATTTTATCATTTTCTTGTCCTTGCGATCATAAAAGCAGGTAAAACAATAAAACATCTGCACACCAAATTGTGAACTGTGGGAAAAACCGAACGTACTTTCTGAAGTGTATAATACTTGGGCAGTTCAGTATTTCTAATTTTATGATTTTAAAGACACTTTCTTTAATCATTTTTAAACATATGTAATGGTTTATAGTTTAAATATGAATTCTCCAAACTTTTTATGTCTTACATACAATTCTATTTGATGTTCCTTCTAAATTTTTATTCTTTATTTTGAAATTTTATGGTAATATTAAAAGATGCATTATTAAAATATACTTGACTGCTTTCAATTACCGCGCATTTGCAATGCAATAAGACTGGCCCAAAAATCACAAGCAACTGACCTTTGATCTTTTGAAACTGCTTACTTAATTGTTGCAAAATTTAATGAGCTTCGTGAAATGGAAATTACAAAACAAAGTTCAAGACGTGCCATAAAACTAATGAATTGAATGGTTTTATCACATATTACATGATTTGGTTTTCAATGAGAAAGTGCAATTTTCTCGATATCATTTGCAATCATCTTCTCAAAATTTTACAGCAAAGGATTTTTCATTAATAACACTGTTTAACATTTTTTAACTTGTACCATTAAAAAGCGTTTCTTTTAATTTTGAAAAATTTTAGATTTGAAAACAATTTTTTTAATAACTATTAAATAATAATATAATATTTTATGAACTCCCTTGAATAAAATGATGTACCTCATAATTGCAGTTGCAAACATGTAAATATATTGAAACAAGAGATTATTTGTAGTTTTTCAATTTCTTTCAAAAGTTGAAGGTTCGAGAGAAAATACAATTACAAACTGTAACAAATTAAAAACAACTTACAAAAATAATTGCGTTTCCAATATCATTTTTAAATGGTCATTATTCAAGTATATTTAAATATTTATAATATATGAATGACTTAATCATATCATTAGAGAGTGTCGATAGAATAATTCGGTAAACAACTTAAATCAATTATATATTTAAACACTATTTATAATCTCATTCTGTCCTTGCACATGTAAACTGAATGACATTCAATAAAGCTGTTACATAAATAAAGATATGCAAATATTTTATTATAAGTGATAGGAAAAATGTTGAAATAATGAAAGCATGTATACCCAGGTCAGCAATGTTCATTTTAATTATCAAAGATGACTAATTTAAATAAAATTCAATTCAATTCAATTTCTTAACGAAATTTTCAAAAGGAAAACTAAATGAACAAAGAAAATAAGTATGTGATGCAGTTATTTATATAAGAAAATTTTTTGGAGGCAATAGATCTCTGAAAACAGTAATTTTTATAAATAAAAGTTTCAAATTTTTGACATACATAACTATCGTATAATGTAGTAGAAATTTTTATAAATATGCTAGAATTATATTAGATTTTTTGAAATGACATAAACACCCCAGTTTACTTGCACATGTATTTCGTAGAGATTTAAATCCTTTCTTCTAACTATTTCTCAGATGTTTTTATCTCTTTTCACGGATATTTCAAAATGTTCCTTAGAGCAATCAAGCCAAGGAGAACAGTATACACCCTGTGTATCTGATCCTTTTAATTAATTCGTTATTTTGATATTCCTGTTCTGTTTCCGCTCCAACTAACGAACTAGCGTTACAACGCGTTGCAACAGACAAACTTTTTGCATTGTCTCGTTGATGAATTATCGTTAGCAGCCTGAATGGTACATTGATTGTGGGCTAACGTGTTTCCCGAGCGGTTTAAGCTCGGCTCGCATGTAGCCATGTAAATCGTGTCTGTACGCAACGAACAAACGACTGAACCGTGACTTGCCCTCGATACACGATGAATAATGTGTACTACAATTTTCTCAACAATCAGAAAAATATCATTTTTCAAACCGCCTAAGGTAAACCTTTTCCCCCCTCCCTTTTTTTTATTTCTTACTGATAAACATAGCAATCTCTGTAATATGTTTAACGTCCATGAAACTACATCATTTTTTTTCTTCCACGTAAATGAATAATAAACATACGTGCTTGCAATATGTTACAGCGAATTTTCAACACGTGATTCTAGGCCTTTTTCATAAAACTAATAAACAAAGCGTGAGATAGTTGAAAGTCTATGGATAAAAACAAAGTTTCATTTATAATGAAAAATAAGTTTTTCGTCACATATGCGTTACTTAATTTTACGAATCTCATAAACGATGTGAACTTTCGGATTTCTCATTTTCTATACGAGATGAAATAATATTTCTGTGAAACGGAATACAATAGAGCAGATCTCTATTCGCTGACTGTGAACCTTGTTACCGTGATTTCATTATTAAATCGAAAGCAGGTTATTCGAAGTAACATAATCCTTGACTGGATAAATTCATTTTATGCATAGCTGATCTTTTTTTTTTTTTTTATTCGTTACGTTCTCATGTGCAGCCTGATTTACGATCAGATTCGATTAGTATGGAAAAGCAGGGGAAACGAGAAGGAAAAGTTTCAAACAATACGTTCGTGGAACCGTGAGTGGGCAACGCGTAGGTTGTGAAAACTGTTTAACTTTCTACCAGCAGTGAAACGTTACAGGAGGTTGATTCTGATAAAGCAAACAATGGTATTCGTATGTGAGTGTAAAACAAATACTGAATGCGATACGTTGTTTCTTCTCATACAGAAGTTGTACTTCGGAATTTCTTCTTTCAATTTTCCTTTATTTTTCCTATATTATTAACTTTTTTATATATATTTTAGTAGTATTCGAAAGGAAAAATTCAAAAATACAGGTTTTAATTTTAGAAATCCATCAGTTCAAAAGTTGTTTGTATGGAAAGCTAAGCGTATTTAGTATACTTTTGAGGTTAGTTTAACGCCATATTAGCTGCTATCATTTTGGCGGGTAACCGCGGACCAATCAGATCAGGGCCGGCGTGACCTTTTGCGGGGCCCGGTTCAAAAATTTTGCGGGGCCAAAATATACATTCAAACCCAATACTTAAATTTTACAATAAGGAATTAATTATTATAAGTACAAAGGATGTTACATATATTTTTTGTAAGATGAATGTTACATAATTTTTCTCGCTTTTTTCGCCGCAAAATTTTTGATTACGTCATCAAAATTGACTGAGTTTGCTACTTCGCTTTCTATTGAAAGAATAGCCAGAGATGTAAATCGGTCCTGGCTTATTGATGATCGAAGATAATTTTTTATTAGTTTCAACCACGAGTTTTCGTAGACCGCGGGGCCTTTCAAAACGCGAGGCCGGCTTCCGGCGAACGCGCTGACCTGTCTCGCGCCGCCCCTGAATCAGATTATAAACAGAAGCCAATATGGCGTCAACCTAACCTCACAAATACGCTAAAGGCTTTATTTTTTACACACGCATAACTTCTGAACAGGTGAATTTCTAAAGTTAAAGTTTGTATTTTTAATATCAGAATATAAAAAATAAATAATTTTGTGTGTTCCAAATTAAAGTCCAAATTAAATTGAGAATGTAATCTCAAAAGTTTTAAAACCGTAGCCAATTCAAACAAAATAATTCTAAAGACAAAAATCAATGTTTATATTAATATCAATGCGATGCAAAATGTTTATGCCAATCCTAACGTATAGACAGAGGTGTGGGTGTGCGTTAACTAGATCAGCTGAGAAAATAAATTGAATACTTGAAACGCGGGACTGGTTGAGAATGAATAAACGCCGTGTCATGCTTCATATTTATTCAGTTATTATTCGTTTCGCTGTTTTCCAATAAGAACCTTGGATTCTCGAATGGCATACTTTTATTTGCATATAAAACTGGCTCTCCGTTCGTTCTGCTTCTCCTCTGGTTAAGGATACGTATCCCGAAATTACATTCGTCTTGATCGGCTCTCTCGCGATGCGATGTAAGGAAAATATCGAGAAGGTGGTACGGTAAAAAGTGTCATTGGACACGGTTTCAGGAAGCAAAGAAAGAGAAGCTGGTAAACGAGGCAAGTGCAGTGAATCGAATCTGAAAGTTGGAGCCCGGTTTTTACACGTCGTGTCGCCATCTTTTCCACTCGCTATCAAGACACTGAATCATACGTTGCACTTAGTCATCGCGTTTTACAATCACTCTCGTCCCGCGCTCACGCACGCACGGTGGTCACGTCAACAAAGGGAAAAACCAACGCACCAAGTCTCGAAAGGGGTGACACGCTCTTCTGCGTCGGAAAGCGAAACGTTCGTTGCCTCTCCTTGTGCCTGCTTCTTTTGTCCGCTCGACCAAGTCGTGCCTTGAAAATCATCTTCAACGTATGCCGACCGCGACTCACGAGTTCCTAACATCGATCCACGATCTTCTTTCCTCGATCGCAAACTAATTCTTCGATAAATTTCAACTTCATGCCTATCACAGTTAGACTTGATGAATTTTTTAAATATGACTAATATTTTTTTAAATTTATTTATTCTTTTTCGGGTTTCGTGACCTAGATTATTATTTGACGATGAGTCATACAGTCGAAAACAAAGGAAAGTTTAAAATAGTAACTTTATATTAATGATGAACATTGTATATCTATTTAGGGGTGTTTTTCACTCCGTACGATATAAATGACCATTTTATATTCATTTCGTCTGATACGTACAGCACCGAGCATGGAGGCTTCCTTAGGGATAGTGGCGATACATACATATAGGGAAAAGAGATTCTACCATACGTTCTAGTGCTCGAGAGTTACCATGCATTATGGAAAATAAATCTTTAAGCTTATACTAATATATATTAAAGTTTTAAATGATATATAAATAATGATAATTCTCAAAATTTTCATTTTTTAAGAAATTGATATTTATAATTGCTAAATATTAGGGAATTTATTAGATAATGAAAAAATATTACATTTTTTTTTATTAATAAAAGGAACATCAGATGAATTACAATTTTTACTATTAATTTGTAGATGTTAAAGAAGGCCTTAGTTCATGGATTTCAGATCCATTCTTTTACTTTTTAATACCATTGACGAGTATAGATATTCGAGTGAAGGCAATGTTATTTTATTACTTACTTATTTAGCTATATTGTGTTTTTTGCTGACTATACTTGATTAAATAATAATATAATAATAATAAACCTAACCTTATTTTTATTATGAAATTGCTCACCTTTAGATAGTGATATGAGCTATTTTAGTAATTTTCTGACATAGATTTTTTATTAATAAATTTAGGTCGATTATTCAATGTGTATACAAAGTGATATAAGACAGATATACATATCATTACAATGAAAATTTATAAATACATATTTATTATTGTAAGAGTTTTTGTAAACAACTGCTGAAGTGATAAGAAATATTGATGAATAATTATTGTTATTAATTTACTGATAATCCTTCAATGGTGCTATTTGCTGTAACAATACACAGTGTTATCACAGTATCTATCCGTTGCATAAAAAATAACAAGCGATGAGTGTTCACAAAAAATTAGTTATCATTTATAAAATAATAATAAAGAAAATCTCCTTATAAACAATGGAAATTTTTACATACTCTTAATATTATTGTTTTCTTTTTCTTTGTAAATTTAATTGAGCGATTTGAAGCTTACAAAGAAATGTATTTCTATAATATTATCAATAATCACTCAGTTAATATTAATTGTTTGTTGTATAATAATATTCGAGTTTTTAAAAAATTAAAATTGACCATTTTAGATTGTACTTAACCAGTTCAAACAACTATTAATTTATTTTTAAAACAATTAACAAAGAAAACTTAGACTAATTACCAAAATTTGAAATTAAAAGTTATCTACAAAAAGGCAAGTTAAATATTAACTCTTTTTATTTAACAGTAATTGATATTTTTCTTTATAAATTCCTAAATAAACAAAAGTAAATTCTGAATTTTCCTACTGATGTTATATTTCTATTTTTGGAGCGAAATAGAATTTAAGTTTAAATTGGAGAAATTGATTTTTAGTTTATTTTAATGTTTCCGGCGCATATAAATTGTTTAATTATACACAACGATTCAAGCATATTATTAACAATAACAACATAAACATTAACAGTTTAGCAGAATATTTGGCTGCAACATTCCAATCGCAACGACATCGTATTCTTCTATCTTGTCCACGTGATATCCGCGATGTCACGATATCATAGCATGCCGGCATACGAGCAATTGAAGAACATCAGGCATTATGTGTATTAAGTCCTGTCGTAGAGGTCAATTTATCGTTATGAAAAGTAGCATACTGCAAATTCAAACAATAAGGTTAACAAGAGATCATGTGCTATTTATTTTTACAACGCGGCTTAACTCAAATCTTCTGAATCCTTTCTTGTACCAACGATTATGATCGATTCACTGATATCAGTGTATCAATCATTTTAAAAAACATTCTTTTCCCAACATTCAAAAGTGACGGGAGATTGGTATTCATTTGCTAAAAGATTTATTAGGATTCTGAAAAGTTCAAAAATACAAATAATAAAATATTCATTTAATATTCATTTTATTAGACGTACAAAAAAATCTAGACCCAAACTTATAAAAACATATATAAGGATATTAACCTAAAGTTAAACATAATTTTTAACGAAAGAGAACCGTATAAAATTTAGAAAATGAAAATAATATGGAGTACAAAATTGAATTAAATGGTTCGCCGTCCGAGGGTTATCAGAGCTTCATTAATATTTATTATTTCATCAGTATCTTTTTTACAATTTGTATGTATGTTCTCAATAATTTTATTTGCAATAATTAATTGCCATTTTTAAATTTTCACTCCGCCCTTAGTATCGAAAAGCTTAATGTAGGTATATCTAGATAACATTACTTGGTATTAAAGTAGACACCGTGAATTACATAGTATGAAAGAAAAGCAATGGATAAAGGTAAAGTTACGAGTCCATCAGAGTCGTAGCCCAAGGGTTAATTCGCCTCGAGCAAGGAGAAGACAGCTGACAATCAAGCAAAGTCGGTGGCTAGCGTTTGAATCGTTTCCACGCTGGACAACCGGGTAATTAGGATAGTTAAGAGAGTCCCAGCTATGCCTCGGTTACGTAAGAATCAGTGCGTGAAGCGCCAATTTCCATTCAACTGGCGCCGAGTTGCTTCTTCGCTCTTGACTTCGTACTAGCCAGCTGTTTTTCCTCTCGCGGCTCACTTTCACCTTTGACCTTCGGAATCCATGGTCTCTTCAACGCGTGCTACGAAACGAAGCCATGATCGAACCTTTCAGTTACTTCAATCGAAAACAACCGGACGGTGAATCTTCGTGTATGCACGCTTGATCCGCTCTTTTATGCTAGACTTTTATTACAATCAACATCAAATCTTGTCCACTGTTCAAATCATTTATTTGTAAATGATACAACTAGTTTTAACACTAGATTGCCGAAGTGAGTCAATTTGACTTAAGAATTTAAATAATTTTTTTTAAAACATATGTTGGTTTTTAATAGAATTATGAAATGTATACAAATACTAATTCCTTCCCCTCCCCACTCCTCAGTTCCAAACATCCATATGTGCTATGTATTACATTGGTATCAGCTGGTTTACATATATTACAGCAAATAGAACTTCTTTAACCTTTTGACTGCTGAGTACTCTAGGCTTAAATGTCCTGTGTGTACGAAATAAGAATTAACCCTTTCGATCACGAATTATTTTTTCTTGAAAAGAAAAAAAGAGCGAAGCTTTGCTAAACAATTCGTTGAATTAAATTATGATTTTTCAGTCGTATAAAATACCTCCACGGAGGTCCCCAAGGGGGGTGTAACGCGTGCATATGAGGACAACGTTTACAAACGGTAAAATTTACCAAAGGATATAGCCGGATTAGATAGGAAAAACGGCCCTTGAACCAAATTAAATTCAGAATGCGTCATTCGATAGCATATCGAAAGAAGATACTGTACACCAATTTTCAACCCTTTATCTTAACCAGGGGGGCAGTGAGGGGGGACAAAAGAGACGCCAGATCGTGCCCCATTTCTCCTATTTAATAACATTCGAAAATTCTGAAAAAATTCTGATACACTACAAACATGGTAGCGCACATTAGGGAATTTTTTCAGATTTTTTCATTGCAAATCCTAGTTGTAAAAAATGAAAAACCGAACAAACAATCTGAAAAAACGCGATTTGTTATTGAAAATGTAAGAGCACTACTTTTATATTACTGTGGTAATAACATATTAGTATAACTTTTACTCCTGAATTTTTTCAGATTTTTTGTTGTAGTGCAACGTAGTTAAAAAAATCAAAAACCAATTATTTCGCATGAAAAAGTAACTTCTACTTTGAATTTTTATTTCCTTTATTTCCATATTCCTTTAGAATATGAACGTGAATCCATTTAAAAGTACTTAATACATATTCTGAAAAAACAAGAAATCAGGTATACAAATTAATTTGGTGCATTTAGTATTACACTTTCTTAATTATTAACTTTTGATATTTTCGCGCGCTTTTGTGTATTTGAAAAGTGGCGCGAAAATATGATAACAATTAAGATTATTTTAATAATTGGAGTTGCCATGACTTTTTAAAAAGAAATCTTAAATTATAAAAAAGAAAGGGCGTAAAATTAACTTATACACCTAATACTTGAAGTAAAACGTAGAAATATAATAATTTCTTTTGCATTATAGTCCATAATTTACTGCTTTTCTTTATTATTGTTTTTAACAATAAAACAAATAAGTTTCTTATATAATTGTTTCGTTAAAAAAATTCTGTTATAAAATGTTATAGCTTCTACGTTTGTAAATACTACGTAAGTAAATTTTAATGAGTACTTTATTGACTTATTTTTCTTATAAAAATATAGCATTAATTGCTTCTGTTCAACCTTTGGTCATAGTTACAAACAATTTTTTTGCTATCTGTACTATTTCTTTTAAAAAATTGTTTACAAGCATTATGTAATTCATATGAAAATTTTAAAAACACGTTTCAAATCGATTAATTTTTATACAAAATTATCAACTAATTTTGATTACTTTTGAATATTCAATAGAGTTTCCTTTATTAATGTTTGAAATCCTTGAAATTGGATTATAATTTTATTAGTGTTATGCAATTGAAGGTGAACCGATACAAGGTTCTACTGAACTAAAGAAGTTGTTCAAGTTGATTAAAAGAAATACAGCATCATTAAGATTAACACCTATAGATTAATCTGAATAATGTTTCCATCTTGTCAAAGTACTTATGTAAACGATAGATACTATCCTGTTCTTTTCTGACGCAATACAATTTTCTAATATCATGGGAAGATAGAATTTTTAAATGAGTAGATAAAGCTTTTATGTAATTTATCAACTGTAATTTACGTACACGTGTCGTGCATTATCTTTGTGTTACCATATTGCTGATTAAAATTTTGTAATTTTATAATATCTGTTAATTTAACATTTTAAATTAAAAATTTTGTAATTGAAAATCGCGGATCAAACATTTCAACTGAGTAATATAAAAAATAGTATAATTGTATTTCAGATTTTTTTATACAATTTAATTTACAAAACTTAGACTTATTGAACATTTATAGATTAGAAGAAAGAAGAGGCCATAATACACTTAATAAAATTATTCTGTCCAAAAGTACAAATCGCAATTTAAATTTAAATATAAAATAATTAAAAGAATTTTGTAAAATTCCAGTTTGAACGTGACTTTCTAATACTAAATGGAAAGAAAAATAAGAGAACAGGAAAACAATGATTGCGAAGTGTCATTGCGCTTTTTATTAATCTCGTTGCCTTATCTAATTGCATGCGGTGAACTTTTGCCATGCATTTGCATCGGAAATCATTTTTACGTAGATAAAAGTAACGGTATTGAGACACGGGTCGTTCATGATCGTTGCATTTTCATTAAACGTATGTCAATTATCGAGTGTCGTGTATTGTAAGTATTGATGACATTGAATCAATTTTTTATTTCCTACTTGGAAACTGTTAATTAGATATTATCGAATTACATTGCATTGCATAACGGATTGTGGTACATTGCAATTAATAATTCTTTGAAAATTAAATTTTTATTTGTAACAGTTTTAGTTTTAATTAGTATTCTTATATGTTCTTTTTTTGAAACGTATTGTATACTGATACAATGATGTTAATAGATGTTAATACGTTGAAAAGCATGTAACCTGTTTCTTGGAATGGATTGAGTTCCTAATTTGCATAATCGTTGCATAAATTAGAACACGTACTCCAAAGTGTCCAAAGTCTGTGATTCAAGCGACAATGTGTTCCACAAAATAAAAAATATTTTTTTATAAGTTACAAATTGGTGTCACGTTTTATATAACGAATAAAAAATTCTGCATTGGAAAATTTAATATTTAAATATCGAACATATTAAGATATCTTAACAACTTTAGACTCTAAACTTTGAGATTCTTTTTATTTTTTATTCGTTCTGCGATGAGCAAATTGATTCCCTAAATAGAAAAATAATTTATTTATCACTTTTTGAAATGCTGTTAAAAAAACTTACTCCTTTCATTTCTTGTTTTTTTTTTATTTTTTTATTTTTTTTAAATCAAAGCCAAAAGTAATTCATAAATTAAAAATACTGATGAATATAAATGACCTGAAAAAAAGGTTCAAATTTTTTCAGCAGTTTTATTTAATTTTTATTTAAATATTGTAATGTCCGAATATCAATGCAGACCACTATAAACAAGAAATTTTTGTAGAAATCCATGGGTAAATTAAATATGGAAACATGGCGATTAAAGTAGTAATAGCGAGAAATCTTCAAATGAATACTTTCCTTTCTAAAAGACGTGTCGCAAACTCGCGGCTAGTGCCATTTGAGGAAACAATACCGTACATATTTCGCGCATACCGTTTCAATGCAAAAGCCTTGGATTGCTCACGATGTCGAGGTATCCTGTTTGACTCATTTCTCGGATAGCCAAAAGTGTCGTTTCATCGCGTCCGCGTTCGCAAGCGCAATAGATATAGCGCTTCCTAATCGGGACTTTCGCTGAACACACTCTCCCATGGCTAAGCACGTTTCCCGTGAACGTTATTTCACCGAATCACGTTACGGTTGCCGGCAGTTATAACCGGCCTGAAACTTTCCCTGTAGCCAAGCTTTTCAGCCCGAGCTCGGACACCGTGAAACTTTCAGGGGAAAGGGAACCATAAATATACAACACACACCGTTAATTGTATTTATCTAATCAAAGGAGTATAGAATTTTTAGCATTACGATTGAGGGGCAATTGTAATAACTCATGAATAAAAATTTCTTTGTTTTGAATGAATAACAAGGAAAAAAGTAAGATAAACTGGAAAACCTTAAAAATCATTCAGAAGTTTTTGAAAAATTATGATTAGTTGTTCCAAATGATTTCTGTTTTAAAAAAACCGACAAATCTAAGAAAATATTACCTTGAGATCACCTTCACTCTCATATGTAGTCTAATTTCATCCCTGAAATATATTAGATGTACAAATTAATTCTTTGCCTTTTCTTTTTCTTTAATTCAAGATTTATTTTCAAAAAGTCACGGTAACTATAATTACTGATGGAATTTTTATTGTCATAATATTTTTCCTCAATTTTTTAAATACACAAAAGCGCGGGAAAATAACCTATTAGAAGTTAGCCCCCCACTTGTAAAATAATTAAAATTTGACAATTGTGCTGACTTGTGCTAGGTATGTGCTACATTGTGCAGATGATTGCAAATGCATATTTTGGATGGAAAACTAGAGCAACGCATCGCGAACAAGAGTAAAGTGCCATTTATATCGATGTTCCGGAGGAATTGAAAGTTGTGCTAAATTGTGCTAATCTAGCACAACTCAAATATACAATATTGTATTTATCAGACAAAGCATACGGATAATAATATTAAATATGTTCCAAATGACTAGAAATGTCTTTTTTATCGTAAGATTTTTTTTTATCATTTTTTGAGAGCGGTGTTTTAGCACACTGTTAGCACAACTTAGCACAACTTAGCACAATTGGAAAAATTGAAATACATGGAAAGTGGGGGGCTTGCCTAAAAAATCGTTTTTTTTTTTATTTTCCCATCGTATTTTTCATATTACGATTTTAATATTCGAGCACAATGTAGCACAAACCTAGCACAAGTCAGAACAATTGTCAAATTTGAATTATTTTACAAGTGGGGGGCTAACTTCTAGTAGGTGGGAAAATATTCAAATTTAAAATGGTAATACTAATAGCGTCGAATTAATTTCTACACCTAATACTAACTTCCCTTTGAAGTTACACATAACAGAATAATAGAGTTGGTTGATTATCGTTTCTTTTTTTTTTAAACTCCTTACTGGCTAAAATTTAATTTAGCCTGAGCAGGAAGTTCAAAGTCTACCGAAAACGGTACACATAGCAGAGAACGCGTTAACAAAGCATTATTTAAACTAATTATTATTTATGTAAATTTTAGAGAAATTTCCATTGTTTAAAAAAAAATAATACGTCTCTAAAATTGCCTTCAAGTTAAAGTTGATTAAAATTCGAAGCTCAGTAGTGAAATACCAAAGGCGCTCGTAATTATTTGAAATCGATGAGGAGAGTGGACATAGAAAGGGGTAACTACATCAGCGTTACGGTAATTTTAGTCTAATATAAATTGATTCTAAAGGTCTATTCATAGAACGTCAACGTAAGTTCCCCCCACGTAGTTTATGATTTGAATATAACGTTGAGCACGTTTTGTTTTTATTTTCAACTTATATGGGGGCAATGGCCACGGGGAGGGGAAAGCTACAGTTGTGTATAAATGGACCTTTACACATTGAATGCCGCGTAGGTCATCAATGGCTGGCATTCGAGTTGCGAGTAACGTCATACGATTCCCTATTAACAATCGACGTCAAAAATAATTTTATCAAATAATTTAACAAAGAAAAAAAAACATTAAATTGCGAACGTGAAATAATAACAGTGGTTTCCTAAGTATTACACCCCAATTTAAAATACTGATTACTGACCAGAATACTGAAACTAATAATAGGTGGTTTTGACCACATATCCGTAGTTAATGGTTTATGAGATATTGAACATTAAAATCACAAGTCAATTGATGTACGAAGCGATTTGCGTGAGAACTCATCTTTACTCGCGCAAATACTCCGAGGTTAGTGTTCTTTTTTCTGTATGTACATTCGAATCCTACTGGGATTAATCTGCAACACTTTTTTTTCACTAGTTTTTTTACGGCACGTGATAAATTATATATGTGCGTGATTTTTCATTTTGCACGTTACATGTAATTAAGACATTACTGCTCGCAGCTCTCACGGAACCGTTATGTTTTTATTGCAGCATATATTGACAGCGTGATATATACAGTTATGTATTTGCCATGCGCTTTTTCAGTGATTCTCTAATTATACTAACGCTCATTCAGAACGAAACTAGTCTAAAGTGAAACATTTTTTTTTTTAATTTATGACATTACAGATAAATGTAATCAAAAATTCATCTACACATATATTAAAAGAAAGAATGGTAATTTGACCTCCCTCGGTGATTTTCATAGTACAGTAGACTTTCGTTATATTGCCGCCGATAGGACTAGGAGTTTCCAAATTCTTATTGGGGAGGCCGGGGGGGATGTATCATTTTCCTAAATTATGACGGTGGAAGGATGGTAGTAGTATGCATTAATATCCATGTGAACGTCAAATGGCTCACGTGGCAATATAACGAGAGTCTACTATATGGTTAACTTATTTTTCTTGTGCTTTCACCTACTTGTACTTCATTATTTTACGTGCATTCCAGTAAAAATTTAAAGCAGTTTTAATTAGACATTAGATTTTAGAAAGAAAGATAAAATTAGAGAGCCATATTATCACTCTTTCTTTCTATTCACAAAGTGAACATTGTTAAAATAGACTACATATTTGTTTGATTGATATATGCGATAAGAATATGTAAAATATAAAAAAAATAGTATGTTCTATCAGAACATAGTTACTAAATGAAAATTTATGTACATAAATATAATTTATTGCATGCTGTAAAAGACAAATAAAAAGCAAAGTTTTATGTAGATTAGCTTTAATAAAGCTTTAAACTGAACAGAGAAGAAAATATTAATATCACAATCGCAGATTTTATCAATCTCACCACTCGCCTCGTTATTAACCCTTTACGCTCACGCCGTGACACATACGGGCATGCTAAAACGTCCAATTTATGCAAGCCCGTGACAGTCACGGACATAACCTATACCTACATTCACTGTATGAAGGTATTTTTACTTTGATATTTATAAATTGAGGCTGTGATATCTTATACTAACTAAGACATATGCTAAAAAGGTACGTTGCCTTTCTAACACCACCTTTCTACAGTAGTCTCTCGTTATATTGCCATATATGGGATTCCAGGAATGGAAATCTCTTATATTATTAGAAATAGCAACATGGCAAGAATTTCCATGTATGACTTAATTGTTTTATTACGAAAAGGAAGGTAAAGGAGTGAACACTCGTTTCATTTTCATATATTGTGATGATGAGGGTGAACGGTAATATAACAAGAGTTTGCTATATATATAGAGTAAATAAATAACGAAGCTGGTATTTATTGTTCATTTTCTTCAGCCATTGAGAGAACAGCATTCAATAACAGATAATTTTTTAGCTTAATTGTCTACTTTTTGATTACATTTTTACGTTCTTATTTTAAAAGAAATGTTGTTTTTATTTTTACAGTCGATATATATATTTTTTTATATTCCCAAAATGATATACTCAAAATTGTCATTAGCTTGGGGGAATTATAAGACTACCAAAAAACAGTGGCTTTATGGAAATTTTGTGCAGTGTATATTACTGTTCTCCAACAGTTTTATTACTGGTTGTTTTATAGTTTAGCAGAAAGAGGAAGAAAAGTTGAAGTAGATTAGACGTTTTCTTCTACTGTTTCTATCATTCTTGCCTCCAGCCTCATAGGTCAATTAATGTTACATAAAGTATATGTTCGAGTAAAGTATATTTCGAGTGTTGATTATAAACCTGTAATTATTGTCTTTTTAATGATGAAGATATAACATTTTTCTTTTCACGCGTCAGAATAGTGAGAAGTCATCTCCACGCGGCAATATATCAAGAGTCGTAAAAGTCTAGCGTCCAACTAGTCTAGTGTCGTAAAAGTTTCTGGATTATGATTTTACATTTTTTATACATCACATCAAAAACGAGAATTAGGGCTATCTCTTAGAGTCTTAGAGTAATATAATTCATTTAAATTCAAACAAACAAGAAGAATGCGCTATTTAAGATACGCATTTCAACAGGTTAAGCAGCTTGTTTGAGATATTTGACGTTTCTCATATTTGAGTTCTAAAAATATTTCGTAATTCTAATCTTTAATCAAGTTTGAACAAAGTTCATGCTAAATAAACACTGAAAGCAATAATTCATGTCAATAAGTTCCTTTTACTTGCAGAATCCTTAAATTTTAATATTTCAGTTGCATTAATGGAGAAGACTTATTAAGTCTATCATTATTATGATTGCTTATTATGTTTATTATTATTTATACATTATTGCTTATTAAGTCTATTAACGTTTTGTGCTTCATTTGTTATTTATAATGAACCGTCTAACTATCATATCTACGAGTTTTAAATTCGAAACAAATAATTTAAAAATTATTTTATTTTTTAATTATTTTAAGCGTCAGGCTTGAAAGAAAATAATATGTATTTTTAGAGAGGACAGGTTCAAATTCTGTATAAGTACTCTATTTGTAAAAAGTATGCAAACTATGTATAATTTCAAGTATAGTAATGGATACTGACCAAATAAATTTGAACCTTTCAAGAGTATTTCAATCAGAAGCTTTGGTTCGTACAATTGTGTAATTTAATATCTTTATGTATAGGGTTTATCCCTATCGATTCATTTCTAATGATTCCTTTTTTTAACTCTCAAACGGTTGACCATGGAGAGAGCCGTAATTTTATATTTCATATTATTTTTATTTTTTAAATTATATACTTCCTTTAAAAATTATTCGTCTAATATGTTGAAGGCATAAGCAAAAATATATTATTTTTTGAAAATTATTTTCATGAAAAAAAAAGATATATTTTCAGTACTATCTAATTAATAAGCTCGACGAGTTCCCTCTGTGTTTCTCGGATTGTAGTGAACAGCTAGGGTTCGTCTCTTATAAACAGCATATACAAATATACATATATGTTACAGTTAATGTATATGTACATCCACTAGTTAATGTATATTTCTACATGAATTTTTAGACAAAGTATCAATTAAATAGATAATGTATACATTAACAGAGAGGCATTAGTCAAAGCTTGAATGTGGTTTCGTATTTTTAATAACTGTTTTTCTTTTGATGTATTCTTGATAAACAGTTGTAAAACAGTTCTTTCATTTTACGTTAATTAATATTATAAAGATTAATTATACTTACATTAATCCAAAACAATTAAAACTATTATAAGATGCAGAATCATAGCATAGAAATGTAAGATTTTATAAAACGTACAAATGTAAGAATACTTTAACTAAATTTCAATAGAGAGTGTATACATTATCTAGTGAAGTTATTAATAAATTCATTATGCATTCATTAGTATGCATTTACTATATACATTAACTAAGTTAGCTCTTTAACTGTAACATACAGCGGGTTCCAAAATTATTCGCTCACCGTTTAAAACAGAATACCTCATTTAAAATTGGATCAAATGACTTAAGGTTTCTTGAGAAACTATACAAATTAATTTACTGAGATATGTGCTTTTGTTGTTTTAGAAAATTACAATTTGTTGAATCCGCGAGAAAAAATAGTGAAGGGTAATTTTTCAACATCTTTATGTGAACTTCTAATAAAAATCTAAAATATGTCTTTCGTAGATTCAAATAAGTTATGTGTATGCTGAAAATTTAATCGAGATCGGCCGATGCACTTAGAAGTTACAAGTAATTAAAATTTCCGAGAATCGCGATTTTTCATCTAAGAACATAACTAGTCACGTTCTTAGACGAAAAGTCTAAGATTCTCGGAAATTTTAATTACTTGTAACTTCCCAGTGCATTGACCGATCTCGATGAAATTTTCAGCATTCACATAACATACTTAAATTTACAAATGTCATATTTTAAATTTTCATTTCAGGCTCGGATAAAAAAATCAAAAAACTGTCTTACACTATTTTTTTCACGATTTCGACAAACTGTAATTTTTTAAAACAGCAAAAATATATATCTTAGTAAATTAATTTTTATAGCTTTTCAAAAAGCCTCAAGTCATTTGGTCCAATTTTAAACGGTGACCAAATAATTTTCTGACCCACTGTACATAACTTTTATACTGTAATTGAATTCATTCTTATTGAATACTATGCAGTCGCAGAGAGATACGCGCAGACGTTCACGTTTGTTGAAGTGCGATAAACAGGCATTGCACGTTGATGACTGCCGGATAACGAACACTCTCGTGACCGTGTGTCTTTCTTTGCATTAATATCTACAGTCAGCAGATTAATTACACGAACGAGACTGTCAGTGTACGTGTGGTAAATACACGTGTTCGTGGAAATTTCCAGTCGCATCTGAAGCGCGAAGCGATCTCTGGAAACGAGGATGATATCGTTACTCGATTTATAATTGATAGGTAACTTTCGGAAAGATCCACTTGGCTGAATAAAAAATGGGATTTGCGTGACGTGGGAGAAACTTTGACTTCGAAGTAAATTTAAATTTGTTAGAAAGGAGCTCTTCTTCTGATAAGATTCATGATTACTTGAAAATCTCTGTTGTCTCTACGCTGGTTTTTTGATTATTTTGTGAATCACGATCTCGACTACTTGCTTACAGACGATTTCAAATTTACACTTCTTACGAAACGTCACTGTTGATGTTAATGCCTCGGTTTACTAAGAAAAAGCATACAGTTGCAACATTCGATGATTCAATGATTGCCTTCTGTTCTTGTGAACATTTTTTAATACGATGAATTTGCAATACTGATGAAATAGATAACTCCAAGAAATGGTAAATGTAACTGTAACAACGTAGGTATTACAGAAAACGTAATTCGAATTTAAATATGTTTAATAATGAAAAGAATTAATACATATTCATTGTGTTGTAATTAACCCTCGGATAACGGACCATGAAGAGAGTCCCAATTTTAATTTGCCTTTGTACTTCATATTATTTTCATACATTTAACTTTAGGTTAATATCCTTGTATATGTTTAGGGTTCAGATAAATAGTTATTTAAATAATAATTGTTCCACTGTAGGAGAGAAAAGAAGGATATGGGGAAACTTCCGAAAGGCCCCACCACCCCAGGACAACCAAACTTTGCATTTATAGTAATTGAGGGACGAGAAATCGAATGAGACCATTTTCAGAACTGGCAAATAAACCGTTCTCGAGATATACAGGGTACTCTAAAAGTGCGGAAACCCCTTATTACCTCGATAAGAACGCATTTTCACGGGAAATGACTAACCTAACCTAGGTTAGGGTTAGGGTTAGGGTTAAGGTTAGGGTTAGGGTTAAGGTTAGGGTTAGTCATTTTGCGCGGAAATGCGTTCTTATCAAGATAATAGGGGGTTTCCGCACTTTTAGAATACCCTGTATATCTCGAGGACGGTTTATTTGCCAGTTCTGAAAATGGTCTCATTCGATTTCTCGTCCCTCAATTATTATAAATCCGAAATTTGGTTGTCCTGGGGTGATGGGGCCTTTCGGAAGTATACCCGCGATTGCGCAGCCCCACTACCTCACAGTCTGATTTTCAGGCCGAATATAAGTATATTTCATACAGAGTATTCGAAAAGTGATGGACCTTCCTATTATCTCGAAAGGAACGCACTTTTGCGCAAAATGACTAACCTAACCCTAACCCTAACCCTAAGAACGGTTTATTTGCCAGTTCTGAAAATGGTCTCGTTCGATTTCTCGTCCCTCAATTATTATAAATCCGAAGTTTGGTTGTCCTGGGGTGGTGAGGCCTTTCAGAAATATACCCAAGGATATGATATTCTCGCCAGTTTAATATGTATATTGATCGGTTTAAATAAACTTGTAAGTTAGTCAGGATTCACAAAATGTAATTTATTCACCGTATATTCGTCTAATCGTAAATCGCGGAACCACGCCGTATGAATCTATCTCTCGGTCTAACGTTTGAATTTACTTCGGACGCGTTACAAATACATACATAATATACATATTCTGATGGTGGGAAATAAGGAAAGTTCGGGAATGTTCCTGAACCTATCGATGACGCAGTTTTATGCTTACATCACGTTGATTTAATTTTATTTTTTTTCTTTGTGTGGATTATTTGCAATTTTGAGGCCCTTAGTTCTATACCTGGAATTGGTTCAGGATAAAAAAAACTTGATAAGGTAGAGCCTTTCTAAGTTGTTTTAATTAGCATTCGTTAATTAAAATTCCAATCAGTCTTTAATTTTAATTGATAATACGATTATTGCATAAGCAGTAAGGTGAGGGTCTATTATACCCCAGTAATTCCCCTTTCAAAGCCGAAAGGCGTGAAATAAAGTTATCTATCTATCTATACCTCAGTAATTTTTATTTGTCCAAAAATATAACAAAGTAATAACTACATCTTTTTTCTTTTTTTAATTGTAAACATTAGAACATTTCTATGAGGTCTATTACTATTATTGTTTAAGTTATAATAGTATAAGCTGCCTTTGAATAATGTTTAAAAATTGTTATAAAATATTTTATAAATAATTTGTTGGATTCCAAAGTACAAGAAATTCAGTTGTTCGCGAGATTTCATTTAAAAGTAATAAAACAGTAATATTTACTCGTGGATCAAAAGCACAATAGGACTTAAGAAAATGAAAGGAGCAAGGTTTCTCAGAAACTGATTTTAGAAAACACCAAAGGTGGAAGGTCCATTTTACGATTTAGAAAGGTTACCTCTTGCAGAGGTCTGTCTACCCGGATTTCTTTGCCTGCTCGAGGTCCCGTATGATTCGATTGTTTCAAAAGGATCCTCTCGTTCGGGTTGACCTATGATCGTAGGATCTCAGGTAGTTTCTCGTTCCACGAATTTTCACCTTTCCATTCAGCAAAACATACTTCGAGCTTTTGTCTCTTTTCGTATACCTGAACAGAACAGGCAATAATTTTAGACTGTAGCATCATCGATTTAGACCCCTGTCGATTTAAAAGCAATTAAGAATTGCTTCAGTGACGATGTTTTGCTGATTGTGAACCTTCAGGCAGGAAAGCAATTATGTCTGTGATTAAAGATTGATCTCATTGTTGTATCCATTGAAATATTTATAAACCGTATTTATATCTTATTTCACGTGGATTTGATTTTATTTTTTGTTAGAAATTCAGACTTCGATGAATATAAGGAAACTATTTATATTGAAAATTATAATCAATTTGTAATAAAGTGGAATCTGGGTCAATTGAGAGCCAAACTTACAAAATATATACAGGGATATTAGCCTAAAGCAAAACATATAATAATTTTTAAAGAAACAGTGTTAAATTTAAAAAATTAATATACATAATATGAAATGCAAAATTAAATTAAAATTCAGGTATTCTCCACGATCCTCAGTCTCAGAGTTAAAGTTTAGTACTTTATTTTGAAGAATTTCATTTACTTCATCAGTTATCAGTGACAGTAAGTGGCTATATAGATTCACTAAAAAAGATTTTTCTATCAAGAATGAAAAATAAAAGTACACATTTAAGGAATTTTGATTTACAGTTATCGTCGAAGAGAAACGTAATTTTACCTATTATTTATCTATTATTATATTATTTTCTGAAGATAAAAAATATTTGCAAAATTGTTTATTGTCAATATTTTAATGGATAGTCACACCGCACAACTAGGACTCCATTCGAATAAAGCAATTGTACACGTTTCCTGTGCTTCCGATTAGAGTCTACTAGAAAATAAATCATCGTTATCAGTCAAGGGTTTACATGCACACATCCGATTGCGTAATTCTCCCGACACTGTAATATCTCCGGGGAATTGAGTTTTCGGGTAAACGACGTATTATTCTCGTACGTTCGTCGGAATTACAGCAATCAGCTGTAATTTGCAATCAGCTCCGGCTTGTCTCGAAGAAAATGATGACACAGACGCAAACCTTAAATCTTCGGTTATTCCGCGTATTCTTCGTTCCGTTAAACATCTGATTGTGAGAAGGAGAATTATCTCCTCACTGCTTATTATTTATTCCAATGATACTCGATTCTAAGAAGCGTTATTTGATCGATGATTCAGTATTTATAGTTGTCGTTACTTATACAGTAGACTCTCGTTATATCAGCATGCTAACTATTTATCTTTCGCATAAGTTTTCAAGCACGATAATGCTCTTTTCCTTTAAATATAAATAAGAGTTTGGAAATTTGAAAAATTTTCCATCCTTACAGCGCCGTCCGCGGCGATATAACGAGGGTCTATTGTATGTTAGCTTGTCTGTTCTTACATAGAATCTTTATTAGTAATATGTTCTCGTTTCTTGAGATAGTTAGTGATTATTTTTCGTAATTAGCAGGATGATATTTGCAGAATGGTAGCTATAAAGATATGTTTTATTTCTGTTACAGAACGCAGCCTCCGCGAAAGCGAAGGAGCCCACCTCGACGTCAGCGACAAGCAGCCCGGGAAACGGCTCGGCCGGTAACAATGGCGGACACGCGCCCCTTCGTCGCAGCTACACTTCCCTGGTAACCAGTCTGATCGAGCAGCATCGTAAACTAGATCGTAGCGCGAGTGAACCAACGTCTCGCTATAAAACCGAGCTGTGCAGGCCATTCGAGGAAAGCGGTACCTGCAAATATGGCGATAAGTGCCAGTTCGCTCACGGCTACAGCGAACTGCGCAATCTTGCCCGTCATCCGAAATACAAGACCGAACTGTGCCGCACCTTCCACACGATCGGCTTCTGCCCGTACGGGCCACGCTGCCATTTTATCCACAATTTCGAGGAGGCGCGAATTCATAACCAAAAGGTTAGCGCGCAACTGGGATCCACGCAGCCGAACATAATGGGTCTGAACCCTCTGTTGAGCGCAGCGGCAGCAGCGGCAGCGGCCGCGGCCGCAGGTGGAAACGGCTGCAACAATTCCACCGTTAACTCCACCGCCAACAGTGTCACCCTGCTCGAACAGATCGCGGCCTTTCCGCAAGTGGCAGCCGCCGCGGCAGCAGCGACGCCGAACCTCATGAGAACTAACTCGTTGAGCCTGTGCAACAGCACAAATGCCTACAACCCGCCGCCATTGCTTAGAACGAACTCGTTGAGCTTGACTACCAGTCAGCACCACCACCACCACCATCACCACCACCATCATCACCAGACTGGTTCCACGACTGTCAGCTCGGTTATCGGCGCGACCAGACCGAAGCCGTTGAATCTCAGCCCGACCTTTTCTCTCGGCAGCACCGGAGACTCGATCTCGCCATCATCGAGCCTCAGTCAATCGCCGACCAACTCGTTGGCCAGCTTCTTCAGCGACGACTGCAGCCAACAACCGTCCGTGACTAGTCTACCCACCACACCGTTCAGCTTCGGTCAGGATTTCGGGCTTCTCGCGACGAGGCAGAGCCCCAGCCCACGGACCAACAACGTTTGCAGTCCACTCGGCTCGGACGAGCTCGCGCCGAGGACGCCGTCCCCGTTGTCGCCGAACGCCGAGTCCAGATTGCCCGTCTTCAACAGGATCAGCAGCACTCTCTGCGACTTCGACAACCTGAAGATCTAAAGGACAGCGCCTACCTGTCGTCCTTCGATCCTCTTGGTATATTATTTTTTTTTTCTCTTCTCAACTTCTTACGGTTGACGCAAGGACTTTCGAAGGACACAGAGGTCGAACAGCGTCGAACCCCCCCGAGACGCTGAATTTTTTTATCTTCCGTAAAGACAAGAGAATGTAAGGGAGAGGGGACGGACTCTCCCACCGACTTGAAGAAAACGTTTCATTTTTTTTCTTTTTTTTTTTTTTTTAACACTTGAGCTGCATTTCTCGCGCGAGACGGATTTTCCTCTCCGTCGTTACTCGGCTTCTTATTTAAGCATTTCTTTTCTCTTCGTAGTGCACTTTAGACACCTTACTTTCGTTCTACAAACGATCGGTCTCTTCCTTTTTATTATATTATAATCGTCATGATTATATTATATATTATTATATTATTATTATATATTATCGCTATAATTAATTATTATTATTGACATTATCAGTTAAATCACTATCGATACTGAATACCGTCGTTATTTTTAAACTACATCAGTAGACGTCAGTCACTTTCAGACTTTCGACTACCAGGGCCGTTTTCTTCTCTTTTTTTTTTCTTTACTTTAGATTTACGCTCGTTTTAATGGTAAGGTCGAGATCGTATCATCCCGGATGTCTCGACCCGTTCGTGAGAATCGTTCGGATGGTTTAGACGCTATAGGAGGAGAGTTAAGAAGGAAAAGAAGGATGCAAGGATAATTGTAAAGCGATCGAGGAAACAAAGAGCACGGAAGCCGATCGATCGAGAGGGAACGAGTCCAAGTTTCTTCCGAATTGTAACTTTCCTCCAGCGAGGTTGTTCTTTGATCTCTCTTGGGCTCAGACCGGGTTTCCTCTCGTTCCTTCGTCCCTTCCTCTCTAACTCTTTCGCGTTTAACTCTCCTCCGTTCGTGGTCGTTCGCGAACGATTCTCGCGAGAACGAGACGTTGCTCGATCCGGGGCAGGTGAAACGTTGCAATATTCTAAAAAACATTTATACGTTACGTTTCTTCTTCTACTGAGAAGGGAGGGGAAAGTTGTCTTGAGAGTGAAAGGGAGGCGAGAACAAGACGCGCGCGCGCAAGGGAGAGCGAAAGAGAGAGAGAGCGAGAGAGGGGTAAGACGGTTGAGAGAGAATGATAGAGATGAAGAGACGCGTAGTGTCGGTATTGGGGCGGTGAGGAAGCGCGCGAAACAGATCAACAATCAAAGATCATGCTATGCAAATTAAGTTGCTTAAGAACTCCGATTGTCTTCCAATGTTAGTAAGTGTACGTGTGTGTGTGCGTGTGCCTGGATGTTCCGATTGTCGGTGTTTACTCGTGTCAACGTGTTACACGAGTAAAAGAGAGAGCGACGGTGAGAGCAAGCAACGTGGCAATGAGCAAAAGGGAGATAATGAGAGAAAGTGGTGCGTTTGTGAGCGAGTGTACCATTACGCATGGGAAACGAACGTGCCTGCGAGTAAATGAAAGTGTGCGTGCTCGTTTAAGCATAGGTTACATTCAAGTTTAGATATTTAACGGGCGAGGAATCGTCAGGGCTTTAAAATAACAATAACACGTTTCGAAGACATCTGAACCGGTCAACTTTCCTCGATTTTTTAAGAAACAACATTATACGTAATCTTTAGAGCGGTGTTTATCAATCGATGACGTAGCTTGTTAGGAAATTTTGGTTTTTCGACACGGTTTTTTTTTTTTACGACTTTCCTTTCTTTTATCGCCTTTTATTGGGAATTTTAAAGGAAAGGAATTGGTAGAGAGGGAGGACGTTTGTTTTTAGTAGTTTTCAAATCGAATAGGTTTAAGTCCGTAAAGCCAATATTTCCCACGTGAACTTCTACCAAAAAGAAATCTATGGTTTTGATTATTTCAATCAGAAACCGGAATAATTTTACATTAAAGGATAACACTGATATGGCTTCCTCGCGATGCCTTAAAAGCGTGCCTCGATTATGGCGTGAACGAGGAATACGTGTGGCTGATAAATGAGAGATTGTGAAAATAAGAGAGAAAGTGAGAGCGAATGGGATATCATCAATTTCGTGGTATATATATATATACATTGTTCTTTCCCATAAAAAAATGTGATATGTAACTATTGCAATAGAAATATTAACTATTATTAAAAGAAAAAAATATTCTATTATAGAGAGAGAGAGAGAGTGAGGGAGAGAAAGAGAATCACATCGGGCGAAAGTAAGAGTGAAGAAGAGAAAACGAGGCGGCGTTATTAAGAGAAAAGTGCTTCCATCTCGCGGGTCAAAATTTATTTTTCAAATCGACTTAATGGTGCGATTACAAGAAACGAAAGGATAAATATTATTTTTATCAAATTTTCAAAATTATTCGTATGTTCGAGGATTCGTTTTCACCGCGCGCCGCCTCTACGTGAAGATATTTTTGAAAGAGAGAAAAATTAAATACAAAACAAAAAAGAAAGTGCCTAAATGACGTGTTTTCGAAAATCGAATACATTTTGTACATATGCACACCACACACTTCTTATACTAAACAAAAAATGTTTTCGTTTAATTTATACTTGAAAGCAAATGTTATTATAGATTTAGTTTATTAATATTAATATTATTATATTATTAATATAATTATTTTTATTATCAATTATTATTATATTATTATTATTATTTTATTATTATATTCTCAACACTATTCGTCTCCATTGCGTAGAGAAGTAGACCCTCCGCTACTTCGACGAACAGCACCGCATATTCATTTAATATTATCTCCATTATTATTTATCTGGCTAATCGTTCCCTTTTTTTGTTCTTTTTTTTGTGTTTCTTCTTTCTGCTCGTAACGATGCAATCAATTGTCAGTGTCCATTCAGTCGACGATCGTGAAAACTCCGAGCTAAAGTCAATTAATTCTGTGTCTTAACTAATATGTATATTGCTGCCATCTTTAACGGCTCTACATATACATTATATTATCCCTATTATTATTAATATTATTACTACTTGCTATTACTACTACTACTGTTGCTATTCCGCTACTATTACTACTACCACTGCTACTACTATTACCACTGCTGCTACCACTGTTTACTACCACACTAATGCTATCCCTAGCATTTCCGCTAATCGTCATCACCATCGTTGTCATCGATCATATCGCTATTATTATCGTGATTTCGAAAAAGAGCAAAGCTTCCTCTCCTCCCTCCGCATTGGAAAAGAAGCTCGGTTTACTAGAAACCGTGGTTTTCGGTGGAAAGGGCCAATCGGAGCGGGACGGTGTTTTCGCATAGCTGACCATGGGGCAAGTAAAAGAACGCGTTTACCGACTGCAGAGAGTGAAAGTCTCCGAGAGGAGTTTCTTCGCTCGTCAGAGACAAAATGATGCGTGGGCAATGGCGTCGGTGCGGAGCGACGGGAGGGGAGGGGGTTGGCCGATGCGCGTTCTCCAAAACGAAGCCAACGCAGAAACGGTGTGGTGCTGGCTGGCTCTCGCGAGCCGAAGTGAAACTGACTTCTGGTCGGGTCGCGAGAGCAGCCGACTACCCACTCGCGCAAGACGATGAAAGAAGTAGCGATGGCACGCCTTTTCGAAAGCGTCCTCCGATGCTACCACGAGGTCCCCTCGTTACGCTTGCTGCTCTTACGTGTTATCTTTCCGCATCCTCGAGTCCCATGGAGTGTATCCCTTTTTCCCGCGGTCGAACAGGGCTAACCAGTTTCAGAAAGGTTTCTTGGCTTTCATGGTGTACGTGTTCTTATTGGAAATTTTCCATTTCTTCTTGTACGTTTCTTTCCCTTTTTTTTTTAACGTAGCAATTATGAAGGGTTCGGAGGAAAGCACTCCCAGACCTAGAGATTCTAGTAGTATGGCACATATAATTTATTTAAGGATCAAGAAGTTTTACTTTCTTTCGGTGCATTTGGTAGTAGTATCTTTTTTTTTTTGTTCTTGGTCTGTGCGTTTCCACAGTTTATGCTCGGTAGAATAATTTTATTTATACCCGTCGCACGCTTCTTTCGCTTCTCTGGAATATTTACATTTTTTTTATATATGTATGAGAAACATAATTTATATTGAGTCGAAGCGAGCGAGTGAGAGAGAGAGAGTGTGTTTTAGTTAATTAGTGCAATTAATATTATTACGTATTTATTCGAATCATTTTAAGAGGACAGATTTTTATAACGCCAAAAGCTTGTACGTTTCTTAGTTCCCCCCCGCCCCCGTTTATTTTTCTCTGGTCCAGCAAAGAAGCGTGTGGAGTTATCGAACAGAGTCGATCGAAAGTCAAGAAATCTTCCGGATAAAAACACGGTCCCCGAGTCTTTTGTTCGCGACAATGGTACACTTGTCATCTGGTTCGCGTTCGAAAAGAACGCAACCCCCCTGACGGAAATACGCTGGGGGGGGGGACCTCGGTCGCAGCACCGAACGACGCAAATTTCGTACCCTCCTGTTATAGACTTGACAACTTATACATATTAATATAATATTAATAATAAATAATATACTTTACGTTACGTCTCTTTTTTAATTTAATATATTTATTTTTTCAATCAAGTATTTATATATTTATACAATATTTTATACAACGTTCTTCACAGATACACACGCTATATAAATATGTAACACACACGCGTTACGACGATAATTGTAATGTGACAGGTCGATCTCTTGGCTCTCAGAGGAAACCGATTATTACACTCACCATCCTTCTACATACATAATATTATTTTTCTTTCTTTATTATCCCTTTCTTTTTTCTTTTTTTTTTTTTGTTCGTCCTTGGTATTCTCTTCCATTTCTCCGAAACCACAGCCTACCGAATGTATTTCTCTCCCCCTTTTCTTGTCCAATGGAAAAACCGGTCCATCCGGCTGTCCGTGGTGTGTGTTCCCAACTGGACGAAAGTGTGTATACTTAATTTCTCCTTGTGATACGCGACCGTCGTCGACAGTCGCTCGAGAAATATTTGCGCGGGAGATGTATTATCGTTTCACGAGACAGGGGGAGGAATAGAATGAGTGTGCGAGCGATAGAGAAAGCGTGATACGTACTAAGAACGAAATAATTAATTTGAGAGCCAATTGATAGGCTGACGGAAGTCGTTCGAACCGGACACGTGCGTCCAGCTCGAGAGTGGTCGTGAAATCTCCATTTCGTTCGTCGCATTCGTCAGCGCTCAATGGCGCGCCGTTCAACATCGTTCTCAATGATTTTCCGGCTAACAGTTACCGATTCTTTCTTATCGAATTTTAACCAAATCAATTTTTAACGAACGATGCCGAAGATTTCACGAACCGCGAACGAATGGTTCGAACGACTTCGGTCGAATCCATAATGGGACCACAAAGGTGATAAATGCATAGAGTTTCGTTAATTAGAAGAATGGCGAACCTTCAGAAAAAAAAAAAATTGATGTGCGTCGAGCGAGGAGTGGATTTCGTTCGATCGCGAGCGAGAAATTGATTGAATTTTTCTTGGAATTTTCATTCGATGAAAAATTGCAAAAATTTGCAAATGCGACTGATTTTATTTACGCTCGTTCTGTTTTTTGTTTTGATGCCTTTCACTCGCGGTGTCGAGCGGATTTTTTTCATTCCTCGCGGCGACCTTTTTGTTTCATTTAACGAAAGAACACATATACACGCAAGTCTCATGTACCACGAACGAAAAAAATTGTAGTTTGATAAGTATTGCCAACAATACACTATCTATTTAATACATTTCATTATTACAAAATAATGAGTTTGTTCGAGTGATTTCGTTCCTACCCTTAACCCCCATTTCTGTCTTCCTTTCATGATGCTTCAATATTAGATTAAGTTACTATTCTAAGCTGTTATGGATAAACATAAATAGATTTTTTATTTTTCTTTTTTACTGAATACAATTATTTGACAATAAAATGGAGTTTTTTTGTATCTTTTTTAATGTACAATTATCTGAGGAAGGTTGTAAATTGTTTTTGTAGAAAATGTATTTCTAAAGAAAAATTAAAAGAATTAATGATAAATAATCTAATTATAATTTTATTACTATCTACCAATGACATTTAAAAGTTAATCGAGACCCTAAATAACATAAATTCATATTTCTTACAAATGTAATTTTGTAATAATAATAATAATAAGGTCTTAATAGACATACAGAAACATTTAAATTCATATAAAAAATATTGATATTAATGAAAATAACTGGTGAAGTAAAGTTTTACATAGTCCAGTTATTCTAATTATTGAATAAAAAACGTAATCATTATAAACATGCAAATGGATAAACTATATAGCCTTTATAAATTAAAAATATCCTGTATAAGAAAATTAAACAAGCATTTAATTGTCATTTGTTTAAATATTTTGTTGTTCCTCAAAAACCAGCCCACCAGTTTCGGGTTAACTTATGAGGTTCAGGATAAATTGGATAAACACGACAGTAAGTAAAAAATTGACACACATAAAAGCCTGCGATATATAAATTAATTAAGGGCAAAAATGTTCAAATGTGAAAATGTTTGCATGATAAAGCAAAAAGTATTTTATATCCAATACTGTAAATAAAATGAAATACAAAATTAAAAAGAATCTATTTTGATCAATTCTACTTACTTTTATCAATTAAAAAAAAAGTCAAAGTAATGAATTCCAATTTCTTTGACACCCAAATCACAATCCCTTCAGTACATCTAATTCTGCTGTATTACATTTGTACTTTAAACTATCTACTCCAGTTTTCAAAGCAATAAATGCCTCGAAATGAGTTGGTACGTTTTCAAAACTGCTGTCACTGATTGTTTTATTTACTTTTTGGCTATTACCTTGCAATATAACATTTTCAGATGAATGTGTTTTATTATTATAATTTTAATTCAATCAGAAGTTATTTTTTATTCTACTGAACAAAAAAAGATGCAATTTGTATATCAGGATAGTATTTAAAATTCAATTTTTTAAATATTTCTTGTACTCTCTACTGAAAAACAAGCCTGGTTAAAATTTTATTAAATTGCGTTTCAGATGTTGTTACCTGCCTATTGATGTTCAAATATTAACATAGATATTTTCGGTTATTAATATTTTGAGTCAAAAAAACAAACATTAGTTACTGCTACGGACATTATTAGCAAAATAAATTTTTATAAATATGAATTAGATATACTTAACAGTTGCTGATTCCAATGTTATATATTTTAATGTTGAATAATTGTGTTTAAGAATCATAACACGTTGGAAAGAAAGCTGCATTCTTTTTCTTAAAGAAAACAAAATTCAGTGGCTGGTGGCAACCCTCAATAATTAATTGAAAAAAATATCTTGTTACTTTACTGATATGGGTGAACACATTGACAGGGTGTTCCGTGAAAAAGTTTTAAAAAGTTCTCTTTTGATTAAATAAGCATCATCGTAGTGAATATATATATAGAATATTCTAACATAAAATATTCTCTTAAACTGTTGTTCGGAACTTGGATATGTATATTCGAATTGCATGCCGGTAGAGGTGTGCGAGTACTCGTAATTTACAAGCCGAGCTGAACTCGCTTCGATTGTTCGAGCCGAGTCGATCGCTTGAATTTGCCGAGCTACTCGAAAAAATCGAACTACTCGAATATTCGAGCCCTTGTGAAACTTCGATTTACGAGGGCTCGAATATTCGAGTAGTTCGTCGATTTCGAGTAGCTCGGCAAATTCAAGCGATCGACTCGGCTCGACCGACCGATCATTGTTGGACTCGAAATTCGAGTACTCGCACACCTCTACATGCCGGGCGAGCGTTAGCGAGAACACTGCATCACCTCGCCGCCACCTCGCGGTCCCCGGCCCGGCTTCCAGGCGTCCGGAGAGACGAAACCTTCCTTTCGACTCGGCTCGACCGACCGATCATTGTTCGACTCGAATAAATGGAGTACTCGCACACCTCTACATACCGGGCGAGCGTTAGCGAGAACACTGCATCACCTCGCCGCCACCTCGCGGTCCCCGGCCCGGTTTCCAGGCGTCCGGGGAAACGAGACCTTCCTTTCGACTCAACGCCCACATATATGCCATTGACATTCAATAACTCCTCACCTCCGGAACCCGAAATTCGGGAAATTATCGAGCGCTTACTGTACAGAACAAAATTCATTGGTCAAATTGAGAGAACTAAAACAATAAACAAGGCGGGCGGGATTATTAAGGCTTCGGACAATTTGATGGTTAAAAGATTGTCTTTAAGAGCTAACGATAAGAGTCAAGGAGACTGGAAAGCTCCACCTGTGAGGGTCTTCCAGGTAGGCAACTACCAAAGGGTAAACCGGAAATATCACCAAGAGGTCTGGTTCAGGTTCTACAGTAGGGGTCAACGTGTTTCGTCGTCACAAATGATCAGGTGTTCATCCAATCAGTTGATGGATCATTTGGTGAGTCAGGAATAATAAAGGTGGAAAATCATGCAGGCAGACTTGAATATTTTAATAATAACTGGATACAGCGTTACCAAATATGATAATGTACTAATGTATTCTCTATTTTTGATTGAAATGATTACATAATTTACATAAGTTACATAATTTATTGTGAAGAGCAATTTTTGTCTTGTTATTTTGCACATAACTCTTCTATGATATTTATAAAAACTAACACTATATCTATAATACTTATGATTATTTATCTTTTGACAAGAGTAATTAAAAAATACAGATAATACCAAGAAATCTGATTTCGATACAGTCTCAGATAAAGAAATTACATAATATACCGGACTGAGTGTAATAATGTTTTATTAATCAGAGTTGGTTCAATGAACTATAACATAAATCCAAGGATATGGCTATTTACATTACATAGACTCGAATACACGAATGGTTAAGAGAAATAAGAAACAATCTTCAGAAGATTTGATGTGTATTGTTATTGAAGCTTTAAGAAATATTTACAATAATTATAGTGAAATTTATTTTATGTCTGAAATCGAGCCATTGGCGTAGCTCGATAAGGGTGAATGTGGGTCTACCCCGTACCCCGTCCGAAGGTTAAAAAATTCTAAACTTTAAAAATTCTAAGATTCCAAAACCCTGGAAATCCAAAATTCTAAGGTTCCAAAACTGTAAAATTACAAAATTTCAAAATTCTAAGATTTCAAAACTCCAAAACTTTAATATTTCAAAACTAGAATTCTAAAATTCTAAAGTTCTAAAATCCTAAAATTCTAAAGTTCTAAAATCTTAAAATTCTAAAATTTTATGGTTCCAAATTCTGAAATTCTATGATTTTAAAATTCCTTCATAAAATTTTACAGAATGCAAGATATTAAACATTCGACACTGTTAATCAAGCTGAAGAAGATGGCCCACCGCAGAAAAAATTTCTGATTACGCCAATGCAGCCAACCCCATGCTGGTCACGTCGCTTCTTTCGAAACCAGTTATATCATTTCAATCTTCCTTAGATTTATTAGGGCGTACCAGAAGAGTCAGTGGATATAATAGCATTCTTATCAGAAGTCACTTTAAAATAGTATAATGGTTGCCTGAAGGAGTGGACCATGTTCGCAAGAACGAGAGACTATAATATATTTCAACTAAATAACATGATCAGTAATAGAGTTTTAAATCAAATAATTATGAAAGGAGTGAGTTGTAGAGCTCCAAATTTTGCTAGAGGTACCTACTACCTATATTACTAATGTCATTCAGTAATATTTCAAGAGATTTTATAATATCCAGTTCCTTAAGAGAATATTTAGTTTCTACCAAACTTAAGTATCTCAATAAATAGGATACTAAGGCTACTTTAAAATTTATTCAAGAGCTTTAATTCTATCATAAATACAAGGGTCAGCATTAAGGTACCTAGGTAAGGGACCGATCCCTTCACCATTGTAAGATCTTAAGATTCTAAGGTTTTAACATTCTAAAATTCTAATATTTTCAAATCCTAATATTCTAATATTCGAATATTTCAAAATTCTAATATTTAAAACTTTTGACATTTTAAAATTCAAAAATTTTGATATTCTAAGGTTTAAAAACTTTGACATTCTAAGAGTTGTTCATGAAATAAAGTTTTAATCCTCAGACGATGGACCATGAAAAGAGCCCCAATTTTAATTTTTCGTGATTCATATTATTTTCATTGTTTAAACTGTACACTGCTCCCTTAAAAATTACTCTTCAAATATAAAAAACTTTTCTGTTTAAAAATTATACATTTGACATTAGGTTAATATCCTTGTGTATGTCTTGTAAGTTTGAGTCATAATCGACCCAGGCTTTGTCGTTCAAAGGTTAAAAGAGGAAACAAAATTTCTTGAAACATAAAATAAAATTATTTTATTTGCTAAAATTTCGCTCTCCATTTAAAATATTCTTTTTCTCAAGGCTTAGTTATCTCTCATCATTTCTATATAACATGAAAAAAATGTTACTGTATTTAGAAATCTCTACGCGCAATCAGTACATTTCCGTTCAAAGTATTTACATACATATGTAGGTATCTCAGTCGGTTTACTTAAGAGGAAATTTGCACTTCCCTAGTTAAGAAACTTTTTAGTATAATGACGTCCTGTCAGGCACATTTCAAAAGCAATATACCCTGTAATACTTTATTGTTTTTATCGTCTCGATTTTGCGTAATGAAAATTTAATAGAGCAATTCGTTTGATTGACGAGACGATACTAAAGCAGTAGTTAAAATTGACTACTTTTTTATTAAAACTTTTTTTTGCAAATAATTAAATGAAGAGTCATACATTTTTATGGTATTGTAAAAGGTTTGTAAGATCAGAACACTTCTTTTTTTTTAATTAAGTGTTTGATGCAATGAATATTGACGTAACTAAGTTTGTCTTTTTTGTGGTGGGTCAAATTCAAGCCATGTCAAGTGCTTAATATCCTGCATTTTGCAGGATTTTACAAGAGAATCTTAAAATTTTCAAATATTATAATATTAAAGTTTGAGAACTTAAGAGTTTTACAATTTCGCAATTTTAGAATTTTAGAATTTTAGAATTTTAGAATTTTAGAATTTTAGAATTTTAGAATTTTAGAATTTTAGAATTTTAGAATTTTAGAATTTTAGAATTTTAGAATTTTAGAATTTTAGTTTAATAGATCTTAGAATCTAAAAATTTTGGAATTTTGAAGTATTAGATCTGAAACCTTAAAATTTTAGAATTTTTGAATATTAGATCTTGAACCTTAGAATTTTGGAATTTGTGAATATTAAACCTTAGTTTAATGTTTGTTAATATTAAATCATAGAATCTCATAATTTTGAAATTTTTGAATTTCAGAACTTTAAAATCTTAGAATAGTTAAGGAGTAAACCACATTTTTGAGTGGTCCTGGCCCATCCTGGCCACTACTTAGTTACGCCACTGGCAATGAAGTGAATGTTAAAATGAATTTTTCATTAATTTTCATTAAGAGCAGAACAGTTTTATGTGGTTTTTAAATTATTATTCGAGAAAAATATTTTGCTGCGTCGTCAAGAGAAATAGTTTCAAAGTCCGTTTTTTCTTACTACAGTCAATTGCACAAACATGATGTAGTTTATTGAACCAACTCTGGTTAATAAAACGTTATTACACTCAATCAGATATATTTTACTGCCGACAGTGTAATTGTACGTGCACTTTAGTCGTAAATATAACGGTAGATCACGTTTTCGCAACGTGTGTTTGTACATGTCAGCGTCAAATAATGAAATAAATGCAAGAGTAACAAATGGAATGAATGATTAGCGGAACGATTGGGTACTAAAAGTTCGCATCTGATGAGGTGGATAAATTTTTAGTAGTAGCCTGTTAAATAAACATTTTTATCTGGCAATAATTGATCTAATGCTTTTATACTACTAAAATTGTTATAAGAATTAAGAAAAATTAAACCATTTAATATTAACTCTATACAGTAGATTCCCGTTATATCGCCCCGGACGGCGCTGTAGGAGCAGAAAATTTATTAGGCCGGATCCACACTGTCGTTCGGCTCACGGTCTGCTCTTGGTCCACTAAAATATAATACAATGTAAATGTATGAACATATTCATACTAACGCTTCAGTTCTGATCCCGATCAATCGCGAAGAATAATTTCCTGGAGCGTAATTGGACTTGTTGCGACCTGTTCCAACAATATGAATAGTCTTTTGTTCGAACGTCGCGACGTCATCGATCATTTTTACAACTAACTCGCAGTGCAAAGAAAGTCTGTGCCATATAAAATTTAATAATTCATAAATTTTTCTTCATCTTTCATTAGATATCGATACAGCGTACAGTGGGTCATAAAATTATTCGCTCACCGTTTAAAACAGAATATCTCATTTAAAATTGGACCAAATGACTTGAGGCTTTTTGAGAAGCTATACAAATTAATTTACTGAGATATGCGCTTGTGTTATTTTAGAAAATTACAATTTGTTGAATCCGCCAGAAAATTATTCGATCACCGTTTAAAACGAATACCTCGTTTAAAATTGGACCAAATGACTTGAGGCTTTTTGAGAAGCTATACAAATTAATTTACTGAGATATGTGCTTTTGCTGTTTTAAAAAATTACAGTTTGTCGAAATCATGAAGAAAATAGTGAAAGACAGTTTTTTGACTTTTTTATCTGAGCCTGAAATGAAAATTTAAAATATGACATTTGTAAATTTAAGCTTGTTATGCGTATGCTGAAAATTTCATCGAGATCGGTCAATGCACTTAGAAGTTAAAAGTAATTAAAGTTTCCGAAAATCCCGACTTTTCATCTAACACTAGTCACATTCTTATTGTTAGATGAAAAGTCGCGAATCAACCAGATATTCTTATTCCTATACGAAAGGAAACGAAGATAAAAAGAAATAAAAATATTTTTACATATAAAAATTCATTTCTGTGAAATTACACATTTGCAGTAACAATAAGTCATTCAGTTATATAACCCTGCTTAGTCATTCAATTAATATTCTGGATTTAAAGATGATTCATATTACAAATTATATATACATGTATACATTCAATAAACCTGTCCAAATATGATTTTGAGTTGGGCACATCACTGTAGTATCAAATAAAATTTCATTTTTATCTACAAATGATTTTTAATTTCTTTTCTTCATTTTTAATATTGGTTTTTTTTCTTGTTAGTGTACTGTTTGACTAGTTCTAATATTCATTGTCTGTTGTTAGCATTCACGTGTGTTTTTTGACAAGTTACATTACCTTGAAACTTGTTTCTACTTAATATCCTTCGTACAATTTGAATATCTTAACACTAAACTTACCATGCGCGATCGAATGACCGTTTCTACTACATACATATATTTATGTGGAACATGTGCAATCAAGAATCCTATAATTTGTTTAAAAAATGCGGTAAAAAAGAATACAATGAACATTATTAATTTTTAAATATGAAAAAATATTTTGTTCATAGTCTTAACTCTATATTAAGAAATATGTCTTTTTTAAAGCGATCATTTGACTGCTCACAGCAGGAATAGGTCTACATGAAGAGTCGGTAGGTTCAGTATTAAAATATCAGCAGCAACTGCTGAGGTAAGATTAAAATTGATCTAAAACGTTCAAATTATTAAATAACAAGAATATGGAAAATCTGAAATCGTGTTACAATTGTAGTTACTTTTTTGTAATAAAAAATAGATTTTACTTTTTGATTTTATATACAACTCATGAAAAATGAACCATTTAACAGCGGAGCCATAAGTCAATCGTGATCCAAGCTTATACTAACCTAAAGTTAAACGTATAATTTTTAAGCGAATGAGTTTTATATATTGTAGCAACAATTTTTAAAGGAATACTGTAAAAATAATATGAAATTGCAAGTTTAAATTAATATTGGGGCTCTCTCCATGGTCCGCCGTTTCAGGGTTAAAGTATACTGGGACAAGCTATAGTTTTAAAAGGCGACTATAAAATCTTTGAGACTCCTATACTTCTGGTGCCAGTACATGCATCACGTGGTGTTCCATTTGACGCCATTTAATTTTCTCTCATGAAATTTTGTTCTATCTTTTACCATTTTGAAGCTATAGCTTCTTCCACTTGCATGCAACACCCTGTATAGTCCTGGGCATACATTTCATTAAGAATAATCGACGAGAAAAATGAAGAAATACAGCTTTTAAATTTAGGATTCATCAATTCATCATCACAAAATGAAATTAGAATTGGAACTCTCTCCATGGTCCGCCGTCCGAGGATTAAACGAAAAATTGATGACTCCATTTTAGTCCAAATCCTTGTTCTGTTGCTAAATTATACAAAAATTTAAATATACAGTATTGCCTCGAAATAAGCAACTCGCTCGGGACCGAACAGTTGCTTATTACGAAGCAGGTATGCTATTCGGCTTGACGAATGAGAGATCGTCGAGACACGTCACTCGTAGAAAGGAGTGAGAGATACGAGATACCGGCAAACGGACCTCTCACTTTGCGGTCCACTTCAAACAAAGAAGAGGGGATAGCGAGTTGCTTATTTCGAAGCAGAGACCACTTGCTTATTTCGACACAGGATATGACTTTTACAATGAGTGACTGTATAGTATTGCAATTTCTCTCCTGCGTCAACGTCATCAAGTAGGAAGTTGCTACAAGGCCACATCTACAAGTTTTACAGGTTTCAATTTACTATGATGGAATAAAGTTGTCGTAACTTTTACGAGGCTCGAATGAAACAAATATAATCAACAGTCGAAGTGTTATTGATTAAAAATTGTATTTCTTATCGCGTCACGTGTCTCTTAATGCGAAAGAAATATTCGTGACTTTTTGTTATTGATATTTTGTCTGGCTACTATATTAAAAATGGATGAGATGTTATCACATGAATGAGGAAGTTTTTTTTTAGCTATTACGTTTACTCAAAAAAACATATGTATATGTATTTGTTAATAGAAGAAGCAAAGATTAAATTGAAGATTTTCAGTTGGAATTATTACAGAATATTGTTCTGTTTTTATTAAATTTCAAAAGAATACAAAAATTATATTCTTGTTAACTATATACTAAATTTTGCTTTTATATTGTCTTTTATTTTTTAGAAACGAAAATAAACTTGTACATTAAAAGATTTTAAATAGATTCCAGGTTTCAAAAATAAGTAAACATGGAACTTAAATAATAATAACAATAGAGTATGTTCAAATAAATTATATGAAGGTTTGGATTTTAATCTTAATTTGTGTGTTATTCACGTACATGTATTCGTTTATTTCATTGCACAAGGTTTATAGAACATTTATTCGCATTGATGTAATTAGGACATTTTTCTGGAGCAGACTAGGTTTACAGAATTTTTAGAATATTAGAATTTTAGAATTCTCAAGTCTTAGGATTTTAGAATTGAAAGATCCAATGTAAAATGGGCCCATGTCATCTTTTTCTTATTTTAGACAAAAACAAGTGAAATACAAAATTTGGTAATTATTTAGATTACGGACGGCAACTCCGATTTCGATGATTTTTAAATATGTTGTAGAAATCAACATTTTGAACAACTTTTTCCTATACATATAACCGCCGCTCGGCCTTTTTCGAGATATTTTTGAAAAACTGCCTGTCGTGTGCGTCCGTGTTACATCTTACGCGTTAGTGTGCGATCGCCGCATTTCTACTGTTTTTGCAGGTAGCAGCTCGGGGACCGACACCAATGTATATACAGTGGACCGCAAAAGTATTCGTCCACCTTTTAAAACAGAATACCTCGCTTAAAACTGGACCAAATGACTTCAGGTTTCTCGAGAAGGTAGAAAAATTAATTTATTAAAATATATGCCTTTGTCGTTTTAAAAAATTAAAATTTGCCGAAATCGGGAAAGAAATAGTAAAAGGCAATTTTGTAATTTTTGCATCTGAACCTGTAACGGAAATTTAAAATATGACATTTGTAAATTTTAATATGTTATGTGTATCCTGAAAAATCCATTAAGATCGATGAACGCATTTAAAAGATATAAGTAATTGAAATCTCCGAAAATCGCGACTTTTCATCTAAGAACGGAACTAGTCACGATCTTAGCTGAAAAGTCGCGATTTTCGGAAATTTCAATTACTTATAATTTTTAAATGGGTTGACCGATCTCGATGAATTTTTCAGGATACACATAACATATTAAAATTTACAAATGTCATATTTTAAATTTTCGTTACAGGTTCAGATGCAAAAATTACAAAATTGCCTTTTACTATTTCTCTCCCGAATTCGGCAAATTTTAATTTTTTAAAACGACAAAGGCATATATTTTAGTAAATTAATTTTTCTACCTTCTCGAGAAACCTGAAGTCATTTGGTCCAGTTTTAAGCGAGGTATTCTGTTTTAAAAGGTGGACGAATACTTTTGCGGTCCACTGTATATATATGTATAACGGGTGGGCTTAAAAATCAAATTTAACTAATTTTAATGATTTTGAATCTCAGTTTGTGTTCGGTCGCCTGATGGCGACCAGAATATTGCTTTAGGTTAAACTTCGTCTTAGGGGACCAAAAATTAACGGATCCAAAATATGTGTTCTTGTAGTTTTTGACCTGAAAAGTCCGAAAATGCAAGTTAGAAGTCCAGGAAACCAATAGTTTAAGAAGTACAAGTGTATAAACATGTGTGTACTTGGCGTACTTTGACAGATCAGTACGATCTCTTCCCCGCATCCAATCCTTTGTTTGGACACTAATTGTTGGGTGTGAGTTCCATCAGTTCCTATCAAATCCGAGGGGATATTGTTTATAAAAAAAAAAAACTTAACCTTAGGTATACCGGGTTTAGGCCACCACTTATATAATTTTGTTTTACCGACGGCGACTCCACTCATTGGACAATATGGCGTCGTACTGACCTGTCAAACGTCACTAAATACGTACATTTTTATACACTTGTATTTCTTAAACTATTGGCTTCCTGGACTTCTAACTTGCATTTTCGGACTTTTCAGATCAAAAACTACAAGATTTGATAATTTTTAACCAAAAATTTTTGGTCCCCCAAGACGAAGTTCAGCCTTGCTTTAGCCTAACCTAACCTAATTCACTAATTAGATAGATTAGATTGGGTTAGGTTAGGCTATATTAAATTCCCGGCTGCCATCATAGCTAAGATACGTTGAAATCATGAATACAGAAGTACACAACGTATATATTGGTTATCGGTCGCCGTGCTGTTGCTTGCAGAAACAGTAGAAAAGCGGCGATCCCATACTAATGCGTACGTTATCACGGATACACACAGATGGGCAGAATTCAATGCGTTAGTTTCGATACTTTTTCGAAAATATCTCAAAAACTAGGGCCGAGCGGCGGTTATGTGTATAGGAAAAAGTTGTTCAAAATGTTGACTTCTACAACATATTTAAATTGCATCAAAATCGTTGAAGTGTAACCTAATCTCCATAATTACCCAATTTTTTTCAGTCAGAACGAAATTTAAACTTTTTACGTCCGTGAAACATATTGAAGATTATGTCAGTTGACACGTTGAATGTCGTCAAAAATCCTTCTTGTAACCATTCTTTTAATGTAAAATACAGATATCTGCAAAAATTTCAGTCGAATCATATTTGATACGTTTTTGGAAATACATTTCTATTAACCATATTTCAACGCAATCATAGTAGATTATGCAATGGAATAAGGAATACCACGAATATGAACAACTAATTATTATTTTAATTACAATACATTGTATATTTCTTCGGTCTTTAACAGTTTTCTCCTCCAGTAAACATCCAATTTTCAACTAACGGCCATACGACTTGGGACCACTACCGGTTCTCGTCCGATCACCGAAGTCAAGCTAAGTTCGGCGCGGATAGTACTTGGATGGGTGACCGCTTGGGAACTCCGCGTGCTGTTAGTTAATTTTTTTTTCTTGAATCAAATAAATAGCCGTAATCGATAAAACTCTCTTCTATTTAATTTTTCTGTTTAATAATTAATTAACAGTATTCTTTTCTTTTTATGTATGTTCGCTGATTACTCCGAGACGAATATTACTCAACCTCCGAAAAGATTGAAATGTATATAATATACTATTTAACGATTAAATAGGTTTCATTAATAGCTCTGGAGTATTGGTATAAATGAAATAGAAATTATTTTATACCTTTTGGCGCATTTTGTAAATGTAGCAAGAGGTTTCATTAATAATAATTGTTACGCAGTTGTATAAACGAAATATAGATTATTTTACACCTTTTAACACATTTTGAAGTCGGTTGTACTTTTTGTTAAAAATTATTTTATTTTTGGTTTTATTTTAGATATATCAATATTGCTATATGTCACTGTACATATCTGTACATATTATTCAGTAGAATAAATAAAAGTTTCTTAATTCTTAGATATAGTGTTTTGAATCCAATCAATGAAGGAGGAGGCCTTGGTGTAGACAGATGGTGCACCGATTGTACCGCATGGGACGATTCCCCAGGACACGATACCTATGAGCTCGTTGTCGAGGACCAATGGACCACCAGAGTCACCCTGAAACCACGATCGTGATAATTAATAAAACGGTACCAGTTAGATCGGACAGAATTGCAAGATTTCTTACGCTGCATGCCGAGTAGCGACCAGTTAGAGGACCAGTGCAAACATTGGTCTCGTGCAATGGAGTTGGGCCGACAAGATATTCCACGGCTCTTTTGCAGGTGGCAAGGTCGATCAAAGGTAACTTGGCGGTTTGAAGTCTGTCAGGCATGATTGGATTGTTACTCCTCGAAGTTGATCCCCAACCTGTCAATGTAGCTGTTCCGCTTGGTGAGCTATCTGCTCTTGGTAGGCTCACTGCCTTGACTACGCTGCTCATCGTCAGGGGTTTGGATAATTTCAACAAAGCGATGTCATAGGGAGCTACGTTTCTAAAATTTTCGATTAGTAATATTAGAGAATGGGCTTGAAATTTTAATGCAATGCATTCAGAAAATGAAATTATAGCGTTTGAAGTCTAGTCTACCCTCTTACCCAACGTATTGTGGATGAACGAAGGACTTCTCAACTCTGATTACTTGTTCAGAATTTTCTACTGTGTTCAAGCTATGTTTTCCACCTTTAACTACGAAGTTACCATATGACGGAACAGCAAGGACACAGTGTCCAGCTGTAACGATCCATTGGCTATTTATGATAGATCCACCGCAGAAGTGTTGGAGGGATGTGATACCCCATTGAAGAGTGACTTGCCATGGAGCGGAACCTCGTTGAGCTTCCGATCCTCCAACGATACGACTGCCCAAAAATGGCGTGGGGATCCCAAGGTAGGGCTTTGCTGTTGAGAAAGAAGAACAGTGTTAAATTCAAGGTGTCGTTTGTGCAATGTGACAATGAAATTCTAATTTAATATTGTAATATTGTATATTATTTTAGATGGTAATATTAGTGAAAATTCACTTACTGGCTGCAGCCACTGCAAGAAGAGCAACAAGGATAATCAACTTCGAAGACATTTCGATGGTTTGATACATTTCGATGCTGTTGGATCTTAAATAGGAGTCGCTCTTCCTGATACCGATAACGTTTGCGTATCGACAAAGGTAGCTTTTAATCGCTGTAAAAATCAGCGATACTTGTTAGATTAAAATGATTTCAGCATGTCCAGTGATTTCATTCATTTTCATGATCGATGTGCCTGTTTTATCTGTCGACTTTTAAATTGCGAAACTTACAATTTCCTTAACACACCGACTATCAAAAATTTTAATTAAAAAGTGATCGTTGGGAGAATTATGTTTTGGACATTTCATAATGTATACCGTGTAATTATTAATATTTAAATTGGGATAAAAGATTATATATCAAAATTACGAACATGTGACATTCTAAATGTATTATATCCCTAAAATAACAATAACAATTTTCTACTACAATTGCAGTGCAATGATTAATTAATGTTATCTATATTTACATAGCATATGTACCAATAATCTTGAAATACTATTTTAATTTTATTTTTTTATTTTAGAAGGTCTAACAATAAGTAACAATGCAGTTATACATTGTCTTTAATTATTCATTCTTTTCTTAGAATTTTTAAGCTGATAACGTGATATTGTTCTCATTATTGCTTTCAGTTTTTCAATCTTTAGATACAATCTGTTTGTAGTGATTTATTTTGATCGATGCGATTGTAACCTTTTGATTGGGTTACAATCCATGATGTCCATCCGCCATTGATAAATTATATTTGCTTTCTACGAAAAATTATCGATATCCGAATATTATTTTATACCTTTTAGCGCATTTTGTAAATGTAGCAAGATTCTGAATTCCCTAACCCCGCAAGGGGCACTGTGGGACCAAACCTACCATTTTTTCCGGGGCCAAGCCAAACCTTTTGGCATTTCAAAAGTACTTTGTATTCTTTAAATAAAACGCCACATTTTTGTTCCAAAATAATGAAAGAATTGAAACAAGTGAATTTAAAACACTACTTTCAAACGCACTTGAATCAATGCAAACTCGCAAAAGTGAAAGCATTGTTGAAACAGATGAAGTTGAAACTTTTTGTTTCTTCGCTCCCTTTGTTTACAAATGTTAAGTATATTCAAAATTGCCACTTTGAGTAATTAAACACAGTTGTTAAAAAGAAACGGTTTATTTTAAGCTAAGATATATATCATAGGCGGGACAGGAGTTTGGAAAAATTTTCAGTGATCAGGTAGGAATTTGGGGGTGCTCTACGTAAAATATAATTTTCAGACTGGTCCTCTTACCATTTTCAAATTACTGAGGAAGAACTGGAGAAGCTAGTAGGGGAGAGGGGCACCTTAAATAAATATTGATTTCTGTAGCATTTTGATTTTTGATATTATTATTTCTAGTGGAACAAAAAGTAATATGTTTATCAATATCAAATCAGTCAATCATTGTATATTAATTAAAAATATTTCACTATCTGGTAAACCAATCTTATTTCTTTCCTTGCAATGAGATCTGAATTTAAAGGAAAATAAATAAAATTCAAACGAAAATACACACGAATTTCTGAACTGACCTAATACATGCTCGTTATTGTTTAACATAATCTCTTTTTAGATTTTAAATTGTTGAAAGCCTTGTCATCGTATTGTTAAATACCAAACGTCGTTAATCGGTTGAGAAACAGTCGGGCAGCCAAGGAGGAACAGAAATGGTTGCGGGCAAAAAACGCGAACAGCAATTAACAGTTAACGATGTCGTGCGTGGTCATTGAAGCCAGCTTATTCATCAACCGATTGGGCCAGCGTTGCGCGATAAGATTGCCAGTGAAACGGAACTCGAACGAGAGCAATGGCTCCGTTCCATACGATATCGTATACCTTTGTAATAAACTCTATCATGAACTGCATTCCATGCGTCCTTCTCACCCTTTCCCCTCTGCCGTCCAGCTTTTCGTTCGCGTCAATTTTATCATGACAGAAAATTGCAAGACTCAGGGATTTCTTATACGAACAAAAAATATTAAGAGCCCCCGCAGACTGCAGACTTTCTATCGGCCGATAGTTTGGTCGGGTTGGCCGGTTAACGCGCACACTGGGCCAACTAAATACTCGGGTTGGTGAAAGAAGAAACAGGGTGGAAAGAGATGGATAGTTTAGTTTGAATGCAATCGTGTAGCCTATCAAACTTATTTATCGGCCGATACCTAATCGTTGTAATATGCGTACTTGCATACATCTTCATACTGATTAAGAACCTGATCAAACTATCGGCCGATAGAAAGTCTGCAGTCTGCGGGGGCTCTAAGTGTATTGTTTTGTGAATAAATGACTCGTAGGCAGAACCGGCTCTAGTGTGTTCCTCACCCTGGGCTAGATTTTGCACCCCCCCACCCAATCGCTCAATAATAACATAAAATTCCTTCCTTTAGCTTTCCAAATAAATACCTTTTTTGAAACCACAACTTTTGTACAATTCTTGTCCTTAAAATGTTCAATCTCCAAAGTGTTCAGTTAAAAAGCACTTTATACGAAAATTTGAAAAAGTTATGAATTGTTTTGTGGAAACTATCATCCTTTCGATTTTTCTACAGTTTTCAATTTTTTTTTTATACTCAAGATTTAATTTTACTAAAATTAACTATGAAATATGTTAAAACAACTTACAAAGATTATCTATGAATTCTTTCAAGTTAAAATAATGAATAGCTTCTTCCCAAGAAATATTTTAGTGGGTGGGATCTTAAACGTCCCAGTGTGCCAGCTCCATAAATATATAGATAAATTTTCCAGCTCGAAAGAGATGGCACATTTTTTATTATACGTGTTTAAAAATCAGATTTAACAAAGAACCCAACCTCGCCCTCTGCCAAAGTCGAACCTGCTGGTAGGGTGATATGCATATGTACTATCGTTCACACTTATTAAATTTCATGTAAACAGAATGACAATATGGCGTAGTGCGTTGAAAACTTAAAAAATTAAATGTTTAAAGTATTATTATTTGACAGTATCTTTGAACTATTGGGTTATCCAAATTGAGTGTCACATCTTTAAATTGAAATAAAATGCAAAGTATTTGATTTTTGTATGGTTACTTTATTTTAATACAAAGTCTACAGCAGTGTTTCCCAACCTTTTTTGTGCCATACCTCACTTAAGTCTTTCTAAAATTCTTATGCCCCCTATGTAACATATACACAATTCACTGAAGAAACTTAAATAATAGGTTTTAGAAAAAAATCACTAGGAAATTGTTGAGGAAACACAATAAGTAAATTTTCAAAGCATATAGTGGAGAACTGAAATTCAGGTACGAAATAATTTTAATGAAAGATTTTTCTATATTATTTTAATTATTAATAATTATGGACGTTTACCCAGATCGAGTAGCGACTGAGAGTCGTCATACGGTTAACTTAAACTCTGGACGAGTCCATTTTCGAATTGCCCCCCTTAACAATCAAATTGCCCCCCTGTGGGGCGTGGGCCCCACGTTGAGGAACATTGATCTACTGTATGACATTAATTATCAAAGACAATATTATTCAAATGTCCTCCTCGGCTTTTTTCACGAGCCTGATGCAAGACTCAGGTAGCCGAAAATTCGGGTACCCGTACACTCAGTCCCATCGAAGTTGTCGCAGTGAAGTTGGCGCACTACCACATTCACGCCGCGTTGGTGAGCCGATGCACCCCACCTATCGGCTCACCGACGCGGCGTAAATGTGTTTGTGCGCCAACATCACTGCGACAACTTCGATGGGACTGAGTGTACACTGAGTTGCATTGAACTTGTCGCAGTGAAGTTGGCTACAAATTCACTAACACATTCACGCCGCAGCGTCGGTGAACCGATCTCGCCATTGGCTCACCGACGCGGCGTGAATATGTTAGTGAATTTGTAACCAACTTCACTGCGACAAGTTCAATGCAACTCAGTGTACACTGAGTTACATTGAACTTGTCGCAGTGAAGTTGGCTACAAATCGGCTCACCAACGCTGCGTGAATGCGTTAGTGAATTTGTAGCCAAGTTCACTGCGACAAGTTCAATGCAACTCAGTGTACACCCGTAATCTTGAGTAAAAAAAAAGTACACTGATCGAATTGAGTAACCTCCTACTTTTTCGAAGTCGGTTAAAGAGTATTGTCAAAGTCCACTCGAATTTTCCTAGTTTTACATGTACGTAACCCTTTGATGCATTTTGAATGAATTATTTTAATGTACAAATTGAATCTTTCATTAAAAAATTTCAAATACACAAAATATGCAATATGTATTCTGTAATCTAATTGTAAGCTGCAACGTGTATGATATAAATTGCCTCGTTATGAACGTGCAATTATCATATACATAAGATTGCTATATCACGTCGTTAATGCATTTTTGTAAATAAGATATAAACAGATATACTCATCAATGACATGATTTGTTTTGGTTGCTTTTTAGCGTAATATTGATCACGCCACCGGGGCATAGTTTCTGTTTGCTCATTTCTCGATAAATGTGCTTATTGTAATTTATCAATCGCATTTTATAAATTTATTACGAGTCATGTACCAAGCGATATAAATTCTCTTCTTTTTACATTTGTACATGCTACAATGTACTTTTAATTAATTAAATCTTTGAGATTTGGTTTGATATGTGTTATTTGAATACTTCAGATTAGTGATTTTCACTTTTTTGTTACAAATGTGTATTATTAAATACATTTTTATGAATTAATGGATGATAAACTCAATTTGTTTGAAATTCACTTTATTTCAATTGACGATTTTAATTTCTTTTTTTCGTGAACCAGTATTTTAATCTATTATACCTAGATTGATTATAACCAGCTTCTGTGTTGGAGTTGATAATTTCAGTTTTATTTCTTATGGTTTCTTATTGTATCAATGATTTGTAGTAATGTAATAATATAAACTAACGTCGAATTAAAGGATGAAGAAATTAAATTTTTTTACTGTCGTCTTTTTCTTTACGATTAGATATTAATTAATTTTATTTAGAAAATAGTTTAATTTTTGAACCAAGAGTGCTCTTGAAGATTTGATAGCTCCGGGCTTTAAGAATCTTAACCCGGTCCTGGTCAAAATTTCTCGATTTTCCGGATTCAATTTGACGGCTTCCGATTTCTTAATCTAGGGCTATTTGAAGGAGATGGTATATATGAATAAACTTTAAACCATTTAGAAATTCAAGGACAATAATTGGTGCCAAAATTTGTAATTTACATTCCTAGAAGTTGTGTGTATTAATAGAAAATACTCTGGAAAGAGCCCATATTTATCGCCAAGAGAATAAAGAAAATGGGGGTATTTACGGGTTGTATTTCATATACAGTAGACTCTCGTTATATTGCCACTGATGGGGCTATAGAATTCTGTTTCTCTAATCTATATATCATTTGTGCGAATGTAAATTCATTAAAAAAACAGACATCAAAATTCGAAGTAGAAATTACTTTTTCACGTAAAATAATTGGTTTGAATACAGAATTAACAAAAAATCTGAAAAAATTCCAGAGTAATAGTTATGTTAACATGTTAGTATCACAGTAATATAAAAGTAGTGCTGTTACATTATCAATAAGAAATCGCGTTCTTTTCAAACTTTTTGTTCGGTTTTTCATTTTTTACAACTAGAATTTGCAATGGAAAAATCTGAAAAAATTCCCTAATATGTGCTGTCGAGTCTGCAGTGTGTCAGAAGTTTTGCAGAATTTTCGGATGTCATTGAACAGGAAAAATGGTGAAAAAACTGGAATTTCGATCTCTCCCCCTTACTATCCTTCTGGCTGAGATAAAGGGTTGAAAATTGGTGTGCAGTGTTTTCTTTCGATATGCTATTAAATGACGAATTCTGAGTTTAATTTGGTTCAAGGGCCATTTTGACTACCTTATCCAGCTATACCCTTTATCAAGTTTAAAAGCTCTCATTTGGAGGGAGGTGACCTTTGTAGCCTATGATAATAGAAGAGAATCATCAGTATGTTAAAAATCCCTGTGAAGGTAAAATCATTTACGAGGCAATGTAACGAGAGTCTAATGTAATTGTATAAGTTTTCTACGCATTACATTTTCGTAGAAAAAATAAAAAATGAAGAATAAATTTTTTATGAAAGTTATCTAAGTCTTACATCATTCAGTCTAATATGATACATTTTACCTAATCAGCGCATCAACAATTGAAATGATTATAAAGTGAAACGTTATCTTTCCAGATTGACAATCTCAATTATTTTCTCATGTTTGCATATGCTACAATGCATTTTTAACGAGTTATTATGTCAATGATTCGAAGCAGTAGCAACGGGTTATCCTCGATCGTATCAAGTTCTTGTTCACCGTCCCTGACCGTTCCGGTCTCGTTGTTCCTACTAGTGACGATTATACGGGAACAATTTCATTCGCGAGCTTATCACGCGATTCTACAGATTTTCTTCCATACCAAACATAATCAATCATTCTTCTTTCATAAATATTCAAAATACTATGACCAGTTTAGAAAAACAAACATTTTTAGATTCCAAACGAATACTTTTGTATACATTAGAAATTTGATAATGAGTAAATAAATTTTTCCTTTCTCCAATGTTAAATTTAATATTTACAATGGAACTTCTTTTTTATATTGATTATTTGAAAAAATTCAAAGTATTCGAAGAGCATTGATATTACACCATGTAATCAGGACCGGATTAAGATTTCTGGAGTCTGGGACTATCAAATATTTGATTTTAAAAATATTTTCAAATATTTCAACCTTTTCGGAGGTTGAGTAACATCCGTCTCGGAGTACATAGAAAGAAAAGAATACTGATCGAATTGAGCAACCTTCTCCTTTTTCGAAGTCGGTTAAAAATTAAATACCATTTAGGGCAACAATAAATTTCAAGAAATTTCATTCGATATTTTCTGACTTAATAAATGGAAGGGTTATTGGGGGGCCTCCTGCAAAGTGGGACTTGGGACTGTAGCACCCTAAAGCCGGTATCAAACGCCCGTATCGTATCACCATTCCTTATCCTTTTGAATAGGCAGGCGTTGCCTCGTTGCATGCCACGGCGTGATACGGCTCGGACAATAGTTCTTCGTGGCGGTGTTGTGTGTAATCAATTCATTTCCAATAAACCTAACCTGTTATTTAATTTTTGCTATTAAACATACCTTCAACTGTTCAGTAAAATTGTTTATGCTTTGGTAATTATAATCATTTCCTATAAAACGGAAGGTTTGTACGATAGCCAAATATGTTTGACATAATCAAAATATGAAAAAGTGTAGAAGTTAATATACTTATTAAATTTTATTTGCAATTAAATACATATATTTTAATATGGTAGTATATTAATATGTACAATAATGAGGACTAATTATACCAATTATTATTTTATAAGAAATTATTTTTGTGTAAAAATCAGTTATTTTAAATATTTTAAAGAATGTAGCGAATATATTGTTACACTAAAAATATAAACCACTATGATTTTATTAGTTTTTATCTATTTTACTATTATGATTTTCAACTTTTGTAATTAATTTTCCATTATAAACAATACTTGTCCATATCATTATGGAAGCTTCATCACATTGACTTCTAGAAATTTCTTGTCTCTTAAAAAAAAATGTTGGTGGCTCTTTCAAAATCTTTTATTTCCATAATTTTTATCATCACATGAAAAATTCCAGGTAATACACTGACTACTTTTTATTGCAATCCGTTTTAAAGTTTTTCTTTCAGTTGCACAATTTCTATTTTTTTATTTTCAAAATAATGGTTTGCCTTATGGCATACTTTTATTTGCAGATAAATTTTCAGTTTTTGATTTATTATTACTTTGAAATTGTATATTTCATGAAAGGTACTTTCCCATCCTGTGTAATAAATGTGGCGGAAAATATCAGACAATGTAACATTGTGAAATATACAATGTGATAAAAAGTAAATGTTCGTTGTAAACTATGCAACACCATCGCTTTTCATATAGCCGCGATGTGGAAATATAACAGATAAAATATTGAAGCGTTGACTGCATGGTATTTAGACAATTTGTAACTCATAAATCGTGATGCGAATGCAATATTTTTAATCATAAAACGTAAAATATGGAAACGATGACGGCGTAAAATATGATAGGAATAAACTACATAGCGTAAAATATGAATAAGCTTATTTGTTACACGAGTTTTTGAACATAGTTTGGAAAAAAAAACGGAAATATTTCAATGCTGGTTTTAAAAAAATATTATTTATCAATTACAACAATTTTTATGTAACACAATAAAAGGAAAAACTAGGGAAAAAACATGACAAAAATGGTTATTTGTTACTAAAAATAAATGAACTAAAATTATGAAAAATATGAATATTTCACTAATCACAAATTATTCATTCCGATTACTTACGAATGAAAAATGATAGTAATATCTTATAAGAAGACTCTCGTTATATTGCCGCCGATAGGACTGTAGGAGCTTCCAAATTCTTATTTTAAGGGAAAAGGAGAGATAGAAATGTAGGTATTATTTTGATAGACTATGATGGCGGAAGGGTGGCACAAGTGTGCTTTAAAATCCATGTGAACATCAAATTGCTCCCGTAGATTGCTACGTTATATTGATAACGAGAGTATGGGCGTTTAGTGGAGGGGGAGAGAGGGTTTCGTCTCCTCAAATGCCTTTAGTTCGGGCCGGGGAGCCGCTAGGTGGCGGCGAGATGATCGGTGACAGTGTTCTCGCAAGCGGTCGTCCGGCATGCAGTTCAAATATACAGGGTGTCCCAGCAAGAGTGTCAATCCTTTATGGGGGTGGTAGCTGGGATGATTCTGAACAACATTTTCCTTTGCAAAAATGTTATTTGAAGCTTCGTTTTTGAATTATTAAGGAAAACCACTGGCCTATCAGAGCGCGCATAGCACGCGGACTCAGAGACGGCAGGGTACCGAAAGTGTTCGTTCGAGACTCAGGTCAAGCCCAGCTTTCGTAGTCGAGGCTGTCGTCCCTGAAGGGTGCTTCAGACACGGCTAGTAATTTAGTCGAGTGGGGAGTAGCTACTTACTACTAAACCGTTTAGTGCATAGAAAAGTGTCCGGATTAGTACAGTTGAGCTTTGAAAATCAAGAGTTCAAGATATATCCCTTGACTAAAGAAATGCGTCCGGACAGGTCTGTCCCGAAGGCTAGTTAGTGGTGGGGGAAGGCTACTCGACCAGTAAAATCCAATGAAACGGATCGACTCGACTAAACCGTTTTACTAAACTACTCGACTAAACTCTAGTGTCCATACACTAAATTACTCGCCACTCGACTAAACTACTAGCCGTGTCTGAACCAGCCTTAAGTCTGCGTGCTATGCGCGCTCTGATTGGCCATTGTTTTTTCTTAATAATTCAAAAACGAAGCTTCAAACAACATTTTTGCAAAGGAAAATGTTGTTCAGAATCATCCCAACTACCACTCCCTTAAAGGACTAACACTCTTTCTGGAACACCCTGTATAGAAGTTCCAAATTGCAGGGATCATCTGTCGTCAGCTCCACTGAAGAGTCTGACGGACGATCCCGAGACGAAACGACTTTTTCTCCCCTCTCCTTACAATGATTTATGGATTATCTGATGAATATTTATAACTGATTACAATTTTGTATACAGATGAAATAAAATAGTGTGGTTATGTTTCTGAATGCTTTATTATGTAAGTCTAATTTTTCTTTGAACATATTGATACCAAAATTCTCACTTGTATGAACGTTAACAGATTTATTTAAAAAAATACTTATAACAACTAATCATTAATAATACAAAAATATTTATAATAATTATCATCTGCAATAACTGCATTTAATAATATTAATAAAAAAAATAAAATGTATATTAAAATATATACATCAACAAATATTCTAGTGAAAATACAAATAAATATTGCGGTCTATTGCGAAATATATTAAATTATTGTAGATATTATGTGTACAAATTAATTCGATACCTTCAACAGTACCCATTCTCAATCATTATTTCAAATTTGAATATTTTCCTGCGTTTTAATGAATTTTGAAAGTGGCGTGAAAATATGATAAGGATAACAATTATTTTAATAATTCGAATTACTGTGACTTTTTAAAAATAAATCTTCAGTTAAAATAAAGAAAAGGCACCTAATTAATTTATACACTTCATAGAAAACTATTTTCCAAAAAATTATAATATCTACATTATACATATTAACAAAAGATAACAAAATTTATTATAACTTATCACTCTGTAATTTTCTGTCAACAAAAATCTATACATCTATTTAGAATGTATACAAATATAAACTGTACTGATCACACGAAGTAACAAACAGACAAATTATTATTAGCACTTGAAAATTCCAAATAAATAAGGAAAGAATGTTGAGAAGGAAGTCGTATGGCGACGGTCACAGGTTAAAAAAAAACTGTCCGGTTGAAAAAAATCACGCGTGTTGAAAGACACGAATCCGTAATTATTCGTTTCCTTGGTTCGCGCGACGGCGATTGCGATGGCAACGCAAAGGAAAGGGTACTTTAGATCGAGGCTCACGGAGTTTCTGACATGTCGCGAACAAGTCACGTTCCGCGGCTGGCCGGTGCGCTTTACACATCCGGTTGCAGGGAACGTGGGCGCAGTAACCGACAGGACGGGTCGTGCACCAGTGTAGAACGAATTAAAGTGTGGTAGATACGTGGTTGATTTCTATTAACCGGCCGCCTCTAAACGCTGTCTCATTAGCGATCAGCCATCGATTGCGTCGCCCTAACGAGCCTCGAATCAACGAATTCCCGCCGATTCCCTCGATTATTGTGTCATCGTTCATTCTTTCACTCACGTGTCTTTCTGTTCTATTGTATAGTGCATTTTATATTCCATTGTACTTTCGAAAGAATATTTCAGAATTTATATCAGAATAAAACAAAGTTTTTAAACAATGGTGAATAATTTTTTACTTAAATAAAAAGTTATTCGAATGAAAAATTATTTATTACTTTTAATTAATCCTTTATTCTATTGTTTATATTACTTTATTCAATTCGGAAAATTTACAGAATAATTGTATGGTAAAAACAACTAAATTAATATTACTATTTAATTAAAGTTAAATGTATAATTTTTAAATAAAAGAGTTCCATATATTGGAAGAATAAATTTTAAAGGAACAGTGTGAAATTTAAAAAATGAAATACAAATATGAAATACAAAATTAAATTAAAATTAGGGCTCTCTCCAAGGTCCTCTGATCGAAGACTAAGTACAAAACATCTTTAAACTTACAATTTGCATTTTTTTTAATGTTAAATTTTTGAATTACTAGAACTACACGTATTGAATATTAAAGGTTCAAATACATGTACATTATTATTTTCTCTAAAATTATTTGGAGTTGTAAATGAATATTAACTATTCTCCAATTATGATTTCGACATTAATACACAATTAATGTTGTACACTCGAGAATTAATGTTGTATATTATACGTAGATATTATTAGAATGACTGTTCTATATTCTGAGTTAAGAAATGTATCTCGTGCGTGTAACCATTTTTTACCAAGACATTTACTTGGTAACACCGGTTTAAAATTCGTCCGAGTTTGTTGTTACATTCTTTATTTATAGGATTTGAAAAATGGTCGCCGGATATCGATGATGACTGTACACCAGCACACCAGCGTGTTAATAACGAGACACGCGACACGAGTTTCAAACATTGTTACGTTTTATTGTAAAGTTAATTAATCGACTGATTTCCAGAGTCAAACGCGTGACGGGTTTGAATATTTTTCTACAGATACCGGTAGAAATCTCCGTTCATCTTGCTCGCGTGTAATAAATTCAGTCAGCCTTTATTGATGTTCTTGAAACCCGTGCACGCGACTTCCGGCAGAAAAAGCGTGTCCGGAAAAAGTAGGACAAATAAAAAGATTCTTTTTAACCTGGAAATGTATATATACATATATTTAATTTAAATATGTATAACTTCATCATTTTTTTATGAATGATAACTGCATGTAATATGGATCGTCCAATTTTTATTGAATGAAGATAATATTAAAATATGATAGAATTGATAGATATTTGTGTATAAATGTTTAAATTTTGAAAAATTATAGTAAGAAATGTCAAAATTGAGATTCCTGAAAATAGTATCTAATATTGAACGCCTAAGGAAATTGTAAAGAATATTAAAAAAAAAAAAGAACTTTATTCTTGCTATCAGAACGGAATATTTATTATTTATTATTATTTAGAAATTTCATTGTTTGATTTTTTATACGTTAAGTAATAAAAAATAGGTTTGCAACATATTTTATATTGCGAAGGTCTTATCTTCACTAAAAAACTTAACTTTGACTCACCCTTTAGGAGCTACATACATATGTATCTACGGTAGATTTTTAACTGAAGCTCAAAAATAAATATGAGTTGAATTTATTGCAGCATAATAAATTTCCAATAAGTATTTGGAATGAAATTCAAAATTTTATTATTGATTTCCAATAATTATTTTGAATAAAAATAAAATAGAATTCGCTGTCCAGATTGATGTTTTTTTGAAAGCATTATTTAAATTCATGTGAGTACTATCTCTTTCTTTTTTATACAAATTATTTTATACATATCAAATAAAAGCTGTTTTGAATTTTACTATTTCATGTTATTAACTCTACTAATTTTGTAGTACTATATATATTTATTGTAATGATTCCCTCTGGGATTACATGGATTTCCGCTTCTTGACGCATATAAACATATAAATAATAATTATTAAATAAAATAATTTTGTGTTACTATTAGGTGTACAAATTAATTCAGTACCTTTAGCATTACTCCTTCCTTACCATTAGTTTAAATTTGAATATTTTCCCGCGCTTTAATGAATTTTGAAAGTGGCGCGAAAATATGATAACAATATCGATTATTTTAATAATTGGAGTTACTATTACTATTTAAAAATAAATCTCCAATTAAAATAAAGAAAAGGCATAATAATAATAACCTCACATTTTTATCTGTCGAAAAAAATAAACAATTCCAATTACAACTCTCGCATAAAAAATTGTATATCTATTTTTATAGAAAATTTAAATGAAATAAAACGAAATAATCGTACTTCTTTATTTTATTAAGACTCCTAAAGATGATTACACTATTTTTACATAAAATTATGAACTAATTATACATTTTGATTTTGTACAAATTTCTCTTTTTTTAATTATTATTTTTATAATTCTCTTCAGGTAAAGTTAAAAATACCCAAGAATAAAGTTTACTGTGTAACGAAGATTGTTTCACGATCAAGTCAACGTGCACTTTCATCATAACAACACAAAGGTGAAAGAAATGCTGCGAACAAAGTGTCATGTAGACGTGGAAAGTTTTGTGAGGAAACCAGACAGGAACTCATCTGATTGAAATTCTTCTGACTTATACCACGGTGATTTTTCAGTGGGTGTATCTCGATGAACGCGTTAACAAGGGGCAAGAGTCAAAAGCTTTCGTCAAACCCGAAGAAGCATGTAGCAGCAGTTTCTCGTTGCATCTTGATCAAACGTCAAATATTAATCGGACGTTTCAAACGCTAAAGAAGGTAAAAGATCTTCATAATTTTAAAATACAGAAGGTTGTAACAGATGTTGGATATTATATTTAATAGCGTTAATAATTTCATTTTGTATTATGATAAGTTTTCCTTTCGTTCTTCGTTCGTAAAAAAAAATTACCTCCTTTGTTTTCCGATGGTACGCAAAAATATTAGCATTATTAAGATTTTTTCTCAGGTGGACCATATAATCTTACGGAAGGATTTTAGAATTTTGGAATTTAAAAATTTTAGAGTTCTAGACGTTTAGAGTTTTCGAATTTAGGCATATAGAGTTTTCGAATTTAGGCATATAGAGATTTCGAGTTTTAGAGTTTTAGAGTTTTAGAGTTTTAGAGTTTTAGAGTTTTAGAGTTTTAGAGTTTTAGAGTTTTAGAGTTTTAGAGTTTTAGAGTTTTAGAGTTTTAGAGTTTTAGAGTTTTAGAGTTTTAGAGTTTTAAAGTTTTAGAGTTTTAGAGATTTAGAGTTTTAGAGCTATAAAGCTTGAGAGCTTTAGAATTTCAGAGTTTTTGAATATTAGTGTTTCAGAGCTTTAGAATCCTGTAAATCTAGAATGCTTGAATTCTGAAATTTCAAAATTTTAGAATTAAAAAGTTCTGAAACCTAAAAATCATAGAACCTTAGAATTTCAGAATCACTAAAGGGCCAGTTCACATCTTGGGGCGAAACAGGCCCATTCCCTCCCCTACCTACTGATGTCAATAGACAGAAATGCCAGTAAATGAATACAAAACTATTTAAAATCATATTGAATCTACCAGAAATGATCCTTTATAACCATCAACAAAACGTACAAAATCTTTTTAGTTTCATATTAAAACATTTTCTAGAATAAGAAATGAAATTCCTCTATCTTTTCGCCGTTCACCCGTCTCTCTGTTTGGACACCGGTCCGAGACAATACGAGAAGGGCTGTCTGCCCAGCTGTCAGCTATTCGAAATTGATATTCCAATTTCCACTTGCTTATATTTCAAAAACGAAGCCGTAGAACACAAAATGGTAAATGAATTTTCTTTTTATTTTCTTCATTTGAGAAGAATTTCTGAATTTCAGATTCTGGGATATTTTTTAGAAATCCTGTAACAAGGGAGACACGCAAAATACCCTACGTTTGTGATTTGTGCTGCAAAAAAACTACTTTGGTAGTGCAAGGATTATAAGATTGAAAACGTTGATTAGTTGAGAGGTCAGTTTCGAAGGGCTCGCAGCGAACGGTAGACCACGTTTAGTTTTCCTATCATTTCCCATGTGTCCTTCTCTCGCGTGCATCGCTTCGAGGTCGTCGACCTAACGGCAGAGGCCGATTGTGGACATTCGAAAAGGCAAGCAGGCAAGATTGGCGAGGGCGAGAGCCAACGGCAAAGACGGACGACCGAGGTTTTCTCTCCTCTCTGTTCTCTCCTCTTTTAACTTTTGCCACTCGTCTCGTTCCACCTTGACGGCTACGTACGTGTACCTTGGAGCATCATTCAAGGAGCCACCTAAAATTAGCGAGGGAGTATATGGCGTAAAGAAATTTGGCAACGACGATCGACTCGATGTTAGGATCGGATCTTGGAACCGTTTTGGCTGCTGTTCGTGTATTTCTGTTTATCTCGGTCTCCTAGCAAATATTGGCTCTTTCAGTATTATTCCATCGTACCAAATCTCGTTTTTCATTGCATAACCCCATTACTTTTGAAAATAATATTGCTTTCTGTCTCCATGGCATGATGATGATTAAAAAAGGCAATTTTCGGGAATCTTTTAAAAGAGCATTATTCAGCTCTTCAATTATTTAACATGATGAGTTTATTCTTATTAATTTTAGTAACATTCAAGATTTTTGTTAATTAAAAGTATTGATTTAATTGATAGTTATAGGTATTAATTTTGTAAGAGCGAAAAGAATTGTAATTTGTAAAAGAATAATTAATTGGACAATAATTTTCTGGATATCTCTGAAATATTTGAAAAAAGAAATCAATTCTTCTGAATATCCGATGATAGCAAAATTAAAAATGTGATTTATGCAAAGGTGTTTCAAATGTTAAGAAACAATGTAATTGTGATGTATGTCAAATAATTATTCAACGTATCATAAATACGAATTTTAGAGTATAATATTAAGATACTATTTCTGGAATAAAAGAATGAAACATAGTGTATCTAAAAATGATCTTCGAAATTTTTTAATAATGTGAACGTTGATTAGTTCACAGTGGATTAAGGAATAATGAATAAGCTATGTTCTAATCTACTCTTGTATTAATTTTTAAGTGATTAGTTTAGTGGTTGGAATGTAATTGAGGAATAAATATACTACTGTTTATTTTTATACATTCAGATAGTAAGAACTCTAGATTTTAAAAATTCCATAATTTACAAATTTTAGAATTCCAATATTAAAAATTGTTAATGTTTTAGAACTTTCAAATTATAGAATTCTAATATTCCAAAATTTTGAAACTTCTAAATTTTCAAATTATAGAATTCCAATACTCCAAAATTTAAGTTTCAGAATTCGAATCTTTCAAAATTCTAAAATCCCAGAATTTTTAAATTTCTAAGTGATCTGGCCCACCTAAATCCCATAGCAAGCATATAATATATACAAAATTATTATTCCTGAATTACTCGAAAAATTTCAATAGTCATAAAGCGGATGGAACTTTCCGGCAGATTTAATGTAAGACAAAATGTGTCCCCTGAAAGCTATTATTAATATTGTATTATTATTAAATCTCTAAAAGTTTATAAACATTTTTCTTTAAGAATAGGGTCATCAGCGGGTGAAAGGTTTCTGATAGATAATAATGCCATGCTGATATCAGTTGAGGCAGATATTTTTTAATTCTGATGTACCAATGTATAATGGTATGTATGTATACCTATTCCGGAAGTTTTATTTTGTGGGTAGGTGGTATAATCACCGTGCATCCTGTTCCTGTGATAAATTTGGAGCCATCAATGGTTTTATCATTTATGCATTAACCATGTTATGTGTAAATAATTATTGTATTTGTTGATTAACTTATTCATCAACAATAGAAAAATTGCAAAATCGATATAAAGTATAACTTAAAGTAAAGATCAAACAGGATATTCATTATTGTATTATTATTAAAAAATGTTGTTCTGCTAATTATTTCTTTTATATTTAACAGAATAACAAGGTAAATAAGCATATAAACATTAATAAACAGGAGTATCAATTTATTTTATATTTATCCAATATCAATAATAACAAACGAATATGTGTTATAAATATTCTTACTAATTTTACGTATTACGTAATCTCCTTTTTAACCTTGCAATAATGTTTTTTAATATCTATCTTAAATGATACACTTGTTTTCTAGATTCAAATTAATGACCAAAGATAAACATAAATATGTGTTTTAAATTAATATAATAATATTTTAATAGTGTTTTCATCATTTATAATATTTTTATTATTAAACAAGTAGAATATTTTTGTATAAATATAAATTATTTCCCTATAAGAAAATTGAAAAAATAAATATTTTTCTATATTTTCAAACAATTATTCCAATTAAAGTATGTATTAAAAATATCAAAAATATTTTTACTACAACATTATAAAAATAATTTATTGGGGTGTATTTTTTATCACAAAACAGCAACGCGATTAGAAGGTTAGAAAAAAGCATGTGTAACGATTCTTAAAATATATTGTTTGAAACAGGAATTCATGAAATTAGAGTGTTATCGAATTTGACCTAGTTCCTTGGTTTCGAATCTGATCGAAGAAACACATACGAAACCCTGGAAAACTACCTTTAGCGTAATTGCGTCACTATCGGAAAATATACTGCTCACTTGTTGCGCCGCACCGTTCGATATTGATTGCCTCTTGCATTCTTTGCGCCTGAATTTTTCGCATCTGTTACATAGCACAGAACGAGCAATCCATAGATTTCGAATATTTCCCTATTTACTCATTTCATATTTTCTCAAATTCAATAGTTTATACAGAAAAAAGTTTTGCTATTTCTATGAACTGTATTCTGTTAAGGATGGTTATTAACCCCTGGACAGTGAACCATTGATATTGCGTTTTCTAAATTTTTGTAATATTCCAAATATTATTTTCCATATATGAAATTGTTAGTGACCTTTCACATCATTACTCTTCAAAAAATTTACAAAATGCGTAACGGAAACCTCGAAATTGAGATTAAAAACTAGATCAGCCTCCTTGATCACTTATGTGTTCGATAATCCACAATCTCAGTTCGGCATTCTCTATTCCCTACGCAAACACAATGAGATAAGCTAAACAAAATTTCACGTCCCATTGACTTATTTCCTTTTTTCAATTAATTTGCCAAGGTGTTGCCCAACACGACATCACCCTTTTGAAATTGGAGAACCCCTGAAATTCAACAGCAACGTACAGTCCGTCAAGCTGCCCCCGTTCAAGGACAGAAACAAAGTGGACAGGCTATTCTCAGTGGATGGGGTTCAACATCCAAGAGCATCCGCCCTGTTCTACCAAACAAACTCCAGAAGGCTGTTGTACCAATCCTGAGCAACGAAGAATGCTTGAAGGAACTGACATCCCAGCTAACCGTTGACCAACAACTTGAACTCTTCCGCACTCAAGTCTGCAGTGGAACTGCTGGCAGGGAAATGTCTGCCTACTCCGTAAGTAGATTCAAGGTTCTTTTTGGAAAGCAGAAAATTGATAGAAAAAGGAATTTTTTCAAGATATGAAGAGAAAAGGAATTTAGCATACACATTTATTAATATTAATTTCATTTTTCTTTCAATATGCGTTTATTTCTGTTTTGTCTGCAGGGTGTCTCTTGTGGCTCACTCGCCCAAGGCAGTGGAGCTCAAGCTGTCCAAGTTGGTATTGTCTCATGGGGAATGATGCCATCTGGATCTAGCCACATGCCCTCTGTATATACCAGTGTCGCCCCCTACGTTGACTGAATCCACCAGAACATGCAATGAATGCCATGCAAACACTCTTCGGCTATTACAATTACAATTGCTTGCCTGAATAAATTTGCTATCACTTCGACAGTACATTTATGACAAGTCAATAGAAAAATAGAATACAAGCAGGGTTGGGAAAGTTACTTTATAAAAGTATCTAGTTACAGTTACAAGTTACCAATTCTAAAAAGTAACTGGTTACAGTTATAGTTATTGAAGAAAAGTAACGAGTTACTTGACAGTTACTTTTTTGGAATAAAAATAAAAAATAAAAATATGTCAAAGATTCCCGGACCACTGAAAAATTTGTTTTCTTGCTACAACTATAATTCTATAAAGTTACGCATAATACTCAATAATACCCAATATTTTACTCAAAATTTTAATAAAAGTTTTTATTGCATTTTAACAGTATTTGGTATTCAATTATGTCATCAAGGAGGTGTCCTTTTTGTGGCGTTATGACGGAACCACCGACGCTAAACATCCGTTCAACAGATGCACTACTCGGAAGTGCCGTGTTATATTTTATAAAATGTTTCTTGATTGCAATGTAATCGTTTAACGTATTGATATTGCAGTTACTCGATTTTAAGAACCGATACAATTCTTCTTATACGGACTCAATTTCTTTGGTTTGCTTGTTAAAAACAAAAAAGTCATCGTGGTCGTCAAGATTTTGTTCAAGAATTGGGGAATTCTCAGCAGAACGGATTCCTAATAAATCTTCTAAATAGGGACATTTTTCGTTTTATTATGAAGATCGAAATATATATAAAGTAATTTTTAAACTAACTATTAAAATAGTTACTAGTTATCAAAAATATGTAACAAAAGTTAAGTTACAGTTGCAGACGGAAAAAAAGAACGAAGTTAAGTTAGAGTTACCGAAAATAAGTAACTGTAACTGTAACTTTGTTAAAAATAACGAGTTATTTCCCAACCCTGAATACAAGCAAATAAAGAAGCAATAATAATTCCAACACGTTCCTTATTTCACTATTAGTCATCTTCTCACGTCGCGTGCAAAAATTATTGCAAGTACAATTCCATAACTCCGGATATCGATAATTTCTCGTAGAAACCAGATATAATTTGACAAACACGATAGATTACGGGTGCTCGTGTCCCAAAAATTCCAAGAAAAGAGTGAATAATTAAAGACAATGTATAACAGCATTGTTGGTTATTGTAGACCTTCCAAAATAAAAAAATTAAATTGAAATAGTATTTCAAGATCATTGGTACACATGCTATGTCAATATAGATAACCTTAATTAATCATTGCACTGCAATTGTAGTAGAAAATTGTTATTGTTATTTTAGGGATAGAACACATTTAGAATGTCACATGTTCGTAATTTTGATATATAATCTTTTATCCCAATTTGAATATTAATAATTACATAGCATGCATTATGAAATGTCCAAAACGTAATTCTCCCATCGATTACTTTTTAATTAAGATTTTTGATAGTCGAAGTATTAAGGAAATTGTAATTTTCGCAATTTAAAAGTCGACAGATAAAACAGGCACATCGATAATGAAAATGAATCAAATCACTGGACATGCTGAAATCATTTTAATCTAACAAGTATCGCTGATTTTTACAGCGATTAAAAGCTACCGTTGTCGATACGTCATCGTTATCGGTATCAGGAAGACCGACTCCTATTTAAGATCCAACAGCCCTCGAAAATGTATTACACGATCGAAATGTCTTCGAAGTTGATCATCCTTGTTGCCATTCTTGCAGTGGCTGCAGCCAGTAAGTGTATTTTCACTAATATTACCATCTAAAATAACATACAATATTACAATATTAAATTAGGATTTCATTGTTACATTGCTCAAACGACACTTTAAATTTAACACTGTTCTTCTTTCTCAACAGCAGAGCCCTACCTTGGGATCCCCACGCCATTTTTGGTCAATCGTATCGATGGAGGATCGGAAGCTCAACGAGGTTCCGCTCCATGGCAAGTCACTCTTCAATAGGGTATCACATCCCTCCGACACTTCTGCGGTGGATCTATCATAAATAGCCAATGGATCGTTACAGCTGGACACTGTGTCCTTGATGTTCCGTCATATGGTAACTTCGTAGTTAAAGGTGGAAAACATAGCTTGAACACAGTAGAAGATTCTGAACAAGTAATCAGAGTTGAGAAGTCCTTCGTTCATCCACAATACGTTGGGTAAGAGGGTAGACTAGACTACAAACGCTATAATTTCATTTTCTGAATGCATTGCATTAAAATTTCAAGCCTATTCTCTAATTTTAATTTTTTAATCTAAGCGGCCAGCCTCTCCTCGCTTTCGTCTAACGATGATCAAAGAGCGACGCTCGTTAACTCTTTCAGGCATGGATTACGTCTTACAGCCACCACGACAACGGTCTAATTTTGCTAATCGAAAATTTTAGATACATAGCTCCCTATGACATCGCTTTGTTGAAATTGTCCAAACCCCTGATGATGAGCAGCGTAGTCAAGGCAGTGAGCCTACCAAGAGCAGGTAGCTCACCAAGCGGAACAGCTACATTGACAGGTTGGGGATCAACATCGAGGAGTGACAATACAATCATGCCTGACAGACTTCAAACTGCCAAGTTACCTCTGATCGACCTTGCCACCTGCAAAAGTGCCATGGAATATCTTGGCAGCCCATCTCCATTGCACGAGACCAATGTTTTCACTGGTCCTCTAACTGGTGGCCACTCGGCATGCAGCGTAAGAAATCGTACAATTCTGTCCGATCTATCTGGTACCGTTTTATTAATTATCACAATCGTGGTTTCAGGGTGACTCTGGTGGTCCATTGGTCCTCAACAACGAGCTCATAGGTATCGTGGCCTGGGGAATCTTTCCATGCGGTACAGTCGGTGCACCATCTATCTACACCAAGGTCTCCTCCTTCATTGATTGGATTCAAAACACTATATCTGAGAATTAAGAAACTTTCATTTATTCTACTGAATAATATGTACAAGTATGTACAGTGACATATAACAATATTGATATACCTAAAATAAAACCAAAAATAAAATAATTTTTAACAAAATGTACAACCGACTTCAAAATGTGTTAAAAGGTGTAAAATGATCTATATTTTGTTTATGCAACTGCGTAACAAATATTATTAATGAAACCTCTTGCTAGATTTACAAAATGCGCAAAAAGGTATAAAATAATTTCTATTTCATTTGTATCAATAGTCCAGAGCTATTAATAAAACCTATTTGATCGTTAAATAGTATATTATATACAATTCAACCTTTTCGGAGTTAAACTCTCTTTAACTTAGCATTATTAGTACTTTTTGTAGCTTCTACAGCTGAAGCGAAGTGGAGCAAGTATGAAGATGCTTCCGTTGAGGTCAAATTTTCTAATGTTAACATTAGTGTTAATAAGGATGGTAACTCCGTCTCGGAGTAATCAGCAAACATACATAAAAAGAAAAAAATACTGATCGAATTGAGTAACTTGCTCCTTTTTCGAAGTCGGTTAAAAGTTAAAGAGAAAAGAGTTTTATCGAATACGGCTGTTAAATTTATTTGATTCAAGAAAAAAAAAGAACTAACAGCACGCGGAGTTCCCAAGCGGTCACCCATCCAAGTACTATCCACGCCGAACTTAGCTTGACTTCGGTGATCGGACGAGAACCGGTAGTGGTCCCAAGTCGTATGGCCGTTAGTTGAAAAATGGATGTTTACTGGAGGAGAAAACTGTTAAAGACCGAAGAAATATAACATGTATTGTAATTAAAATAATAATTAGTTGTTCATATTCATGGTATTCCTTATTCCATTGCATAATCTACTATGATTGCGTTGAAATATGGTTAATAGAGCTGTATTTCCAAAAACCTATCAAATATGATTCGACTGAAATTTTTGCAGACAGCCTTATTTTACATAAAAAAAATGTTTGCGAGAAGAATTTTTGGCGACATTCGACGTGTTAACTGACATAATCTTTAATATGTCTCTCAATAAATAGTTCAAATTTAGTTCTGATTGAAAAAAATTGAATTGTGCAACTTAATATTGTAGGGTCGATAATTTAACGTGTTTTTATCAATTAAAATTTGACATCAACACCGGATCAAGGGAGGGCTAAAGGGGTTTATAGTCCCGGGCCTCACTTTCCAAAGTTTGAAATTCACTACAAGTTTGATATAAAGAATTAAAGTATTACCGAAATAAATATTTTATTATTTATACAATAAGAAACCTCAGATATCTCCTAGATATACGACGTCATTTTCGTCACAAAATAACATAACGTTAATTAAGATGGGTAATTACCAATTTTCATAATATAATTGGGCAGAAGAATTATGCATAAAAACTACAATTAAGTATGTGTATTGATACCTTATATAATACTTTGAATACGGAATTGTTCATAATTAATTTAATTTTAACGAAGATAGATTACAGACCTATGTACACTGAGTTGCATTGAACTTGTCGCAGTGAAGTTGGCTACAAATTCATTGACACATTCACGCCGCGTCGCGTCGGTGAGCCGATGGGCGAGATCGACTCACCGACGCGGCGTGAATGTATTAGTGAATGTTTAGCCAACTTCGCTGCGACAAGTTCAATGCAACTCAGTGTACACATTAGGTTAATACATTTACTACTGCAGTCAAAATGGCTATATGTAATAAAATACGTTATAATTATAATTACTTAGGACACTTTTGAAATTAAACTTTCCACCTGAAGAGTCCAAGAGAAAAACGATCATAAAAATTAATGTAAAAAACTTTTTCTAAACACGATCCAAAATTTATTCTTCTTTTTTATAATACATTAATGGCTGCGTTTATAGATATGAAGATCAAATTTATTTTTATAATTTGGATTTCGATTTGTAACGATTGTATCAGAAATTGGCAGCACTTCTGATGTACACATAGTTAATCCGCAATGGGCATGTTGATTCCCGTTGAATAAGAACCAACACTTGGCTCTTCGTCGGAGTAAAGAATTTTCTTCTCGGTCCAAACAAACTAACCTGAGTGAGTTAGAGACTACACCCACCAGGCGCTTAACGCCCGAATGAATTAATAACAGCGTTGGTTTCGTTCTATAGACTACATTCAACGTTATTCCACTGAAAAAGAAATTATGAAAATCCAACATACAACGTTTTTCCCCCCACTCATTCAATTGGTTCGGATAACTGACGCTCTACTGTAGCAATACTTATATCGATTAAAAACAATTGATTATCGCGTTGCGTTGATGAAACTATGTAAGTTGGAAGGACGTAACCCCAGTGTACAACGTTTCCGTATTCAACAGTGAAACGATACAATCGTGAAATTTAATGTTCCGCGTCGAATCGCGTTCAAAGTATCGTCGTTCCGTTTCGAGCAAAACGAAAATCCCATCGACAAACAGTAAACGAGGAAGCGATTCTCGCGGAATAGCGTGACCGTTGTTTCCGAACGAATCAGAAAATATCGGCGCGTGTGTGCGTGTCGCTGCTCGCCTTCCCCCACTCCTTACTCTTTCCAAGGTTCCACTCATCTCGTATTCTCTACAGAGTCGGTTCGAATTCTCTGCGGTTTCGCCTCCGCTGCTTTGGCTCTTTATCACCACTGTGCCAGAGGCCGTTAACCTCTTCCAACTCCGTTTCTTCTTCTTTAGCCGCTGTTTCTGCTTCTCCTCCTCGTTCCACAAGCTGGCTCCTCTTTCTTTCCCGGGAGATCGCTACTATGCCACTTATCTGACGCTACTCCCCTCGTGCGCAACATCTCGCGATTCCTACTCGCTCTACTCCGGGTCGTGCCACACCGCGTTGCGTGGTGTTACTTGGTCGCTTGGTTACTTGGTTACTCGGTTACCGAGGTGCCATGCCCGGGGAAAAAGGAGCCCGGATTTCTGTGAAACTAAGCGGCCAGCCTCTCCTCGCTTTCGTCCAACGACGATCAAAGAGCGACGCTCGTTAACTCTTTCAGGCATGGATTACGTCTTATAGCCACTACGACAACGGTCGGATATTTTGTAGACGATTTTCAACGGACGGACTCTTTCTGTTGAGAGGCTCTACTTTGTAAGATAATTAACGGCCGCCAGGTGTTATCAATTTTGTGCGCGCGTGATACTGTTTGAAAGCGGGTCATTGAAACTGTGCAGGTATATTTGGTACAATGAGTAATTCATTGTTCTTTCTTTTTTCTTTTTAAATAAGCTAAAAATGGCTTTTCATTTGTTAATGATAAATTGCAGTTCGTATTGGATAATTAATTAACATTATGGTAAACAAAAATAGTAGCCTCATTGTGCTCTGTATAAATACAGAAAAATCTATATCACAGGGAAAAACTGCTCCTGACGCATGTAGACCAGTATGTTCTTTTTTTGCTGAAAAATATTAGTCGAAATGAAAATATTTTTATTAAAAATGTTTAGCTCACGATCAGTCAAATTGCTCAGTAATAATATCAGACATAACACTGGATTTTTTAATCCTAATTTAAAACTTTCTAATAGGGTCTATTGTATTTTATTAGTTATGCAAAATACAAACAAACTGTAAACAATACATATATAAATAATGATCTAAAGAGGATCAGAATAATGGTGAAAATATTGAACAAATAAAGAAATAAATAAACAAAGAAACAAAGAGATTTAATCTTTAAAAAGAAATAACAAAACAATAACCTACGAAAATATTTTAATAAATTAAAACGAACTTTGCGTTGTTTCTGACACGCGATTTATGTGAATTTAAAGTTAGATTTAATAGCGGTCGATAACTTTTCAGTATTAGTAATCAATTTATTCATTCGAAAGAAAAAGTCATCGATGTATGATGTGTTGCGTCAGTTCGATTTATTATCTTAAATTGGAGAGTTAACAGGATTTTCCGACGTGATTACGTAAATAAATTGCGTATCGCAGTAATTGCGAGTCACGACGATATGTAAGGAGCCCGTTTCGACGGAAATTGCAAGCTCGCTAGTTAATTATTTCGCTGAAATTATAATTTTATGCGTTTGGTGGCGAAAGTACGTTACAATTCAATGCAAAACGGATTGAATATGATTGGTTCATTTGATACTTTACTTTGTATATTGCAAATTGAAAGAGGATGATTGTATATGAAAAAATATTAAAACTATATTATTTAATTCTACTATCATCCTTGGGTCTATGTGACCCAGAATGAAGATTATTATATTTATATTTATTTAAAAAATAAATATAAATATAATAAAGTTTATAAAATTTTATATTTATTTCTTTAATATGTTAGGTTTCTTGGGGACAAATTGATTCAAAATTAAAAAAAATGTAGCATGCATTCATAATACACAGTGAGGGATCCAGAGGGGACCATTAGGGTTGTCTCCTTTCCTCCAAAAATAATATATAATAATATATAAACATATTGTCACATTCTGAAAAAATGTGAAAAAAATTTTAAAACTTTCTAAATATATACCTAAAAGGATATTAAATTTTATAAAATAGTGTTAAATTATGTACTCCCCCCGGCTCCAGGATCAAGCACTGATGACATGTTTCAAAAGTTATCAAATTAAAATGTAAATAACTAGGTATTTATACTAAAGGAGTTTCAATGTCGAGCAACTGGGGACCCTTGTTTAGAGTAGTTTTTTACAACCATCACTGTAACTTTGTACATAATTTCTGATAAAACTAATTTTTACGTAACTAACGAAAGAATTTTTCGAAATTGGGAAATTAATTTTAATTTTAAAAATGTTATACAGAAGAAACATTTTGGGAATCAAACTTTTAGAGGGCCGTGTTTATCCATTTCAACAGTAATTGAGGACTATGAACAAAAAACATATTCTTTATTTCAAGTTATGTGCGTTTTTCGGTTTAAATCTAATTACAAATAAAGGCAGGCAGTAGCAGATATTCGCAGATGAACGTATCAGACGTATTAAAAGTAATTCAGACGAAGGAAAACGTTTATTTGTGGTATATTTCCTTAATAGACGTCTGCTAGATAAGAAAATGTTTTAAGAAAATATGTGTTTAATGCTGATAAATTACTGAAATATAAAAATACTTTTAACTTGGAAATGAGGTTAAATATGACGTAGTATTTTTATAAGAATTTTTATCATTGTTTTGAATAAATCTCAAATGTTATGAAACACTCGATAGGTATACATATAAATTATGGAACACAATTTACCACATCTTTTCTAACAGCGAAGTGATAATGAATCATTCAGTAGTAAAAGAATATTTCAAGCATTTCAATTATGCAATCACATCGTTAAGACATTATTACGGATTATTAAAATGTTCAATTTTTAATCAGAGACAATTTCATTTTTTTAAATCGAAGTATACTTCAATACCTAAATAAAGATGTATGCTTCAAATTAAAGATAAGATTATTTTATTTATTAAAATACCCTATCACTTTCTACTTAAAATATTATTTTATTTGAATTTTCTACCATTCAATAAACATAAAATAAATTTAAATTGCTTATTTAAAATGCTTAATTTTATTTGAGGGCTGCTCAGACCTTGTCGAATTTTATATCTACATTAATTTTCAAATTTATAAAACATATACAAGAATATTATTACTAAAATTAAACAAAAGAGTTTCATATATTGGAAGAATAATTTTAAATGAAAAGTGTAAAATCTAAAAAATGAAAATAATGTGAAATACGAAATTAAATTAAAATAGTGGTTTTCTCCATGGTCCGCCATCCGAGGGATAATAGGCTACAGATCAAACTTTCACGATTGATTAGTTTCTTTTCTTCACAAGCAAATTTAATAACTTTCGATCGAAAGCTCGTTACAGTAAAAGTTGATCCTTTTGAGAGACACTGATACAAATAAAGCGAAACAAATGCTTCGACTACAGCTCATCGGAAGAAACATGTTCCAACGAACAGGGTTACCATACGTCCAAGTTCCGAGCACTTGTCTGGATGTCTCGACCGGTTCATAAATTCGTCCTCATACGTAATTCTTTCCCTTGCGTCCCACCTTTCCTCTGGAACGATTGAAACTTTGCAACATCATTGCGTTTAATATCAAACCGCGGCCACGTAAATCTTGTGAATCGAACCTAGCTCTTTGCGAACGTGATACGCGTATATTCTTCAACGTATCATTCATTCTTCAGCTTCTCCACCATGTTGTTTCTTGCTCGTCCCGTTGAAAGCTCGTAATAAGCTCGTAACGGGTTTACATTTTTATATTATCCGCATGATTGATGTACATTATCAACTAAAAGTATGGGAATATCTTATTCAACCTTATATTTTATGACGTGAGACGGTAAAAAATGATTCTTCATAATGAATATAATTTTCTAACAACAGTTTGATAAGTATGATAATGCTTTACTGTTTGGTTGGTATTTTAGATCTTTTTTTAACTTCAATATATTGAAAAAGGTTATTTAAAAAGGTACAAAACAGATTGTGCTTTCCCTCTATGACCCCAACGCTCCACATAACTTACACAAATTGTATCGTTTATAAATTACTATAACTCTTAAGACACTAGAGCAACTATGGGAGTCAGAAGTGTGTGATAAGCTTCCTATTAAGAAATTAAAAATCTCTTTTTTTTAAATAAATACCGGAAAATTTTGTCTGGAATAAACAAAAATTAAGAAAATTAGACTTAATGTTATTGCTAATAAGATATGAGAAAACATGGTTTGATCCCCCTTTTGGACAATTATGATTGCGCTACTGTCTCAAGATATAATAATAATGAATCTGGATTGTAATTTTCTCGATCTTACAATTAGTCAGAGAATTTATTTAAAATACCAAAATATTTGAGTTTCGCACAATAAGCTTTAATTTGTTGTAGTTTTATTTGATCAAATTAAATATTAATTACATGAAATTCTAATTTCTTCATTTAATCCTGCGTTGTATTGCGTTACAAATATACTACATAAAATAATAAATGATTTGAGCATTTCATCATACAAAATTATAGAAAATAAAATATTGTAAATTGGCAATATTACAAAATTTTACTCCAATTAAATTTTTAAAATTTGTTTATCGGTAATTTCTCATTACTATTAACCGTGGAAGTTCCAAAATAACTATTTTTTAATAGAAATAAATAAAAATAAATATTTTTTATATCGAAATTAAGAAATTCTGCATCGAAGTTAATCAATCTTGCTTAAAGGGGTAGTGAATAATTTAAATAAATAAATCACGAAGCTCTTTTTTAATGACGTTTCGACCCATTATTAAGAGTCATAACTTTAGATTTTATTGTGCCACTTTGTCCCATTTATTTTACACGCCTATCAAAGAAGAATTACAACGCGAAAGACACAGGTATGCTTTATCAATTTCCTCGTAAACTCAGAAACGTTTCTCTCGAATGTTCTCGGAAACATTAAATCGCCTATAAATGGGAATCGGCTGCGTGAAATGTAACCACTTGAATTGGAGCACGCGAAATCTCGTTCCTCCTCGATATTGTTACCGTTTCCTCTTCCGCCCCAACGTCACGGGTTACTTCACTTTTAATATTTTCCGTTGAAAGTTTACGACCGGCCAGATTACCCGCTTTCTTTTCCATTTAATTAAGCTCGATGAAATCTCACCCAGAGTTTTGCAGTTCTTCGTGTTATAAATGCACTTTATGACAACACCGTCATCATTTTTTTAATTGCCACCAATTTCAACTGACAATAAGGCATAACTCTCCGATAACTGTAAGCTGCTCGAAATCTTCATAAAGAATGTCCAAAAATAAACAATATAGTTAAAAAGAACAATTAGGTAAAGTAGATCTGTGTGGCACAAACAATATTTACAATTTTATATATTGCAAATTTTTATTATGATTTATTTACAAGTGGCTTTCTAGAATCAACAAGCAAAGAGTAGGTAATACTCTACTACATATTTGGTCACTATCTCAAATTTTTTAAAATTTTAATATATTCGTAAGGGTTATTTAACACTCGGACGGCGGGCCACAGTAAAATTTTTTGTTTATTTGTAGTGATTGATTTCTTTTCCTCAGGGGTAGTCAACCTTTTTATACCTACCGCCAACTTTTGTATCTCTGTTAGTAGTACAATTTTCTAACCGCCCACCGGCTCCACAGTAATGGTAATTTATAAAACAGGGAAGTAATTTTACTTGTAGTAAAGGAAGTAAGGAAGTAGTAATGGAAGTAATATTTCCATTTCAACGTTTTTGAAAAGTTAATTAAATTAAAAAAAGGAAAGTGCCATAATATCGGACAATACCCCTACCGCCCATCATGAAAGCTGAAAAGCCCACTAATGGGCGGTAGGGACCAGGTTGACTACCACTGCTTTTACTAGTACAAGTAACATGAATAATAAAGGAAAAATTAATATATAAAAAATAGAATGCGTTTATTCTGGTTGAATACAATTAGTAGAGGTGTGCGAGTACTCGTAATTTACAAGTCGAGCTGAACTCCCTTCGATTGTTCGAGCCGAGTCGATTGCCTGAATTTGCCGAATTACTCGAAATCGACGAACTGTTTGAAACAAAAGCGAGCAACTCGAAAAAATCGAACTACTGGAATATTCGAGCTGTCGTAAAACTTCGATTTACTTGAAGATGAATTTTCAGCTCGAATATTCGAGTAGTTCGATTTTTTCTAGTAGCTCGCTTTTGCTTGAAACAGTTCGTCGAATTCGAGTAATTCGGCAAATTCAACTCGAAATTTGACTCGAAATTCGAGTACTCGCACACCTCTAACAATTAGTGCAGCATATTTCAGGTACAGAGTGTGTTTTACAAACTATTGTTGTTTATGATTGATTTATGCACTTAGCCATCACACAGTAATATTTTTGAAATACAATGCAACTGTCAAATAATTTTTTTGCAATCATACCAAATTTCTTTCTATTTCTTCGTTTTATAATAAGTATACGTTTTATTAGCTTCGAAATTGCAAGAAATATTGATGATAAAAATAATCGCTCTAATAAACGAAACTTCACCAAGAATCGTCTACAGCAGACGAGGGGCAAAAGGACAGCAGAGTATTGAAAAGGTAGAATATCATTTTTAAAAAGTGTTGCAAACAAATTTAAGTACTTTTAATATCACCTTAAAACTAAATGTAAACCTAACTTGAAACTGTAGATCTGAAACACAAGGCGGTTGTAATACTGTTAGTACCTAATACTGTTTTCAATAATATTTTTCAATTTTAAATATCGAAACTGGTTTTCATACTAAACGGGTTTACAAATCAAAATGACAAAATTTAACGCCTACATGTATCTAATACTGGAGAGCAATCAGAAGAGAATGTATTTCAGTTTCAAACTTCCTCTCCCTTTCTTATATCGCACGCGATTGGATCGTTGACTTGTTCCCCTTCATGGGGCTTTAGTTTTAGGTTCGATTTGGGTCTCGTTTTAATACGATATTAAAAATGCTTAGAATTGTTTGCGGCGCCCTTCTTTTTTGTTCTTTATTTTTTTATTTAAAGCTTTCAAATCATATTACAGATTTATTCGCTTTACAATATGAGAAATTGTATATGCAGTTTATATTTGGAGGTTACAACTTTTGAAAAATGAAAGAATATGAGGTCCTTTAAGTAACAAAGTCGTGTTCAGAGGCAGCTGGAGTTTAACATTTATAAATTCTTTGATCAGTTTGATCCTTTGAGATCCTGTGCCATCAATGTCTTGATGGCTGTGTGATGATGTACCTTTTGGATCGCTTACTATGGAGACTCGGGCAAGAGACGTAGCAAGATTTTTTTTAAAGTTTATTATTTTAAGTTTCATCCCTCATTTGAATATTAACGACTACTACATGCAATACATACATACACCAAATACATAGTTAATAGTTATATTGCACAGTTAATGTTATATTATAGTAAGTGTCTCATGTTGATGGAATCAATTTTGATTACGTTTTTGCACTGTGAATGGGTACTTAATATTTCGCGAATTGCCTTCTTGCCGTATTCCTCCTTTCGTTGTGGAATTTTGGGTAATCTACTAATATGTGATTCACAGTAATTAGGTTCTTGCACTGTTCATATTCTGGTCTTGCACTTAAGGAAAATGGTGATATAGCGGAAGTATACCCTTAAGTAACTTTTTCTTAGTGTCTTAAAATTGTGATATAAATATTTTTTGTGCAAGAAAGTGTTTTCTTTTTCTTTTAACCTATAGTTTGACTCTTTTGAATGTAATACTTGCCGTCATTTAATGCTTTTAAAGTCTTTGTTAGTGAAAATTTGTAATTAAAATCCAAAAGCGTGGTTGGAGATAATTGTAACAACCGCAATCGGGGTCGAATGTAATGCTACGTTCGAGCGGAAAATGAAGAAAAACAGAGAAAAGATGTGAAGAAGATTTTCTAAAAGACGTTGAATTGTATAACTCGTTATAACTACCTAATACTTTTTATACTGTACGATTACCTACAAATGTAACAGTGGTCGCTAATAATTACGAAGGTGTAAGCAACCCTAAACAATTAAATTAAATTAAATTAAGAAGGCATATAATTCGAATAGAAAAGACAAAATGGTACATATTGATATAAACTTTCCTTTAAACTGTAATCAATGGGGCAGCTTCATGCAAGGCATTACTAAATTCAAATTACAATAAATAGTGTATATTTCAGTACAGTTACTAGAGGTGTGCGAGTACTCGATTTGTTCGAGCACTCGAATTTCGAGTCAAACAATGATCGGTTGGTTGAGCCGAGTCGAGCGCTTGAATTTGCCGAATTACTCGAAATCGACGAATTGCTTGAAACAAAAGCGAGCTACTCGAAAAAAATCGAACTACTCGAATATTCGAGCTAAAAATTCATCTTCAAGTAAATCGAAGTTTTACAACGGCTCGAATATTCGAGTAGTTCGCTTTTGTTTCAAACAGTTCGTCGATTTCGAGTAATTCGGCAAAATTCAAGCGCTCGACTCGGCTCGAACAATTGAAGCGAGTTCAGCTCGGTTTGTAAATTACGAGTACTCGCACACCTCTGACAGTTACTATAAACTATAATCGTAAAAAGCATCATGGAACATATACAACAAAAAATGTATCATAAGAAAAATATATGTATGTACATAACATTTAATACATTCATTTATCAGTCGTTAATGTAAAATAATTAAAACACGTGGAACATGAAAAATATGCATCTGCATGAATATCCATAGTTCAGTCTCACAGTCACAAAGAAACAATTTCTTCGTCGTGAACATAAAATAATTTGATGAAGAAAAGGAAAGAAAACGAAAAGACAACCCACTTTTGAGTAACGCGATGAAACGGACACAGTAATTAACGAAAAGAACGAGAGTCGAGACGTGTGCTTATTAGGTCGCCGATCGACGGGTCGAAGTCGTTTCAGCTGCTCTCTTTTTATTATACGCGGTACACGAGTGTACACGTTCCATACACGACCAGGCAAACACACATCTTTCGACGTTACAGTCACGTGTGAGCAAACACGAGAAGCAAATGATTGGGCGTACGGTTCTCCGAGTATAAATGGTAAAAAGGAGCGGAGGGGACGAATTGCTTGTTTCAATAAAGCATCATGTGAGCAACGAGTGATTTGTGTTTGAATGAAAATTACATTCGATACTTGTACAGATGCCCGTGCAAATGATACGGATGGACATCTGCCAGCGGCGAGTATAATATTGACCGATTGTATTTTTCTCGTTGATCGAGGACAAAAATTTGTTTAAAAACTACGTCATCTTGGTACAGGAGTTATAGTATGGTTGAGATGATTGCAATTGTAGGAAAAGATACTGTGCACTCGCGACCAAATCAGGATTCCCTGGGAAATGTGGCGATATAGGGGAAGCAAAAGTTCTTAAAATTTTTATCTCGACGATATTAGTATTTTAATTTAATTTAATTTAATTGATTAGGGTCACGTACACCTTCGTGGTTATTAGCGATCACTGTTACATTTGTGGGTAATCGAAGTATTAGGTAGCTATAGCGAGTTATACAGTTCAACGTCTTTTAGAAAAGTTCGAGTCTTTTCCTTTATTATTGAGATAAATTTTTGATCAATTGGTCAACATTGATTTACACGTAAACTTTAAAGACAAATTTCAAATGAAATTCAAGTGGTATATGCAAAAATGTATAAAGAATCTAATTAGAACATTTATGCAAAAAAAGAGGCCCTTCTTATACCCAACAGTACAAATGCACTGGAGACGGAGTTGCTATTTTGCTAATTGAATGTTATTTCCTCGGTGTACTCGTTTCCCATTTGATAGAGATTTTAATGGACGATAAGCTGACTCATTTAATCGGCTCGCTTGAGAGCTTGTTGCTCTTGAAGTTTATGGTTTTCGTGATTACGCGATACTGCAGCATATTAAGTTTCCAATGACAGGTATCTTGGGATTTTTCTGCGTTAACGATCAAGTACGCTGAACGCGATCGTTTCTCTCTGCTGTGCCATTTTTCGGTTTATATTTCAACGACCATTTTACGAACAAGAAAAATTCGAACGCAGTGGAGCTTTTGCAGAAATGTGCAATCAATCTTCAAATTAGTTTTTAATATTTTGGTTGCCACGTTGAAACATAAAAGTATCGCGAGGTAGGATTTTTGCCTTTTAGAAATTTTGTTTATTATTTTCAAAATATTTTGCTATTTCGATTATCCATCATTTTAAATATGTACATAATTCAAATATTCTAAATTAAGTAAACAAAAAAGAATTCCTAATAATATGGGCGATGGATCCAGTGCCGATTTTAGCAATATTGGCGCCCTGGGCAAGATTATTGTGGCGCCCATTCAGGGGCTCAAAATTTTTAAGAAAAAAAGACAAGGTAATAATATGAAACGATGAATCTGTAGTTAGATTGTAAAAATTGTTAAATTACATAGCAGCTTTATTAATCTAAACGGGTATAAATCAATAAATACTAGGGATACCGGGCTGCGGCGCCCCCTACAGATCTAGCGCCCTGGACGATTGCCCGACCGTGCCCCCCCCCGTCCGCCCAACGCCGGCCCTGGATGGATCCCTATGAAAATTCAAGTGTCACCTTAGAATAATTGGAAACACACAATCCATGTAATAAATTGCATTAATGGAGCATATATTTGATCATTTACATTCTTCTTATTATAAACATATTAAATTGTGAAACATATTTTAATAATACATTATTTGTAAAAATATTAAATATTGAAAGAGATAATAATTCTATCAACATTAAGACGTAACAGAATTCTAAAATTTCGAAGTTTCCGAATTTAAAAACTTTTAAGAAATCCCATCCCAGTAAAAATCCTGGCTATGCCAATGTATGGATAAAAAATCACAGTATTCAAATTTTGACACTGATATCATTGAAAATGTTTGGGGAACACTTGTGAACCGAATTTTCAAAAACAAGGAAATATATTCGCCACTTAAAAAATTTAGATCAGCCACTGGGGGAATTTGATAAAAATTTAATTGAATATCTTAGGAACATGAAAACCCTATATTTTCCAAGTTGATTAATTATAACGGAGTAGCAATTATCTTGTGAAATATTAATGAAGCTAAAAGATGTTATTTAAGAGGCTGGATCCATTATTTAGAGATTATACTGTGCCTTAGAATATAAAAACAAAACATTTTTTTTTAATACAAATAAAAATCTTAATCTTTCGTCATACGTAAACGGTTCAAGCAATATAAATAATTTATATAGGTACAAAGTATATAAAACATTATTTTTTACTTACTTATGTTATGAATATTGATATCTATATCTATTCTAATGATATTATAAAAATTATACATAGTTATATTATAAAACTTCAATTAATTTCTATTATATTAGAAATTTTAACTTTTAGAACCAAAAGGTCTCAATCATTTAATTATAATTTGTTATGTGGCAATTTTTATAATATAACAATGTATAAACAGTACAAAATGTATATAAATTGATTTGTAACAAACTGTAAGACTTGTGTTAAACTAAAGTAAACGATAGGAAAAGCAATTTAAAATATAAATCAGCACTTGATAACAACATTTTATTCAATAAATACACGAAACAAAAGACAAGTACCTAATGTGTTAAGGAAAATAAAAAAAATGTTCCTTTTTTTCTTTTAGAAATTGACATTTATATAATAGACGAATATGTCACACAACCGCAATCAAAACATGTTAAATGAACCATTTGAAGGTGAATAAACCATATTAAAAAAGAAAATGTAAAAAAAGTTCCAGGTGTACTTTTTTTAATGTAAATGTAATTACTTTGCATTCAGTTTACAGTATACCTACTTTTATGTTCATAATAATTGTAATACTGTAATATTGCAAATTTGTATAATCTTTTAACAAAATATGTCTAGATAATAAAAAAAACTAAAGATGAACTATAAAAACCAAAACCATAAAATTTTTTATTTTCATCCAAAAGCTATGTTGTAAAACATTAAAATAGTAATTTCAAACTACGAGAACAACATAGCAGGTACCTGATTAACGTTCTTCATGGAAGATTATACAAGAAGAGACAATGTAACGAAGAATGTTACATGTTCGATGGTGTGACACCTTTGGTGACAATAAAAACACATTCGTCCATGGGAAAGAAAAATCTGGACGGTGCGAGGCACGACCCATGTGCGCCATCGGGCGAACTGGTTGCGCGAAGTTTTTTGGTCGGCTCAAAAATAGATAAAAATGTGCAAATAAATGCCGGTCGTGGCTCAGGGACAACCGGTTGCCATCTTGCTTTCTTATATAAGTTCCTCCTTGGTCTTAAAGACGTTCCATCGCCGTACACTCGCTAACATTTGACTTGCCTTCGCGTCTTCTCTTCTCCCTCCATTTTCTCTTTCGAACGCTTCTTCTTTCCTTGCTTTCTCTTTCTTTTCTTACTTCAAACCGTATAGTTAGTAACTTTTCCCTCCTCCTTTCTCTCTTTTATGTTTTCTTCTTCTCTGTCTCTTTTCCTCCCTAAAGCAAACAACACATGCTACCTGATTTTCTTTCTCTTCTTCGAACAATCAGAGTTGTAGCTATTTTCTTTTATTACATTTTTAAGTTGTTTATTTTTTCCAATTTTATACAGAATCTTGGTAACAACTCTACTGCAGCGGAGCATGGGTCAGTCGTGACCCAACCTTATAAAAAATAACGTTATTAACCTAAAATTAAATGTATCATTTTTAAACAAAATAGCTTCATATATTAGAAGAGCAATTTTTAAAGCAGCAATGTTAAATTTAAAATACGAAAATAATATGCTAAGTAAAATTAAATTGAAAATGGGCCTCTCTCCATGGTTCGCCGTTCGAGGGTTAACAAATTAACAGTCTACTTTAAGCTTCAGGCTTTATTAATGTTACATTCTTGCACATAAAATTTGTGAAAGCACTTTTATTAAAGTAATAAAATGAATTTTATAACTCTGATTCGTTCTTACATTTTATATTTTTATAATGGTAAACTTTGTTTGAAAAAGTATCACATTAATAAAACTTAAAGAGGACCACCATGCTGTGGTGGTTAAGTATAATGTTTTATTTATCAATGCCCACGCTATTTATAATAGGTTGCAAAAAAAATAAACTATTTTAAGACTTAATTATATGATCAAATTATAAAAGTCGTCTACATAATTGACTTCACTGATATTATTTAACTGTATTTTTTATAATTGTATAAGTTAAGTAATTATAAAAAATTACAATATTACTTACAAGATTACAAAAAGGACAATTGTTAACAAGAAATTATCCAGTGTAAAAGCCTTCATGTTTTGATTTTTATTTCTACACATAAACGAAAAGATATTTTTTATATTGTGGTTCTAATAATTTGATCACCCACTGTATCTACCCAATTTTAATTTTTTTTTCTTGAACCTTTCCCTTTTTATCTTCTTACCTCTTGATATATGCAGAGGATAACCTGCTCGTTTTGTTTCCCCCTGCATCTCTCTTCGCTGACGTCAACCGTTGCAGCAGATAACCTTTTCTTCTCTTTTGGTTTCTTTTTATTCGAATTCTTTCCCTGCGGCTGCTTTGTTATCTCTATGACATGAAACAGTTTTTTTGTTTGTTATTTCGTGAAGCAAAAAATTGAATCACTGTTATATTTTAACAAATCTTAAAAATTAGTATCTTTTCTTTTTTTATCTTGCAATTAAATGAATAGCTTTGATATTGGAAAGAAGAACAACACCTACTTACATGTAGGTATCTCTTTAGCAATGTGTTGACCGTTGCTGTGATCATTTTAGGTTTTATTGTCATTGACGTTACTAGGATCTTTTTGGGATGGGCCAGGTTATTTAGAAATGTATTTTGGAAGTTTAGAACATTAGAATTTTGGAATCTTATAATTTCTGAATAGTAGGAATTTGGAATTTTTACGAGTTCTGAAAGTTCTAAGTCTTAAAATTTTGAACTTCTAAAATTTGAAACTTTGGAACTTTAGAATCTGAAGTTCAGGAATTTCGGAATCGTAGAATCTTGAAATTTTTGAATCTTGGAATCTTGGAAATCTAGGATTTTGGAGTCTACAAATTTTATAAATCTGAAATGTTGGAGTTCTGAAATGTTAAAGAAATCTGTCCGGTTGGGGGGGGGGAATAATGAATTATTTAAAAGAAATTTCTATCAATCTATTAGGGCAGTTCCCATTGAATGCTGATTTTTTATCCACTGAGAATATTTGTGAGCTGCACTAAAATTAAAAATACTTAAATCAATACCAAAAATTATCGTTCAACTACAATTGATCATAAAAAGGAAATGTTATTAATGTTCTCGATCGAAGAATGCATGAAATTTACATCTTTATTGCTTAATTAATTAGGCAAAACGTTAACATGCAGTGGCTCTCAATGAGGCTATCAAAATAAATGTTTAATGCATATTTACTTGTTTTTGTAACACATTATTTAAATTTCTCATTTTCTATTCTTCAGCAAACAGATTATTAATTAGGAGGTATTGTATCACTTATGTGAGGCACTCATTGTCAGATCCAGAGGAAGCTAAATTTAATTAAATGATTAGTTAAATTGTTAAATATAATGGGTATTTTTTTGGGGTACATCAAGTTTCTTTAAAATTTTGTAATTTTGAAGTTCTAAAATTGAGAAATTGTGGAATTTGTGAATTTCGAACTTCTGAAATTTTCCAATGTTCAAGTTTCAGAATTTTGGCGGTTTGAAATTTAAAAATTCTGGAGTTTTAGAAATCTCGAATTCTGGAATTTGGTATTTTAGCATGGTGAGGAAGTCGGATTATAGTTTTGGAGAGGGTCCAATCTGCATTTTTAGGGGGCCAAGCCGTCCCTACCTAATTATGCCAATGCGTATATGTAAAGATTGCACAATTTTTTTCATTAAAATGCAGAAGAAAAAAAAACAATAGCAGATACCATCAACAATAATAATCTGGCTAAAAATAAACTTGTACTTTTAGTCAGCAACTTGGCCAAAAACTTTTGAATTCAGAACAAAAATGATTAGTTAAATTGTTAAATATAATGTTAAAAATAAATAAAAATGTCATTTGCATTCCTTTGATTTTACATACCTCATATGTTTGAGAATGATTCTGTAGTGTTTCCTAAAATTAAACATTTTTCATTACAAAAATATAACGTTGGTTAAATTTTGCGTTATTTATTTATTTTTGTTACATACTGCATTTTTCAATCATTCATCATAGGTTATGCAATGAACGGTTTCATTTTTCTCTTTATCTATCAAAGAACACAAAACACTCTTTGTTTCGCTTTATCAGAAGAGTACATACGAACTTTTCTTCACTCTTTCCTAGTTTAATCTACCCTCAAAACCTACCGTAAACAATTCCCTTTTCTACCTCCTTCTCTCTGGTTTAGATTGTAAATTATATTGTAACGTTTCATCCTTTATTGTACTTTTCTTTTTGAAGTTCTAATTGTTTTTATTCTCCCAGTTCCAGTTTTACATTTCTTTCTTTTCTACTTTGAAAATATATTCCCAACGATTTTTCTTCGCAAATATATTCAAAAATCAATAAAATTATAAGTCCGCTTCATTTTAATTATGTTAATTAAAAATTTGGGTGTTTACTTCAATGTCCGAAAAGGTCACTACTCCTATTTATATCATTGTTTTTTATCAAAGGTGAATTTTTTAAATTAATCAATAAACTTTTGCTAATTAAATCGTCCTGGAAAATTGTCCTTCCTGAACGAATCGATCTGCTCCCAGTTTATTTTTATTTTTACTACACTGCGATTACACGTTTCTAAAGAAACAAACGAAGGCAGCAGCATTTAAAAAAAAAAGGAAAAGGAACGATCGATGGGACAAGCATGCCTGAAAATGTAACCGAGTTGAGATCCGATATCGAGGAGATGCGGGAAAGAGAAAAAATAAGATTAAAGAGGAGGATAAATGAGAGTAAAAGAAGAGGACGTCGATGATAAAAAAGAGAAACGAAAGTCGTTGTTGGAAAGAAGAGAGGAGATATAATATAATCGCAGGAAAAAAGACGAATTTAAAAGAAATAAAAGAAGAAGAAAAACGAAAACAAAAAAAGAAAAGGGAACTATTTATTTCATAATGTTCAACAAAATTTTAATATTTTAGGGTGGGAGATGTTTATATAGAAAACCTATATTAAATGTTAATATTTCCATATACAAGGCTTTTGACTAGTAAAGATTAAATTAATTTAATATTTTAGTTATGATAATTTAAAATGTTTTCATTAACCAAGGTTTAATATCAACACGTAAGTTCCTACATTTAACAATTATCAAAGTATAATCCTTATTTTTTAAATTACGTTTCTAAACATATTAAAAAAGTAATATGAAGAATTAAAGCAATAAACAAGTAAATATTTTATTATTTATTCAATAAAAGGCCTCAGGTATCTCCTAAGGGTATAATGTCAGATAGATTACAAAAAAACATAATATTAAATCAGGGTTAAAAATTACATTGATGATATAAGAATAATAAAAAGATCAAGCTCAGTCAGCATTAATTTTAACAATTACAATTCTAGTTACAATTAAATTATGCAATTTATATTCGGCATACATAAATGACTGTTATTTGAATTCTTGTAATTTTACGTTAAATTATTATTAAGTTCATTAGAATTTCGAGGTTATTAAAATTTAGAAATTTGATTTGCTAATTAAGGGAAGGTTGCAGTAATTGGACTGTCGCCTACGTTGAACTACTACTTAAAATATATTCGTACATGCAATCTCAGCTTTATGATAAGCGGAATAAGTTTCCTATATTTAAAGTTGGTTGATGCAATCGCTGCTATTTTTTAGTGAGTGTTAGGTGGATACGGTCAGTGCGCTTATTGGCGTAACTATGTAGCTACATAGTGCAACACTTTTTATGCAGAAATAAATATTTGGACCAAACTGCAATATGCAATACAACTACAATTAATCCTTGAACAGGATTAAATACAATACATATACAAAGATATTAACACGTTCGCCGCAGAGCAGAGATTCTAACCACAGCCCATTACTATTTTTCAAATTTCTGTAAAATATACTTTTTCTAGACAGCATAAAAATCTAGTAAATGAGCATATAAATTTAGTTCTTCAATGTGTCACAAACATGTAACGCTGGGCCATATGGATAATTCATTTGTTTATACAGAGATAACATGAAAATTGATTGTCGTCGCACATGTGTGACGCTGGGCTTCCAATGGAAATCGGGACATCACCAATTGTATATGACACTGGTAGCGAAAGTGTTAACCTAAAGTTGAATGTATAATTTTTAAACGAAAGAGTTTCATATGCTGGGACGAGGGGAGAGGGGTAAGGTACCACTCCGAATTTTTTGGCGTGATTGGTGCGAGCCCAGGTCCTCCCCTAGCTGAATAGCACGAAAGGGCTGGCTTGCGCGTACGTAAGTGTATTCCTCTTCTATAAACCAAAAAAAGAGTTTTATATGCTGGAATAATAATTTGAAAAAAAAAAACAATGCAATATTTAGAAAACCAAAATAATATGAAATTCCGAGTTTAAATTAATATTGGGACTTTCTTCATGATCTGCCGTCCGAGGGTTAAAAGTATACAGTAATGTAAAATTCTTATAAGAGAAGAGGGATATACATGGTGTCCCATATGATTGGGAAAAGCTACAGTTTTAAAAGATTTTTGAAATCTTTGAAATGCCTCTACTTCTGGTGCTAACACATGAATTCGACGCCATTTAATTTTTTGTCATGATAATTTGCTCTATCTTGTACCATCTTAAAGTTATAGCTTGTTTCATATGTGTGGGACATCCTGTATAGTCCTGGACATATATTCTAATAGCGTTCAACGAGAAAGATTCAAAAATGCAAATTTTAATTTTAGGATTCATCCGTTCAAAGGTTATATGTATGTAAAACTGAACATTTTTGGCACACTTTTGAGGTTATTCTGACGGCATGTTGGTTTTTATGCACGTAGGTGACTTTCATCTTGGCGGGAAAACTCAAATGTTTATCAAAATGTGATCGTATTTGTTAGGTCAAATTAGGTTAGTTTATTTCACAAAATTTTGATAGAGAACAATATGGCGTTAAACTAACCTCCAAAATACACTAAAAACGTTCAGTTTTACATATGCATAACTTTTGAGCGGATGGATTCCTAAAGTTAAGATTAGTATTTTTAAATTTTCCTTGTCAAATAGCATCAGAATATAGGAAACAAGATTACTAATTTTATGAGCCTCAAAATAAAGTTCAACCGAAGAAAAAACCCTGAAATATAATTCTATAAATAATTTTCTATTAGGTATAAAAAGCAATCTAAGATTGCGAAAGTCATAATTCCAAAGTGTTAAGACAATATTGCATGTAATATCAATTTATTAAATGTGCTCAAACGAAATATTAGCAATTTATGGGCGTGTGTAAACAGGTGTTCACGAAATCATAAATTTTATTTCCACAATTTATATCACCATCGTCGACAAGTAATTTTTGAAAAAAAAAAAAGTGAAGAAGAAATTTATGTTAAAGTTGTGTGAAGATCACTGGCAAGAACGATGACGACGAAGTTAGGATAAGCGAGATAAAGATATTGAGAAGGGTGAATGAACGCGTGACATAATAAAACGTGTCTTGACGTTTGCATCATTCGATCGCACTTGTACCAAAGACATTTTCCGAGCTGCAACTCCAAGAGATTATTACTTTCGTTACGTACGCGCTAGATAATAATTACATAAAACTCACGAATTCGTTATTTATTAATGAGATATAACATCACTAACAATAAGACAAAGCTGCATAAAATTTAGAAAAAAAATATTTTAAACGATATTTCAATTATTAGATACTATAAGACTTAAATAAAATAATTTTATTTTATCTGTCTGGTTATTAAATAAAGTTATTTTATTTTATGCAATTGCGCGTCCTATTTAAAATATTATTTTATTTGAATTTTATATTTTAATATTTTCAACATTTTTTAATAATAAAAGTAAATTGAGGAAATGAAATGATATTATAACTCAAAAAATCGTAACACATGTATGCCAAAGTAAACTTATTTTTAATTTTTATTTTGCAGTAATATTATTATAAACAACATCGTCTATTAGTTTCTTCAGCATGAAGATAAAATATCTGAACAACTGAGAAAATAAAATATATTGTTAGAATGTTTTTAAAATGATAATTTAAAAACATATTCCAATAAATGGATTATGTATTTTGTTTACAAATAATACGCGTGATTTTAAATAAACCAATTATTATAATGCTATCATTGGTGTAACTTTGTAAGATTGCAACGATTTCAATTTTCTATCTTAGAAAGTGGGTCTAGTCCCTCCAGAAATCTGGACTTTCATCATTTTAAAATAGTAAAATTCAAAAATTTCAGATTTCTTACAGTTCAAAAGTCTAAAATTCAAACATTCTGAGAATGATAAATTATAAAATTTCAAAATATCAGAATTTAAAGTTTTTAAAACTTTAGAATTATTTACAAAATTCCAAATTGCAAAACTACCTGATTTCCAATATTGCAAAATTTCAGAATTCATATAAAATTAACTGTGGAATTTAAAATTATAATTTTAAATTATAATTAAAATTATAATTTTAAATTCCACAGTTAATTTTATTTACTTAATTTTGTATCCATTGTTGTTCTTATATAGAAGAAAGAGTTCCTTATAATAATATCTAACAGACACTCTGTCATTCATTGTTAAATTCAGAACAATAGCATGATTGTAGCTTATGAAGATTTCATATCGTTTATATTATAATAAAAAGGTAGTATCTAAGTTTATTTTTGGCTTTAACATTATAATATCCAGTAAAACTTCTATCACACGAACTCTTATTATCTAAATAGTCCACTATCGAGTATTATCTGAATACTTTTTCATATGCAACACTATATTCTCTTTCGCTCTGAATCAGAAACATTCTAATCAAACAAAAGCATTTCCAATATTAAGTTTGTGTTGCAAAAATTATTCTTAATTTTGTAAAGAGATACAATTTTAAGTTGAAAATATATATATGTACTTCTTTTATCTTAGAAATTTATTTAAAGGAAAGTTATATTATATCCAGAATTTTCAACATAATGTACACCTGCGATCAAATCCGAAATCTCTAAGAAAAAGGGCAATATAGGAGAGGTAGGAATTCCTAAGATCTTACTTTTGATGGTATTAATGTTAAAAGTAACTTAGTAATAAAAAATAATGTAATCTTTAATTTTTAAATATTATAAAGTTTAGTGTATAATTGGGAAATATGAACAACATAACTATGAATTCAAATTTTCCCGCGTAAATATTTGTATGCAAGTAGTGGGAGGCCACAGCCGTACTGTCCACCGATCACAAGAAGTCTCGCGGTATAGCACAAGGAGAAGAGGAGATACTACACACACATCGACCGACCCCCTAAAGCCAGGTATCCACTTGTTTCAAACGCCCGTATCGTATCACCGTTCCGAACCCTTTTGAAGAGGCAGGCGTTGCATCGTTGCATGACAGCGTGCTATGACTCGGACAACATTTCTTCGTTTCTTGAAAGAAACGGTTTAGCAATAGGACTGGGCCACTACAGGCGAGAGGTTTCCATTTGCTGCGTGCTGTTTCTCTGATACGGAGGCAACGGACCCATCCGAAAAATTTGTCGATTCTTTGCCGTTGTATCGAAGGAAAGGTTCATGCGTTTGCACTTGACATAGCGTTTCGTGCCGTCACTTAGCTTTCAAGTTCAATAAATTAACATTTCAATTTATTTGAAATCTTGCGGTATTATTGGATTCATTTCAAAATCGATGAAATTATTTATAAATTTAATCTAATTTAATTTAGACAAATTTTATCGTCTAAATATATTTAAACATATCAATTATCTTCGGTGCTACGCTGTACATAAAAGAACAATGTTAATAATCACCTCTGTGATTATTGAAAAAGGACAATGTTAATTTTCCAGAGATTTTTCCGTTGCCGAGTATCGAAAGTTTGCCTATTGGTCTGTGATACAAAGGTGAAGCAACGGGCCGATCCGAAAATTGTCGGTTTCTTGCCGTTCAAAGGAAAGGCTCGGAGACCACTTGAAACGTAAAAACAACATACCCAGATGAAGGCCCGAAATGCGATGTCAAGTGGAAACATGACACTTGAAGCACGAGATAATATGGTTTGGGATCGGATATATCAGTGAGATAATACTAATGCAACGACTGAACTTTGTTATTTTTCATTTTTTTCTTATAAAACTGTTACCAAGATATTTGTGACGTTTTTCGGATTAAAATGATACCAAACACGATATGGTTTGGACAATTACAATAAAGAAACAGCATGCAGCAAATCGAAACTTCTCGCCTATAGGAGTTTCTTTCAAGAAACGAAGAACTATGGTCCGAGCCGTAGCACGCCGTGGCATGCAACAAGGCAACGCCTGCCTCTTCAAAAGGATAAGGAATGGTGATACGATACGAGTGTTTGAAACAAGTGGATACCCGGCTCTAGTTTTACACGAGCCTAATTGGTAGATGTTATCACTTCGACCAATCATACGTCAGGACCGAAAGTACGTGTAAACTGTGGTGGGGCCCGACCAATCAGATTGCGTTATTCTCGTGGGACTTCTTGTGATCGGCGGACAGTACTTAATTAGATGTGTCTATGTCGACCAATCATAGGTCACTGAGGAGGGACGCGACCAATAAGATTACGTTATTCTCATGGGACTTCTTGTGATCGATGAACAGTATATGTACGAGACCTTATCCTATACATCATTATTCTTCTCAAGAACGCCTAAGGGGAAGAGCGAGAATCAGAAACATCGTCATTTTTCCTTGGGAAACTTGATTTGGTGACGAGTGTATGTATAGTACCGAGCATGGTAAGCTTTTATAGAGAAAATGACAATGTACAGGGCCTACCATTTATCTCGGTACCCGTGCGCGCGTGAACTCATGAATGTGGCAACAGCGCAACGTTTGGTATGATCGGCGATACTCTGGTCCGAGATTCGATGTGGGATACGAGTATGCACAGCCGACTCTATACTCCCTTCAACGAGACGAGTCACCAAGTCAAAACAAACAACTCCATCGGTTTTCACGTGATCGGCTCTACGACTGCGGTCATTGGCTGCCACATGCTACAACTCAGGGCCAAGTTATGGTGGTCCCTTGCCGAGGGCTCTTGTATGCAATCTCAGGCTTATCTTACGATGCGATTTGGGAATCCGGAACCCGTAAGTCGGCCCTGTCCTGCTCACGTGCACGTGTTTATACTTGGTGACTCGTCTCGTTGAACGGAGTATAGTACTAGTCGTGCTGAAGTAAAAATGGCAACACCGCGGGAGTCCGGTCGGAATATATCAACATCTACCCTACTCTATCTGCCTCCCGGACTCCCAGACTCCCAGCCAATCAACGTAGTCAGACTCTCGGCTACTCTCTGGACTTCACATAACCTCTTTGGTTTCGTTCCAATAATTTCGCTTGTTTCAAGGTTTTTATTCACTTATATACACGTTTATCAATTCTTAAATGTGTCAATTTGATCCAAAGATAGTTTCATTTTGCTTCATACCTAAATTATCTTGAAACCACTGTAAATATTTCAAATATCATGCTTCCCAACACCAAACTACTTCGAGAGTACACAAAATTTATATCACATTTATAACAATGTTATACTACCACATCACTTCTACTTGCCATAGTTGCAACGTTTATGTCTTGTTTATACATAATGAATACAAAATAGCGTATATTACTACAGCTTTTAATTAAAAAAGACGGTAATTACAATTCCGAGCACAGGACTCTGTTTTTGAAAATAGGACTCCCGATTGTCACGTGAGCGGTGTTGTCACGTTGTTCGGCATGGCTAGTACTAGAGTCGGCTGTGCTGTGGAGTATGTCTCGGACCAGAGTTCAGTCGATTACCAACTTAACTCTAGGGATTTTTACATCGCTCCCCACAACTCTCTACATGACATCGTACTTTCAGCAATGGTTTGCAGAGGGCGTATCTATCGAGTTTTAGCGTTGTTGCCACATTCATGAGTTCCTGCGCGCACGGGTTCCCAGATAAATGGTAGACCCTGTATACTCCGTTAAAAGTAGATATAATAAGAGGCGACACCCCCCAGCAGTACCTTTGAAGTCGATCGGTACCTTCTCCCTTTAAGTTGATTGTATAGACCAGCGGGAAATTTAAATCAACTGGGTTTAATAGTTTTATTTCATGTGAATTTGTAACAATTAGAAGTTTATTCGTGTCGCAAATTTTCCTGTGTATTATTAATCGAAGTATTTACATTAATTTCACATAATTGAAAAGTGGGAAGGGGGTCAAGGGGTGTATAGGGGGTTTTAAAACAAGTAGTAAATTGTGTATGAGATGACTGTAGGTAACAAAAATGTTGAACGGTGCTTTCTTTAATTTTAAAATATATACTGTGCTCCTCAAAAGAACTGCAAGACCTGAAAAATAAATTTTCAAAATTCTAAATATCACACATGTTGAGGCTACCGAGAGGAAAACAATTTTTTAAAATTAGATTTAAACAGTCTTATAATCATCGAGATGCAACTAATCTATGCATTATTATTTTTTAACCGAATATTAATCCTTTTTTCCTATAATATCTTGAAATACATACGATTTTCAGATTTGTGTAACCCCGATTTTTAGGTGTTGCAATCTTTTTTAACAAGCAATGCATCCATACCATGTAAAAAACAAACAAAATGTATTAATCATGATATAATCAATGTCCACAAATAAGTAGAAATAACACTAAAAATAAAGAATAAATAAATACTTTTAAAATATACACACTTACAGGCGTACAAAACATATTATTTAAGATATTTCTGGTTTTTAATATTTGTCAAGTTGTGTAAACCTTTCAAATGTAAATATTATAAAACTTGCTGTGAATGGAATTTATTAAACATGGTCTACTATATACGGTGAAACATGCTATAGATTACAGGCACACTATAAAACGCACTCACAGGATAGAGAAACCATAACGTTTTTAATATCTTTTTAACGAGCGTTGCAGTTTGTCTAAAACGGATTTACGAGGTACAATGTGAAAACCTGAAAAAGCAGACCAAACTTTTCTCGACCGTCAGTTCTAAAATTATCGCTTTTAATACGTTTTGTGATTCGTGGGTCAGCGATAGTTCACCATATCCATTTTGGTACGTTAATGAAGGAAAATGGAAGAAAAACGGTAAAATTATCATATTTTTATGATTGAACATTATGAATTTTTTAATATTTACTAAAAATTAAAATAAGTTCTTTATATATCAATATAGTAATTTTGATAAATTTCTTTTTTGAATTCATTTTTAATATACAATAATTTTTTCAGTTAATATTATGTAAGATCATTAGATATAAATTTCTTAAATATTTAAATAATTTGAAAATAGTATGATATAAAACAGATGTGTCCACTACAAAAAATTTAGAGTAATTTTATAATTTTAGACTCCACTCGTGACATTACCACACTAAGATAGTTCATTTAATAGAATGACGAGGCACCAACTTGCTATATTTCGAACAAAGGATCGTATTTTATGTCTGTTTAAAGCTTGACATTTAACTTTTTTTTATTTCTAATGTTCAGCTTATTGTTTAACCCTTGTGCATTATTCAAATTTTTATTATATTTCTATCATTCAATTCACATATATTACAAAAAATTTCTATTCGATAAATATAGTTTTTGAATATTTGTAACAAAAAATAAATTCTCATGAATAGAATGTTTAGTTAAGAAATTACTAAATATTAAATTTCCATTGAGGTCCATTTGACATAACCACAAGATTCTGTATTTTGAACTTGATTGGAAAGCTATTTTATTAGATTATCAGAGAATTTATTAAATGTATAAAATACAAAACTTTAAAGTGTAGATTGTGTTTTCTTAATAAATTTTACTGTGGAAACAAATTTGGGAAAAATTGATTTTTTTATTCAACACAAATAAATGTTTTTCAGAGATTTGTTTACACAATTAAGTGCATTGGTGCAACTAAAATTTTTACGTAAGGTAGACCTGATTCCCTAGAATTTTAGAAACATAGAAATTTAGAATTTTGGGATTTAGAATATCAGAATTTTAGAATTTAAGAATCTTAGAATTTTTGAATGATGAGGAGACCAGTTGAGATGAAGGGGGGGCAGGCCACCCTGGCTCATATCTAGTTACGCCAATGGTTAATTGTATAATTAATTTTCTTTTAATTATTCGAGTAGGTGTTTGTGGAGTTAGGCACTGGCGATCTCGTTCCCCCATGGTATTCAATACGTTAAAATTTTTTCATAAATCTAAATTTACTTTATGTGTAATAGATATAGTCTAACACTTATTAAGGTAATTGAAGATACATAATGTGTTTACTAGTCTATATATTAACATTCCAGGAGAAATTCTAGCCTTACGTTAGTCTACAGTGTCCATTCCATTGTGTGGATTTTATACACGAGAAGAGTATGGGAAAAGAACGAAGAATATGTTTCGTTATTTTTCATTTAATTGCATGCTTTATTTATGGCAAATGGGACTACAGAGCTTTCAAGTTAGAAAGATTCTAAAATTCAAACTATTTCCATAAAACAGGGTTAGAGATTTGGTGTACTGGTTAAGAAAAACAAAACAAGGAATGCCCCCACTAAAAAGTAAGAAAAAAACATATTTTTACTATATTTTAAATAAAATATCAAGACCTCACATCTTAAGGAAAATTCTGCGATTACAAAGCTCGGCAATTTTATGAGACATTATGTGGTGCCAAATAATAAAATACGTGGCTTTCCTTATTTTGAATAATAATATGGAAATAAAGTTGAAATTCATCTTGTTTCAGCATTCAAGCATTCATATGTAGGAAAGAATTAAAATGACTATAAAATATTTATTATTTTATTACTCATTCATTTTATGATCCCAATCGAGGTATAAATCTCATTTTATGAACGAAACAGTTAAATTCATTGAATTTTGCGAATTAAAATATTAAAACTTGATTTTCTCAGTAATGCTGTTGTATGACATTCCTAGGATCTCCTTATCCTTCCTATATACGGTCGTATATCGTAAGGTTAACGTATCCTTTTCGTGGGTCCATCGCGAGGACCGCGTAGCCGCGTTAAGAGGGATCCCGGACTCGTTTCTGCGCACGAGTCCCCCCCGTTCTCTACCTGCGTCGCAGAGGGCTGATCCGTCCGCGCGATATTTTTCATCGCTCTAGGTTACGGGGTAAGTTACCGTGGTTGGCAACACTTGACTCCTTGGTGCAAGGTTACGGTAGGCGGACTCTATCTCCCGTATGGAAAATATACCCATAAACTTGGCGGTACACGTGTAGACTGGCACATCGAGTTACACCCACGTGGATTTAGCCCGCATACACTGCCACCGCACAAAGAACATTTAAACCGGGTGCGACGCGTGAAGAAGGAGATGGAGCAGGGTGCCCTGAGGAGAGCAGGAGACGAAAAGGGGCTGCGCATGTATGAGAAGGATAGAGGCGAGTTGTAAAAAGAGCATCGAGTTTGAGTTAGCTGAGGAAGAGAAGCAGAGGATGAGAGGGAAGGAACACAAAGAAGAATAAATAAAACGAGGGAGAGTGAGACAGACGAGGAGGATGAGTTGATATGCTGTGAGAAAGGGAAGAAGTGCCGAATAAAGAGAGCTGGTTCCATCGGCGGAGGGTGAGAGAGAAGGAAACAAGGATGTGAAATGGGGGAGTGAAAGGGGAAAGAGAAATAATGGAGGAGTTGAAAAGAAAGAGAAGAGCAAGAAGCGAGGGTAAAAAGAAAAAGTCAAAGGGTAAATGAGGCAGAAGGTTGAAGGGAGAGGAAAGGTTAATGGAAGAGGAATACAAAAGAAGTAAATGAAAGGGATGAACAGCGTGTGGAAAAAGGAAGCCAGGAAAACAGAAAAAAGAAATTGGTAAATGGGTGTTATATCTGCACTGGATGTTTATGCATTTAGAAAGTGTACAAAGGGTTTATTATTTATTTACAATAAAATAGTATGAAATATTTATATGTAAAAGATAGATAATTTTGAAGTAACATTTATTGAGCATTTTTCAATATATGCAGTATAATGTAACGAAAATAGGAAAGGTAAACAGGGAAATAAGAGGTATAAGACCAAGAGATAAAGAAAGAATAAAGTACTAATAATAAATGAAACGAAATTTTCTTCTTGTAGAAGAAAATACGAAATAGAAATAAAATAAGTAAATGAAAAACGAAAGTATTGGGATTAAGGAAAAAAGATGTATTATTAAAATGTATGCTAACTTTTATTGACTTAAAGAATTATTGTACATATATTGTAATTTGTATTTCATTCATTATTTATTTATTTTTCTATCTTATTTGAATTTAAAAATTAGTGTGCATCGAACGCCAGTAGTTCTACTGTTAGATGAATTTCATTTGTTTTAATTTCATAACACTGTTGCATAAATCACATTTTCAGTTTTACTACATATCATTCGGTGTTAAAAGGAATTAATTTTTGTTTGAATATCCGCAAATGTTCCGGGTTCTAATGATACTAAATGTCAGCTCAAGAATGTAAATAAACATATTTACTATTTTAACAAATGTTCAATGTGGTATTTCCCAGTGACGACATATTTACCGAGACGAACAATGACAGACTGCATAAGGAGGTAACTCTTTCGATGCTTTCGAGTATAATGTCAACACAAACTTTTAATTTGTATTCTTTCCTTCATATTTTCTGTTGTAGTAGCCTCTTCTTCACGTGCCTTTTACTTCAAGGCTCCTTATAAGAAGGAATTCGGGGCTATATAAAATCGTTAGAACTTGAGATCTCAATGAAACAGATTTTTTTATTTGATTAAAAATTGTAGGGTTAAACATTATTTAAGGCCAGCTGACCTGACAGTCCAAGTCCGAGCCGATTTTGGAGGCCTCATGTGGGGAAGCTGAGAAACTTCGAACGATCCTTACTTCTCTTGCATAAAAAGACAAGGACAGTGCGATAGACAAGCAGCCATATTGACATAATCTGTCTCAAAAGCGATTTCGTAGCTCAAAGATTATTTTTCAATAATATTCTTTGTATAATGATACAGTGGCTTATAGAGCCTCATTTTAATATTTGACTTTTAAAACATTACAAAAAATGCGTTTTTTTACGTAATAAATTATTTTACAGTTCTTCCCAAAAAGCACTGTTCACCGCGTTTGATATATAATACTTTTTAAATATACATATAAATATCATAATTATGTCCGAGAAACGTGATTTATTTTTTGTGTTTTGCTACTACGCTAAAGGTGCTTCAAAATGATAACCTTAACAACATATTTCAAAGCCATCGAAATTGATAATGAACACCCCTTTTCTAGATAATTACCAAAAATTCTTCTGGAATCTTATTCTTCATATTTATAAATTACATATTGTATCGTTACAGCTAACAAAAATAGTGAGCCAGCTTGTTTTGTATGGTCTACCCAAGGAGCGGACTGGGACTTAACCCTTAACGAACTGGAAGTATTTCAAGTTTACTTACCACTAGGTCCAAGCTATTTTTCATACGAAGAGGAACTGTGTACTAAATATTTTTATATCATAATAGTCTGAAAACGTAATTTTTCTCCGATTTTCATTTTTATTAACAGAAATAGTAAATTCCAACTCATTGTCACTATTGTTAATAAAGTCATTGAAATTATCGCTATCATTGTATTATTCTTCTACAATTTCCCATATTTTCCGATTTTATTAACAAACTAAAATATAATAAATTTAACTGTGTAAAATAACTCTGGAAACGCGCACGTTTTCTTGCAAAATCAAAGCAAGACTGAGTTTGCATGCGAATAGCACATAAGTACACATAGACAAAAACTGCAACAATACCGTAACATAGATAACAAGCGGAAACAAATGTACAGAAGTGACCTGGCACAATACTTAACGCGTTAATTGTAAATATTACAACAATAACAGTAATAAAAATAATAAAATGATTTTTTCTGCCATATGGGCAACATTGGACCCAGTAAGTATTGGTCCGTTAAGGGTTAAGTTTTCACCGGGAGATTAGTGACATGACAATCCCTCTTGTAAAATGCGGGCCTTAATTGCAATTAATTAGGCCCTAAATTCTTCCTGATCCAACGGAAATTTTCCCGAACTCCTAATGGCCATTCTACTACCGGGTTATTTTATATATGTAAGACAAGTGATGTGTTTTCTATACAGACTTTTGGGATGTTTCCTGTAATTAGAGATTTATAAAAAATTCTTAAAGAAAGCTATTTAACTACATTAATCATTTTATACTGTTCATACTTTTCTTTCGGTTTTGTTCTGCATCATCCATTTCCTTGTAAAACTGATCATGATTGATTTCTGTTATTTGATAACGTCTGATTTACGTTGAAATAGAAAAGTCTTGTATCTAACATTTCTTTTTTTAATAAGCATGGAATATGAACTTCGATGATAGATTTTGAATATAATGTTAAGGGAAGAGCATCGAAAATATTAATAACAATTTCATTAAATAAGAAAGTGATAGATCCAGTGATGCGACTATAATTGTCTAATAGGGGGGTCAAAATAATTTCTTTTATACTTTGTTAATATTCTGATAATATTAATATTACTTCCTTCATTTTTTTTGTATTATCGACAATGTTTTGTGAACTTTTCGAAAATGTTCTGAGGTTTTTAATTTCTTAATAGAAGGGTCAATTGACCCTTCGGATCCCCCTAGTTGTACTATTGGATAAATCGAAAGGAATCCACAGCAAAGTTAAACTTCATCTTCAACCTTACAAAATGAAAAGCGATTTTGTAAGAAAAATAAATAAAATTAAAATAAAAACAGTGAAGAAGTCTAACAATATTAGACTATTGAAGGAAATTTTTTATTGCCTTTCAGCAACAAATTGAATTGTATTTGTATCATGCTACACAACTATTGTTTTATAGATAATAAAATTTGTATTAGTACTTAAAAATACTTTTAAACAATTTTCCTCAAAATAAAAACAAATGTTATTGGTTTTTCAAAATTAGCATATTGTTTACTTCTTATAAAAACAATTTGAATTCATTTAAAGTGCTACTAATGCTATCGATTATTTTATGTTTTAGTTTTTATTATTTTATAAACAAGAACTTTAGTCGCATACTCTGATGGCGATCTTAAAATGACATTGCCGGGAGTCATCGGGAATACAAGTGATTACTTGAAGTTTAACAAGAACGGGGCACTTGTGATTTTCAATGAAAGGTAACAGTTTGTCCATTGTATTGCTGTCTATTGAACTTTGACGTTATCGTTCTTCAACCTTTTCAAGAATCATTTCAATTTTTATGGCAAATTTACGACAGTCAGTATAATAAATAATCATGTACAAAGGCAAATTAAATTTTGATTACTTGTAATACTTACAATTAGAATGAGTTCCTCTCATAATAAATGATGTAATTATTAAATAAAACTCATATGAAATTATAACTTTGTATATTAAAACAATAAAATGACACGTCGTTTTAATATTGAAATTTTATGAAATAGAATATTTTAAATATTTCTGTAAAATATTTCAAAATTATAATTACTTTCTTGCAGCTGAAATAATTGTTATTACGTCACATTTCATAATTTATTATTAGTCAAGTTTTGCTTCTATACGAGATAAGTATCCATTAAATCAATAATTTGCAGCAGGCATAAAACGTAAGTTCTTCAACTTAATGACAATACCCTTCACCTTTCCTCTACAGTTTTCATTATCGTACATTGTGTCATTTTATTACTCAATTTATAATTTGCAAATACTATAAAATCTTCAAGTTATGCTCATGTTTTCCATTATATAAATATTTTTGTAAGCACTTTTTTTAATTTTAATTTTTGTCTAAGAAATATTTTGCAAGTAATTTAAGAAAAAACTTCGTTTATGAAAAAAATAATGTTTATAAAATTATTAATACATATATAAAAAATATCAGGGTTGCTAATTGAAAAAAATTAACCAAACGCTTGAATTTATAAGTTATTTTGTTATCACATAGGAAAATAAAGACATACTTGAAAAGATATAATAATATTTAGTATGTAACTGTTATAAATCTTTAATTAACCCTTTTTCTAGTAGGAGTATTTATGTTCTAAGTAACTTTAAAACTTCTTCGGGAGTTCAATTTAATTTGAAATTTTATGTAATTTAAAAACGACTGTCATAATACACTATTGGGCTGAACTTTACTTTGGGGCACACAAAATTATTGATTGTTTTTCATATATTCTGATAATATTTGACGAGAAAAATTTAAATATACAAATTTTAACTTTAAGAACTCTCTGTTCAAAAGCTATGAGTACCTAAAGCAGCGCGTTTCTAGTGTATTTTGGAGGTTATATGACGCCATATTGGCTTCCATCCATAATTCGTCCAATGAGTGAATTATTCTTATCTCCGCGGACCAATCAGATTATATAAAGATAAAAATCAATATGACGTCAAACTAACCTCAAAATTACCCTAAAAACTTTCAGTTTTATATACGCATAACTTTGAACGAATAGATTTCTAAAGTTAAAACCTGTATTTGTAAATTTTCCTCGTCAAATATTATGAGAATGTACAGAGAATAGTCAACAAAAGTAAAAATTAGTCGCGCATGTGAGAAATATAATGCAATGTTAGAAGGGTTAAGTTAATGCATAATGTCAGTGATTAAGGCATTATCAAAATTATTATAGCTTTTACTAATTCCCTGAAAAATGTTTTTGATTAATTAAAGGTCTTTTCTTTTTTCTATAAGCATGAAAGAATATTTTCAATATTTCAAATGCAACTGCATGGTTTCCACATTGGTTGACTGTGCAAACATTCATTTATGATTTTTGGTATATTCACTAACAGTTTAATTTAAAGTTAAAATTTGTAAATGATTGCTTATAATTTATTTGAAAATTAATGGGTGATTAATAATTATTAATTTTTGTTTTTAATAGAGATTTAACGTTGTATAGATTATTCGTATAGGTCATTAGTGACCAATTTTTGTACTTTCAATGCTTATATTAATCATAAATTAACAGTGCAGTTTGATTAAACCCTAATTACCATAAATTACAATCGTGTTAATGTTATACAAAGGGTAAGTAAAATAACACGAGTACCAATTGAAAAGACACAAGGACAAATCTCCACAGGTCCCAACTCTTAAGTATTTGAACAAACAGAAGAAGAAGGATAGGCGCGAGATGCCGCTTTCTTAGCTGACATTTCACGCCAATAAAGAATTGTTCAGTTTCCAACGAGGCGGCTGATGTGCAGGAAGATATTCAAGAGACGCGACTGCACCTTCCTGGAATACACGATCAAAACAATTGATGTAACGGAGTTCGCTTAAACTAGACGATAAATCCAACTAAAAGTCATTAAAATTCCAATACAAACGAACTTGGAAGACACAGGGCAGCTAGGAAAAAAATCTAGCGAAGCGTGTGTATGCTGCTTGGTAACGGCAATGGTTAGGCGACTGGTTTATGCGTATGTATGAGCCAGCTTGAACGGAATAGCGTTTACCATACGACTCTGATAACCTACGAGCATTGATAATGAGCTTTGTTGAAGAGTATCGATTGGAAAATCACAGCTTGTGTTCCACTCTGCAATTCGTGTGATAAATAGTTTGGCCAGAATAACTTTCTCTGAAGCATGATTATTTACATAAATTACACTGTTCAATAAATTTTCTTTCTTTCTCGGATTTCCATTCTCTAGGCGCTTCTTATGAGAATGAATTTGCAATTTGGTTCTGCAAGTAAGACTTCTCGTTTTGCAAGAACTGATTAGGTGTTTTTTACCTTTTTTTAACTGCAGATTTAGTTTTAAAAAGTCATGGTAATTTCAATTATTGAAGTAATCTTTATTGTTATATTTTCGCGCCATTTTTCAAATACACAAAAGCGTGGGAAAACATTCAAATTTCAAATGGTAATGCGCCTAATAATTAAAATAAAATACTACAAACTTTAAGCTTTAAAAAAGTTTTGTATTTTACCAGTGATTCTGTTGAATTTAACAGTGATTATAACGTTCTGAGGTTTTTTATAAAAAATGATTGGATGGACCATTTCAAATACAATTAAATAATTATCTATGGTCTATTGAATAAATTGATATTGATTAGATTAATTAAGAATAAAAAATATGCTTGATTTCATTTCTTGTATATTTATCCAATCTTTGGTAACAAGTGTTGATAAAATTAAGATAAAATTGAGAATCACTGATTGAGAAACACTGCTACAGAGTAATTAATGTTTTAACAGATAAATCTGGAGTTAAAAATATTTCTCAGTTTATTCTTTCATTTACAATAAATTAACACGTTTTATAACACAAGATTGATATACTAACAAGTAATAGTTATTAAAAGAAAAAAAGTACTTCTGAAGAGGACTATTATTATAAAAAGGTAAACTGTAAAATTAAATGCTTCTAACGCTTGATAATAATTATTGTGATAGGTTATAACACACATAGCCATCTTCACAACGGCAGTTAACACGTTATTAAGGAACACACGTAGAGTAGCTTTGATAGAACATAACTCGTGTACTTACGTACTTATATACTTGATGGGAAATACTAGGTGTCGTTCAAACGATTTCAACTTTGCTTGTTTTAAATATTTAGTACGTTGTTAAAACGTGTTAGATAACAAATATTAAATGTTTAAAAAAATATAGGTGTACTCTATTTTATATTTTGTAGTGAGAAATTCTTATACTTATTCTAAATTATTATTATTTATGTAATATTATTTTCTTGTTTCAAATTATGTATTTGTTCATTAATTTCGAAAAATTATTGCTAGATCATAGTAACTTATTAATGTAGATATAAATAACAAACAAAGAAGTGTAATAATAGATGATGGGTATTTGTAAAATTTAAAAATTGTATTGTAAAAAGTATGAATTGGAAATAATAAAAAATTAGAACATAGAGCTTATTAGATTATTAATTATTGATAGAAAAATAAGAAAATATAAAAAATATTACAATATAAAGCAAAATATCGAAATAATAAGGAATTAATTACTTATTTCCAATAGTTATTTCAAATTTTCTTGAAACATGGTGAGAAAGATTTAAAAAGTGATTTAAATTGAATGAAGAAACTTAAATTAAAATACAAGGAACATAACAATTATTATTAATATTTTATTTTGATCATTTTTATATTAGAATATAAGTATTAAATTAATCCTGGAATAGCGGAGTTTAGGATAATGGTGACTTACAAAATAACTTTTCAAGAAATAGTAAAATGTAAAATATATGAAAATAAAAATAATGTGAAATATTAAATTACATTAAAATTGTGGTTCTCTCCATGTTCCAACGAGTCATTTGAGAGCGATTTCTTAAGAGTTAAGTAACGTTGATTTATTAATTTTTATCTCGGGTAGATATCTATTATTATAATTTTCTAAACAGCCTAGATTTTATTCATAGATACATAGTTAAAAATGAACTTACATAATAGTATATTAAATTTAGAATCGCATTTATTTGTAGACTTCAAGATCAATTATATTTTTTCGAACAGATTAAACTTTTAATGAAAACCCAATATTATATAACGCGATCTTTAGCTAACTCATGTTTTAACGTTTTTGAAACCGGGTAACACACTTAATAGATGAAATAGTTTCCTAAGTTTAAAAATATACGTAACGAACAGATTCTAAATTGGCTGGCTAGGATCGCTGCTGTTTAGAAAGTTGGAGAATTTGATACTAACATGACACGTTAATAGTCCGCGAAGTGTTGGACAGACAGTTTATACGACGCTGATTTTGATGAGGTATGTACAGATATTCAACAACCTTCTCTAACGTCATTCATCTTTTCTATGTGGTGTGCGGCAAAAGCAAACTGATATGTCCACAACGAATTTTTATATGGAGCACTATTGAAAATTAATATAAAGTACACAAACTATTTAATTGATGATTAAACATAATATTTTAACCCTTCACGAGCAAGCAGCTGGGTTTTTTCGAACTTTCTTTCAAATATTTATTTTCCTCAATTAATCCTTTAAACATTTGGACTCAAGTGTAGGAGAGGGGGGAAAAAGGCCGTTTCGTTTCGTCTGTCAGAATCGTCCAGTGGGGCTAACAACAGACAATCCCTTTTTTTTTTTTTTTTTTTTAATAACTGTTTATTAGTTTCAGTAGTACAAATATAGAATATATGGTTACAAAAAAAACAGTTCGGAACAAAACCAATACGTTATACATAAGTCAAAATCTACCTGCCCCTGAACATGGGGTCTCGCAGACTATACATTCGAACGCGCAAATTGCACCTATGCCAAACTAGAATTAACAATGTTTGTTAAATATCAGCCTTCAATATCACAGCTCGCAATAATATGTTTGAGATCAGGGGAAAAATTACAATAAGATTTACTAATGACTAAAAACCCCTAAGTAAGTACTTTCTTTGGTGACTTACTAACTAACTTAGACTAACTTAGGAACTAAATAAATACTAAGGTCATAAAATTAAGGAAATATATACATGGAAAGGGCGACCCAAGGACGGTACCCATTAATTACCTAGTTATGTGGGGTCTGTCTGTTGTGACCCCTACTCCGGTTTGATAATTCTCTTATGTGGTAGCTGTCCGCATTCAGCCACCAGTATTTTTTAAAAGTTAGTCTGGAGAAATCCAAAAAATCTTTTCGGGGTATAGAAGTGGAGTAACGGAATAGATTTCTTGAATAATTATAGCTATTTGACGTCAACGCTACCTGTTTGTCTGCTTTATTCCTCCGCCAGTGATACAGTATTGGTATATTCTCAGCATTTTGTATAAATCCTAGATTGTCACAATAGGTGAAATGTTTGGGGTGTAATGTATCCATCCATTATCGAGTTGTCGCCTAACAGCTGACTGGAGAAGTATGCGTGAGGGCTTTTATTACAGGGTTACACAACAGACAATCCCTGCCCCAGACACCTATCATACCGCAATTCGGAACTTCTATATATTCGAACTGCATGCCGAGCGACTGCTTGCGAGAACACTATCACCGATCATCTCGCCGCCACCTAGCGGTGCCCGGCCCGAACTAAAGGCGTCCGGGGAGACGAAACCCTCTCTCCCCCACCACTAACACTGACAGACAGTGATTTGTCACAATGTCCGAATGTGTGCGTGCGATCGATCGTTGCCGAGTTGAGCCGATGGGTAACGAAAGCAACGGTGAAGATGTGCATAGTCTTTTGTTAAGCCATGATGGTATATTTTTGCGAAGAGTGTAGCTTTAGATAGTTATGTAGTGTTTTGTATTATATTAAATATTATTTAGAAAGATCTCGTGTGTCTATAATTTCTATCAAACGCCTATCCAAGTAACGATTATATATTAAAATAGAGTTCTCGATAAATATCTCAAAATTTTTTCAGATTTTCTGAGTGAGAGCTAAGAACAATAAAAAAATTAGTCGTGGACATAAATGTCTCAGGTTGCTCAAGGAATTTGCAAAAAGTATGCTTGCTCCGGGATTAAACAAAGTATACAAGAAAAATATTTTCATAATTATCAAAATGCATTAAAGTTTCAGAAAACTTTAGCTGGTCATAAACTAAAAAAGACAACGAACAAAAGTACTGAAAACGTTATCATATCAATAAAACATGTAAAGATTGTATAAAGAAATATAATTAAGAAACATTTTCGATTTCAGAAAGTAAAGTAGCATTTCAAATCGACGAATAAATAATTTTCTAAAAATAATTTTGAAATCGCAATTTCGAGAAACAGTATGTTAATAAAATAAATATTAACGAATGATTAAATTGCGTCTCTTATAAGAATATGTTAACAAAGATAATATTTTCTGGCGAAACCAAATTCAATACTTTCTGTATACATGGAAAGATAAAGTGTGAATAAAAGAAGAATGTTTAATATATAAACTTCTTTCTCCTGAAAGTTTATATGCTGAGTAAGAAGTACAATAATTGTGAGAATCACCTGATATACTTCAAAATTTTAATCAAACAATGTGGACAGGGCCGTGCCTAGTATCTGGGCCCCGCGTTTAAATACTTTCAAAATACTATGAAATTAATTAACGTTTACAATATCAAATTATCAAATTATTAAATTATTAAATTATTAAATTACCAAATTTTGAATACATTGTCACATTTGACAATAAATGACAAATATAAAATACACGTGTTATGCTATAGTTTTATTGGGATAGATTTGAAGATTATCTGCTTCTAATTAAACATTTTTAATTTCGTAAGCTCTAGAGACAGCTCTGGATATGGGGATCAATTGATTTTTATGTAATAATCAGGTAAAAATTTATGGGGATGAATTTTTGTTCGATAATTTTAAATTGATTAGGTAATAAATTGATTTATAGTTGCGAAATAAAAATGTACTTACAAAAACAGTATAAGGTAATCTAATTATTAACTCTTTCAGGCATAGAAATTTAAATTAAAGAGGACCCATGTTGTACAGAAATTTTCTTCTTATAAAATATAACAGAATAAGTTTATTTTTATTATTAGGGATGTAAAATTATACAAATGAATAAAAGGAGAAAAATATTTTTAACTGAACTAAAAAGGAGAGATATAGTGCTTTAAATATGTAATTATAATTTTTCAAGATAGTATGAAAAATATTCCACCGCGAATATTTAAGTACAAAACAAGTGGGACACTTTTAAATTCATCGTACTTTAAATAGTTAAAAAAGAAAAATTGAAAAATTGTCAAATGAAAGATTGTTTTACACGTATAATAAAGAATTAAAATAAAGTTACTGAAGAATAGAATATAACATATCTTTTGTTTTTGTGAATACTTATATTGTAGAGATTAAAATACAGTGCTGGATTAAGAGAAGGTTTAAGGGGGGCTACAGTCTTGTGTTCGACATGTGGGGGAGCCCCATTTCAAGCTTTCTATTTATTCTGTATGTCAAAAAATTTTACAAACGTTATTTAGTTTCATTAAGAATAAATTTCAATTTTTGAACCAAGTTTGTGAATCAAGGGAGTCCTAGAAGGTCTAATAGTTTCGGGCCCCACCGATTTTAATTTGGTCCTGCGAAAATGTGTTAAAACGTTTAAAAAAGTATGTGTGACTTTGGACTGTGAAAACATTATATTAATCTGTTTGAAATAAGAATTTGTTTATTTAATATTTTTTCCTATCATCAAAAGCAACAACGATATTCAGAATTTTAATTTCATCCCTATAATTGTATATAGTTTTCTAGTAACAAAGAGAATAATTTCTAAAATAAAAATAAGTTACAAATAAAGAATAGCAGTTTTATATTATAACAATACTATAATACTGGAAATAAATTTTTTTGTTTTTAGAAAAATTAATTTAAAAATACCTTCTATATCACAATTATTGTACTTCTTACTCAGCATATAAACTTTCAGGAGAAAGAAGTTTATATATTAAACATTCTCCTTTTATATTTCTTTAAAATGTCTGTAATTTTAAACGGCAACAATAATGATTTAAAAAGACACATGCTTTATATTTATTTTATATTATTTCAAGCCTTTCTGATTACAAATGTACATATCTGCAGTTAGTAAATTGTACCACTGTGATAACATGATAAAGGTTCGAAGAACTCTACAGAGTGTAACTGATAAAAAATAAAGTACGGAATTATCATACGTTATTATAATAATGTAAAACATTCTAAAAAACAGTATTGTTAACAAATACATAATAGATCCTATAATAAAACAAAATTTCAATTAAGCATAGTGATAATAAATTAATTTTCCAATTTGTTTTTTTGTATAAATTATACTACATTTCATAAAAGTCTTTTCTATAATTATACTTTTACTTTTTATTAAAAAATTTCACTATACCAGCAATTCAAGCACGACACGTTCTAGCAGGATTGGATTAAGAGTTCTAGGACCCCGAGGATATCAAACCTTCAAGGGACCCTTCGATTAATAAATTTTGGTTCAAAAATTAATATTTATAGTTTACAAATCATAAGGGAAAAGAGTAACAACATTTAATTCAATATCTTCTAACATAATAAATGGAAGACTTATAATGCGAACCCTTGCAAAGCGGGACCCGAGGTTGTTGCCCCCCTTTAAACCTTCCTTAAACCGGCCCTGTTATCGTATCATGAAATGAAACACTTTCAAACTTTTGTATGAAATATCTTACCTTTGAATTTAAAACGCTTATTTTGGGAACTATTTATTGTTCAACATCATGTCCTATCTTCTAATTTTTTCAAAATGTTGGAATAAAGACAAAAATAGAAATTTATGCTCCATTTAAAAAAATAAAATTTAAAAATATTTTAATTGTTATATAATATCAAGAGGTGCATTCATAGCAGTAACAAGCTTTTTGTAGGTATGGAGTTGTAATTATATTTTTTAAAATATTTTTATATTGTTATATGATGAATTATACAATGAATCTAGCTCGAAAAGATTCAAATGAACGCGTAATATTTTTATCTTAACCAACAAAGCAGCGACTGAAATTTAAGCATGCCAATTTATCAGAATTATCTGCTGGATAAGCAGCACCTTTTTGTGGCTTACCATAATTCACGTCTTTGTGCAACATTGAAACGTGTATATGTTCTTCCAGGAGAAAAAAAGAACAAAGCTTACGCAGCGCGCTCAACGAGGACGTAGCCAGAAGCGGGTGCGATGCACTCGACAAGGACAAGGCGTGTTTTCATAAACTCTGCTAATGAAACGCATACGAGTAAAATATTTTCCAACTTCTTTGCCGTTCTTTTAGTCGTGTTGAAAGAAAATTAGTTGCGTAAACGAATATATGAAAATGATACTCAAGCACACAAAAATAAAAAAAACTATTTTTTTATTGGGATATATTGTTAATTAGAATTTAAAACAAATAAGAAGAAGGTATGATATTTAATTTCTGTAAAAACACTTGCCAAAGCTGTCATTGAATTTTATGCTGCTCAAGTTGTTTTGTATTTTCGATGATTTTAAATGGGTGTTTCACAAACGCACTTTGTTATGAAATTGTTTAAAAAAATTATGATATCTGAATATAATTATTATTATGTTAATTACCTAGTGTATTAGGTGGTTTCCCAAAAGATGTGGACTGGCACTCTTATTTTAAAATTCGAAAAATCTGAGATTTTAGAAACCCAAATTCTTTAATTCAATAATTCTAAGTTTCTAGGATTCTAACACTCTAAAATTCTAAAATGTTCATATTTTCAAATTCATAAATTCTAATATTCTAAGTTTCTAAAATTCTTCAATTTAAAAATTCTAAATATTGGGATTCTAAAGTTTCAAAATTTTAAGATTCCAAAATTCTAAAATTCTCGAATCATGAATATCCTAGTATTCTAAAATTCTAAAATTCCCGAATATTCTAGTCTTCTAAAATTCTAAGACCCTAAGGTTTTAAAATCAAATTCTTAAACTCTTAAATTCTAAGGTTCTAAAGTAGAATTGTCTTATAACATTTTTCAAAAAGCAATATATCAAAAACTCGATACTATTAATAACATTAGAGAACCTGACCCACCCCTTAAAGAAATTCTCGTTATGCCAATATTTAAAAATTGATGAAACTGAAAAAAGATAACTGTACCAAAACGAAAACAAATGTATTTAAAATTATAACGTTTAACATGCACAGTATAGGAAGAACATTTGTTGAAGGTTCTTATATTTTGAATTTTCAGTACTAAATGATTATAGAAGAACAAATATAATTTACAAGAATAAAAACCTTTTTTCTTCGATAGAAAAAACATTTATTTTTTGTTTCTTTCATACATTGCTAAGGTGTATTACTTACTTTTCATCAATATTATATAAAAAATATATACAATCTAAATGTTTAGTAAAATTTAAAAAACCTTTAAATTTTACATGAATAATTATTCAACAGTTAGTGTCTTATCCTTCTTTTTTATCTTTAAGTTCAGTATTTAGATAATGTCCTTGACGTCATGTGCTAAAATTGTTATTTTATATTGATTTTTTTCTGAATGAATATAACCATAATGTTAGACGATATACGTTGAGTACGTGGAAAGCAAACGGATACGTTTCCGTTTGTGATAAAGGTGTCTTATCATCCGGGTCTAAGATCGTGTTCCCGTTAATTACAATGACAGTAGTAAGCTAACAGGAGTAGAATGAGTATGGCAGTAAAAAGACGAGTGATATCGTCTTTCTTTCACTCGCTCTGTTCGCGACATAATAACGAGATAATGAGGCTTACCGTATTAAAAAATGCGCGATAAGACACACAGAGAGATGATAAGAATATTGATAACAGACTGTTTCTGAAGAGCTGCAGTTGTAAATTAATTACAATAAAAACCAAATGAAATTATTATTATGTCAAATGGAATAATTTTTCGATAATTTTTTTTGTAAAGATAAATTCAATAAAAATGACATAACAATTAAACAATAAAATTTGACTTTATAAAAATAGAATTTTTTGGATTTTAATTATAATCGGTAATTACTTCTAATAAATTCGAAACAAAAATTTTGTTACGGAAAATTAAACATTTTTGCTTAAATCTATTGGCGAAATCAATAACCATATTTAGTTATACATCGGCGTAACTCATCGTCAGATGTCTTTCTGAGTTAGACTAAGTTCTTTAGTAATTTTGAAATTTTGTCATTTTGAAAAGTTGTTCCCTTGAAATTTTTAAGATCTGTAATTTTGGAATTCTCGAAGTTAGAAAATCTGAAATTTTGGAATTTTGCAACTCTGAAGTTTTAGAATATTAGAATATTGGAATTTAAAAATGTTAAAATAGTAGAATTCCAGAATTTTCGAAATATAAAATTTCGAAGTTTTAGAATTTTGGAGTTTAGAATTCGTAAATTCTAAGATTTTGAAATTGTGAGATGTTAGAATCTTAACGTTTTTGAATCACGCAGAAACTGGTTTAGTTACACCAATACAGATAAAATAAAAATTGAAGAAGTAATTAAAAGATAAATAATAATAGACGATATAATATGGTAGCCTATAAAAGTCATAATCTACTTACGTATCCATTTGTATCAAACGCCCGTATCGTATCACCGTTGCGTATCGTTTTGAAGAGGCACGCTCGGACAATTTTTCTTCGTTTCCTGAAAGAAACGGTTCGGCAATAGGACTGGGCCACTACAGGCGAGGAGTTTCAGTTTGCTGCGTGCTGTTTCTTTATTGTAGGGGTTTGTCGCTTAATACTGACGTGGACTAATCGTGGGGGGGTTCAGTGTACAAACTTCCATTTCCTGTATTGGTTAAAATTCGTCGTATACGGTCAATTTGAAATTTTTCTGATTGGGTGTCTTTTGCAAACGCGAGGGTACCTCCTAGTCTGCGTCGAAGTACCGAACTTACATGGTACACGGGTAGTACCAGTGCGATGAAAGCAACAAAGGTAATGGACAATGGGTAAAGGACCTCTTCGAATAATAAATGGATTAAGTGAACTGGAATCCATGGTATAATAACATATTTTTTCCGTATTTTATTTCCCTAAGTTATAAACCGATTCCCAAAATTACTCCTTTAACTTGTACATGTAATGAAAATAATCTCTCTGGTGCCGTCAAATAGAATGTTTTTGAAAATAACGTGTACTTAATATTCTGAAGTTTTCTTGAAAAGAACAACAAATGCGTATTTGCTCGCATAGAAACTACTAACAATTTTCCACTTGACAAAGCGTTTCGGGTATTCACCAGGGTTTTCACCATATGTTGTTTGTACGCTCCAAACGGTCTCCGAACCTTTCCTTTGAACGGCAGGAAACCGACAATTTTCGGATCAGCCCGTTGCTTACCTCCGTATCACGGACCAACAGGCAAACTTTCGATACTCGGCAACGGAAAAATCTTTGAAAAATTAATATTGTCCTTTTTTAATAATCACAGAGGTGATTGTTAACATTGCTCTTTTATGTATACAGCGTAGAACCGAAGATAATAGATATATTTAAATATATTTAGATGATAAAATTTGTCCAAATTAAATTAGATTAAATTAATAAATAATTTCATCGATTTTGAAATGAGTCCAATAATACCGCAATATTTCAAATAAATTGAAATGTTAATTTATTGAACTTGAAAGCTAAGTGACGACACGAAACGCTATGTCAAGTGCAAACGCATGAACCTTTCCTTGGATGCAACGGCAAAGAACCGACAAATTTATCGGTTGGGCCCGTTGCGTACTTCCGTATCAAAGGAACAGCACGCAGCAAACCGTAACTCCTCGCCTGCAGTGGTCCAGTCCTATTGCCGAACCGTTTCTTTCAAAAAACGAAGAAATATTGACCGAGCCGTAGCACGATGTGACATGCAACGATGCAACAATGCAACGCCGGCCTCTTCAAATGAATATGCAACGGTGAGACGATACGGGCGTTTGATACAAGTGGATACCCGGCTTAAGATACTGACTTTCTCCCACAACTTTTTAAAAAGTATCTTTTTCTCTAAAAAAAACTTCTTTTTATCTTAAAAGAATGCTTCAATTCAAAAAGAGGTTATATGTACATGATAAAAGATAAAGAGGTTCGTATAAATTTCATAATACGTAATAAGTAGACAATAATTTATATCTAAAGTAGATATAAGGACTCATACGTCCTTCAAGTTACTGTATTATAATTTACATTTTCAATATTGTCTAATTATACTGTATTATTGTTTTAACAGAAGTCATCGATTTCGTTTGCATAAGTCAACACTGGCTAATTGCAAAAGAAAAAAAGACAGGCAATTTACGACACGTCACACGGACAGTAATAAAAAATATTTACATTACTTCATACAAACAAGTTAACGTTTCACAAGTCATACGGTGATTTTAGGTAAAAATACACGGCGAATCATCGTCAACCTTTAACGAATAATGTATACAGAAATTGTTATAATAACAATACTATTCTGCAATACAATGTTAATCCACATAATCGCTAATTTGCATAAAATGCATCTGAATGTTAGGATGATTTTGGTGATTTGGTAAATAGTAAAGGATTATTCTTAATTTTTTCGGTGGGTGTCACTCAAGGGATTGTTTATAAAAATCACTTTCAAAAATTTATTTATTAATTTTCAACCCTTAATCATCGGATAAAAATTTTGAAAAAAAAAATGAAATACAGCTAATGAATACTTACTATTTGCACTTTAATGTGTTCAAATATCTTAAATAGTTTCCGAGAAAAAAAATAGTAAAGTTTTGGGGTTTTGCCCTCATATCTCCCTTATCAGAGGGGGTAGGGGGTTGAAATTGCACACAATTGTTGTTTAGACAAAAAGCATTATGTGGTATAAATATCAACCGAAATTGTTGCTGGGGCAGAATCACTATGCTTATACGGCTAGACCCTTTGGACTTTTCACGTCTGAGAGACATATTGAAGATTATGTCAGTTAACACGTTGAATGTTGCCAAAAATCCTTCTCCCAAACAGTTTTTTAATATAAAATGCAGATATCCTAAAAATTTCAATCGAATCACATTTGATAGGTTTTCGGAAATACAGCTCTATTAACCACATTTCAACGCAATCGCAGTAGATTATGCAATCGAATATGAAATACCACGAATATGAACAACTAATTATTTTTTTAATTACAATACATTGTATATTTCTTCGATCTTTAACAGTTTTCTCCTCTAGTACACTCTCGATTTTCAACTAACGGCCATACGACTTGGGACCACTACCGGTTCTCGTCCGATCACCGAAGTCAAGCTAAGTTCGGCGCGGATAGTACTTGGATGGGTGACCGCTTGGGAACTCCGCGTGCTGTTAGTTCTTTTTTTTCTTGAATTAAAGAAAATTTGATAGCCATATTGAATAAAACTCTCTTCCATTTAATTTTATATATTTTAATTATAGAATTCTTTGAATATATATAGTTTGACTAGCATCCCTGTCGCGACTTCGCCTGCTGTCATCAATAAAATCTTCGAGAATTTGAAGTAATAAATTGATGTATTATTTCTGGTGATCAATCTCTAGTATTTCAGAAAAGTATTGCGGTCTGTAGAAACAGTAGAAAAGCGGCGATCCCATACTAACGCGTACGTTGTCACAATCGCACACGGATAGGCAGAATTCAATGCGATAGTTTCGACAGTTTTTCGAAAATATCTGAAAAACTAAGGCCGAACGGCGGTTATATATATAAGAAAAAGTTGTTCAAAATGTTGATTTCTACAACATATTTAAAAATCATCGAAATCGGAGGTGCCGTCCGTAATCTAAATAATTACCTTCACCCCTGAATCTAGATTTGCGCCTTTAGAGGTTGATTAGAACAAAATCCTGAATTTTGGGCCTAAGAAATATTGACGAACCCGTGTAAATAGATTTTAACCCTTTGTACACCCTTAAGGAATGAATTTCTAAAAATCCCTTCTTAGTGGGTGCTTACGTCATGAGAGGAATACACTACCCGAATTTCATGTTTCTAGGTTCAGGGATTTGGGCTGGGCGTTGATAAAATATCCAAAATTAAGCAAGAAAGAATTTTTTGAATAGAATTTTCGGCAGTTTTACTTATATTAGCGGTAAATATTAGTCATATCATTCGACAGGGCAGATCATAAGGAATAAAGAGTTTCACAGAATATGGGGTCGCATATGCCGGGAAAGTGGTCAAAAGGGTGATGACCATGATGATGATGATGACTGACTGAATGAATGGAGGAATGATGGCGGGGAGGAGAAGAGAGAGAGTAGTTATAATAAGTGTCTAAATCTATGTAAGGGAAAACGGAATGAAAAGGAGAGGAACGGAGATGATCCTAATGCTGGTAATGTAGTAGATGAATTATATTTAGGTTAGGTTAGGTTAAATTAAAGTTTTTGTGAAAGAGTCCTATTTCCTATCGTTTTATACCATTAGTCCATTGGTACATTTTGACCCTTAAGGGGTCCTATATTTGCCGCCAATACTTATATAAGTAAAAGGTAACCGAATTTTCATATTTTGTAATCCAAAAAGAAAAGAAAGCTTACAGCTCTAGGAGTTCCCAAGCGATCATTCATTCAAGTACAACCTGCGCCGAGAACTAATTATAAGCTTAACTTCGATGATCGGACGAGAACCACTTTTTAATTCAAAATACTATTTACATTAACACTTGAAGCTACAAGTACATAAAACGTTCCAATACACTATCCAGGGTGTCACACAACTGCCTCAATAACCGAATAGGGATGATTGCCAAGGTGATTCTAAACAACTTTTTCCTTTGCCAAAATGTTGATTAAAGCTTCGTTTTCGAGTTATTAACAAAAAACACTGGCCAATCAGAACGCGCCTTTAGCGCGGGCCGAACCACGAGAGTGTTGGGTTTGTTCTGCGTACAAGCCGTGGTCGTGATCAAGTGCATCAGCACCACATCGGTATAGTAGGACTCGTTGGGCAAAAGTTGTATGGAATAATGAATGAAAAAAAGGAAAGAATAATAGTATCGAATTATTGGTTGCTCACGAACAATCATGCTGATGCACTTGATCACGACCACGGCTTGAACGCAGAACAAACCCAACACTCTCATGGTTCGGCCCGCGCTAAAGGCGCGCTCTGATTGGCCAGTGTTTTTTGTTAATAACTCGAAAACGAAGCCTTAATCAACATTTTGGCAAAGGAAAAAGTTGTTTAGAATCACCTTGGCAATCATCCCTCTTCGGTTGTTGAGGCGTTTGCGTGACACCCTGTCTACATAATATTTTATACTGTCTATCGATCACAAGAAGTTCCGCGGGATGGCACAGGGGCAAGAGGGGATGCTACACACACATCGACAGACCTCTTAGTTTTACACGTGCCTAATTAGTAGATATGAACGCTTGGACCAATCATACGTCACGACCGAAAGTACGTGTGAGCTGAGGTGGGATGTGACCAATCAGATTGCGTTATTTTCATGAGACTTCTTGTGATCGGTGGACAGTACTTATGGCAATCAGTCTAATGTAATTCCTATTCTAGAAGATTAACCTACTTCTTCTTACGTCTACTTACCCTAAAAAATATTATAGCGTTACAACGTAGGAAAGTTAATATGAAAACCTACATCTTAGGACAAAAACCGGTAGTAATCCGAAGTCGAATGGCCTTTAGCGTAAATATATTTTCTACTAAAAAATACATAACGTAATTAAAATACAATCTATTCCTCGTATCCGTGGTATTCCATTCCAGGATCTACCGCAGTTACGTGAAATTGCAGATGATACCAAACGAAGTACTTACAGAGTGGCCCTAAAGGAGCTTTAGTTTTAAAAAATTGATTATAAAAAAACTACAAGAGATATTCAATTCAAATAAATTGCATTTTATTCAGAAACGTTGAAAATTTAATGAATGAAATTTGCAAAGTGTTTTCCCTCAGTGACCACTAAGTGGCGAAACTTTGTTTCAAACAATTCGATCCAAAGATAACATTATTTCTAATGGCCATTAAAAAATTAGCAAAACACGTGTAAATATAAATCGACTTTTTCTCAATTTTTCTACTGGATAACTTCAGTGATTCTTTCTTTGAGGTGTTCCATGTCTCTGATCGTCACTTCGTACACTTTATCCTTAACATAATCCCAGAGAAAGAAATCATTCATTGTATGTGATCTTTGCAGTCGCTATTTTAAAACTGAAATACACTTGTACAAAAATTTCCAACTTTGGTCTACTTGTTTATCAAATAATGATTTGAATATCTATAAAAATAAAGAGGAGATCCTTTTGGATCACTCTGTATGTATAATGTCATATATGTGTAATTTGCATAAGTACGTGGAAGCTGGATTAATGAATCAAGCTATTTTAAAGTTCAATTTATCAATTCAGTTTTAGCATAAAACATTACCAACTTTAAATAAAGTGACAATAAAGTATATTAGATTCTATAACACCAGGAGAACATTACACAAGTCTGTGGGTAACTGAAACTGCAGATACTGAGTCCGTGGATACAGAGGACTGTATATAAATGAAAATATTAAACAAATTTTATACTCAAAATATTACTTTTTATTATTAAAAAAAGTTATAATTTTGTTTCGTGTTACTATTTTAGTGTATTGTAAATTATGTAAAATTATGTAAAATTCCTGAATTCGAGTTGTAAAGGTAATATACATATTAAACATGAGGCAAATAATTCGAGTTACACAACAAATAGCACGAAAACTTTATTTTGAATCGTAAAGGTTTTACAGCGAAGTGCAAGAAAATAAAGAAAATTTGCATGTCATAGAGGTTTCAAATTATTAGGGTTCGAGTTCAGTCCATTTAGCATTACTCTTTCTTAATTTGAATATATTGCCGCGCTTCTGTGAACTTGAAAAGTGGCGCGAAAATATGATATCGATAATGATTATTTTAATAATTGCAATTTCCATGACTGTTTTCTTACTATGGCTTTTTAAAAATAAATCTCTAATTAAAATAAAGACAAGGCACCGAATTGATTAGTACACCTAATATTATAGCAAGAGGACACTTGGCAACGACGAAAATTAAAAAAGAAATACACGGATATCTAAAGTTTCAATAAAACGGGTTTAAACAATTTGCATTTGTATAATTCGTATAATTAAAAATGATCAAAACGATACGTGCCGTATAATTTTTGACGAAGAGTGTACCTTTTAGTAATTGCATTATCAAGTTTAACATGTCTTCCATTCAAATGGCGAATCACCTTGTCCTCTCCACTGAACCAACTAATTCTCCATAATTTAATGTTTATACAATATCTTTTATTTATTTGAATGTGTACATTTATGTTTCGAAAGGCTTCGCATAAATTTACGGAACACCTTGTGTTTCGTTTTAAACTGGTAGATAGCGACGGTAAACCTTGTTCAGCCGAAAAAATTCGAATAAAAATTCGCCTTGTTGACCTTTAGCGTTCAATGCACCGCGCCACGTTCGTCTTAGCGAAGGTGAAAACGTAAAAACCGCGGAAAGCAAGAAGAACCTCAGCGTGGCAGCACGGTTCGTACGTTGTACCCGGATTACATATGCGACACCTTGTTTACTAGCGAATGCGTAGACAGAGGCGCGATTTATGCGTACCTCTCTAACAGAATGAAGTCCTTGGCATGTTGATTCCAGATGCAATGAACTCCTACGGTCGCTGCCATTCTTCGACGCTTGACTCATCCGTAACCCCTTTTTCATTTCATTCAAGCGATTTTTCGACCTGAAAACGTAGCCGAGTTAATTGATGGCGAGAATCTATCGTCGTGAATAGCTGGTAGATCAGCTAATGTTACAATGCGACAACCTACGTCGAGAGAGTTACTTTCAATGTCAGACGAACACGTGTCTCGACCATTGTGAGAAACGAAACTGTGATTCGTTCCAGTCAAAAGGGTCAGTTGACTCTCTTATTATGAAATAAAAAACCTTTCTGTTTTCTTTTTGTGTAAAACAAATTTTTCATTAAAAAAGACTGTTGTTTACCTGCAATATTGTGTTACCTCTGTTTCATTGATTTTAATTTGCAGTGTAATCTCTATCAGATATGAAAAAGTTAATTTTATCACCCCTTTATTGGATAATCATAGTTGAGCCACTGGTTCTAGTTTATGATATTTATTTAAATCCAGATTATGTATCTACATATCTTTTATAGTTCGAGTGTGCCTTCTACACTTAAATCAGTGAACGCTGTTGCATAGAATATAAAATTTATAAAATTTGAAATTTTTGACAAACTGAAAGCTTTTAGTACAAACTTTTCATCCAAATACCTGGTGGTGTGATGGATTGAAATAAATTTAAATCACTTTAAAATTGAATTTAGCGTACAAGATGTTAGGAAAATAACAGTTATGGCTTGCATAAATTAAAAATCAATATTTTTTATTTTTTTATTCGATATATTCTATTACTTTGGAAAGTGCAACATTTTAAAGAAGGAAAATTTAACATACAATGGGCAATTTTCGGTTAAAGTACACCGTAGCAAAAGGATTAAGCACGATTGACGTAAAATACTGTCTATGAATGTACAGTGTCGACATCTATTCAACATCTAGTTCAACATCTATTTTATTATTATTATTTTTTTAATTACGTAGTAAATTTTATAATATTTAAAATTAATAATTTCTATATTTATTTTTTCTAAGTTAATCTTAATATTAATATCTTGAAAAATAGGATTTTGAAAATTCGCGCCATTTTCTTCAGGAAAACTTACCGTGCTCAGTACTGTAGATATCTATAAACTATTCATAATGCTATCCAATGTTGCCAGTATCAATAAAAATATTAATGACGAAACATATGCTGATAATTTCAATGTAACTCTTTAATTATTATACCGTGGCGTTTGAATGTCGCACCATCGTGTTCGCTGTACGGTTTCACAAAGAGTCCCGAAATAAATCAACCACGCAATTGTAGAATTAAGTTAGTCCCGATGTGTTACCGGAAAGTACGGTTGAATCAGGAGCACGGCATTGTGCTGAAAATACTACGCCTCCCGTTTAGACCGCAGCTTTCATTGACCGGCCAAGAACCCGTCAGATATAAACCTTGCTTTTGGTGCATACAAATTAACAGAAAAGAATGGAGGATATTAAACGAGACACAAAGAGATGTTTTGGTACTTGCGTTCTTTACTCTTCATTTAGAGAAAATTATTTTAGTTTTATATACCTTTTTAGCGTTCATTCATGTAATTAACACTTTTCTGGGGCGACTCAGATGCTTTGGAAATTTTTTAATTTCGAAATTTTTGAAATCTGTAATTTTTTATATGTGAAGTGTTGGAATTCTAAAATTCTGGAATTTGGAAACTATGGAATTTTAGAATGCTGAGAAGTACCTACAACCCACATAAAAAATTCATATAAAATTTGGAAATTTGGGAATTTGAAAATTTAGGAATTTTAGATTTTTATAACATTAGAATTTGAGGATTTTAGAATCATAGAACATTAAAATTTGAGAGTTTGAAAATTTGACAATTTTTGAATTTTTGAATTTTAAAACAAGAATTAAAGGATTTGAAAATTTTTTATATTCAAAAATTCAAAAATTTCTAAATTAACAAATTTTTGAATTTTTGAATCTTAAAATGTTAGAATTATACAATGATGAAGGGATCAATCCACATTTTTAGGAGGACCAAGACCACCCTGGCCCTTACCTAATTATGCGAATGTTAATGTACACATATGCACATATAATTATATATAGTATAATCGTTTACTATAATATCTATGAATTAGTAATCTTACCTAATAAAAAAAGATTAGAGACCAAAACATCAAGTGGTGAATATACATACCTACTTATCGGCAACCTATAAGAGATTAACTAGCAATGTTGAATGTTAATTGATTAATTTCTTAACTGATCAATCTGTGTAATTCACAGTCTACCCAACAAATAATGTGACTGGTTAAATTTTAAATAAGAAAAACAAAATCTTTGATAATAAATATCGATTTTGCAGCAATTATTACACAATGTTCCAAAGTTTCCTCGGTAAACGTTCTTAGGAACCTTGTTTAAGTTGTGGAAAATATTTGAATAGTAGAAATATTATTAAAACTTATTTTATGAATAACCATTAATTTATGAACTTCAAGTTAACAAATATAATGATTTTCTTTAGATCCACATGTGGGTTTATCGTTTTCAAAGAATTAATATAAAATTCTATTCAAAAATCTTTTCGAAAGTACTCCAACAAAAACTTCAGTTTTCTTTTTTTGAAACATGAATTTTTGGTTTTAAGAGTTGTCACGCTTTATTTTCTCATATTTCAGCTGAATTAATGCGTACACCTGTACACACCTACACTTGCGCGGTTCAATTAGTTCTTTCACCTGCGCGATGAATGATGTAAAAGTTTAAAAATATATTGAATACGTCGCAGGTGTGAATGATTGTATATTTGAAAGGTAATTAGCATTTGAGTATTGTGAAACTGGAGAAAGCGATTTTTTCTTAGAAAGAAAATATTCATCGAACTTTAAACAAAGTATACGATAAAACATACATTATTTTTAATGATTAGGTTAATATTAAATAAACAAAATAATTATTCCAAAAAATTAATTATCCAGTTATTATCACTGGAACTACCGATGTTTGATGCACACTTACTTTCAATTTGAAAATAATGTAGAAAATGAAATTAGATAAAGGATGAAACATAATTTATTGTATATGTACATCCATTCTTTATCTCGAAAATAGCCAACATACATTTAAACAAAAATATCTCGTCAAAATTTATAATTTAAAGTAAGGAACTTAAGCCAATCATTTTGATTGGTTTGGTAATTCTAGTGTTAACTGTAATTGTTATTAATGTCATATAGTATATAATGATAAACATTAGACACTGAAATATTTAACACGTATGCTGAGGATAAAAATAAAAATATATATGATATTAAGTATCCTTATTTGATAATTTAATATTTCTTATTCTTCAATTTTTCAAATTTAGAAACTTGATGTAACTTATACTATATACAACTGTTGTACTGATTTACGTTGAAGCAACGTTACCATGATTATTTTTTTAATGTATTTATTTAATTACGAAACAATTATGTCATTACGTGTATGTATTTTTTCTGATTTGTGCAAAAAGATGTGAGAGATGAAAAACATACATACAGTTGTCATAATAATGAAACATGAGAGAAACCTATAGGAGAGAAATTCCAATAATTATTATATATAAACGCTTAATCGTAATTAAAATAATAAAATCATTTATGGAATTTTGTGGTAACAGTTATTAAAGATATAAATTTTTGTGTTTCTATATTTGAAACAGCAAAAATAAAGTTAATTAACCAGCAAAATTAACATTCAAATGTTTTCAAAGTTATCAACACCTTGATAACTATGATCGTGTATTCATAATTTCAGTGTTTAACATTTTACGTTTCATTTTTATTTATTGAAAATTAGTAACTTTATAGTGTACGTTAAATAAAACTTCCAAATATAATTTTATAAATAATAAAAAACAACGCAAAATTGCAAAAGTTTAGGTTTCTTAAAAATTCTTTTCTTTGGAATACTTTTTGTGGTAATTATACCTATATATTCCTTTTTCATATAAAACAATTAAAAATTTTTTAAATTATATTCAATCATATTTCATCATAAATCTTTACGAAACAATAAAATTAAGACTAATAGAGTTTGTTGATAACAATAGAGATATGAATAGAGGCTGTTGATAAACAATTATTATTTAAATTTATATCTTGAAAACTTATAAACAAATAAATTTAATTATTTGAATCTATCTTCGTTTTTGCAGAGATATTTATGAAATAACATTCCATTAATGATCATGCAGAAAAGTGATTAACGAGACTATTTCCTCGATGAGCGTGTTACCAGACGGAATTAGAATTTTAAATCCAAATATTACAAGGCAGCAACCTTTCCTGTTGATATCAGCAACTTTTACGATCATCACACGTGTCGCTTTATTAAAGATGAAACACGAATAATACCTTAAAATGATGTCATCATTGTGATACGTTTAAATAATACAAAATGAAAGAGGCAATAAAATTCATTTTAGAAGAATTTCAACTTATAAATACATTTTTCAATGCTTACATAAGTTACTATCATTAAAATGGGGTAAGCAAGTCTGTAGATGGACAGGACTCAGTAGATGAACGATTGTAGATTAATTAATAATTATAAAAGACTAAATTTTTAATCTATGTAAGTTATTTTTATTTTATTGAAAAAACTTTTATTGTTTCGTAGTAATTTTAATGAAAATTTGTTAGTAAGAAAATTTATTTTCGCAATACATAGTAGCTAGGTCCAAAATTTACATAGCTATAGATAATTCTAAAGCTTGGAATTTTTTAATATTACAAATGAAAGGCTTAGAACCTGGTCCTTCTGGAAAGCGGGCCCCGGGCTTAAGTCCCTTTTAGACCTTCCCTTAATCCGGTGCTGAACTATACATTATTCATTAAAAAAAAATATAAGGTACGCTTCTGAAAGAGATTTAGATCTATTTAAATATTTTCGTTATGCACTTATACTCATAAAAAATGAAAAGTAATGCTTCTGTTAAAAGAAAGTTTCGAAAGAAAGATCCATTTAGTGGAAATTTGATAAGAATTTTTATCCTTTGTCCCCAAGCGTAATTCTCATAATTGATAAGAAAAGTCGAAGTTTTATAATAAGCTAATTGTTTTTAATTAACTTTTTATAGAGTATTTAAGAATTTATTGATTATGATATAGCCGATTGATAACATTAACCGTGATTCAAATAACTGGATTCCACTGTAGTATCAAAAGGAAGTATGTATATGTAGGTATTCTGTCATGATTTCAGGGAGTGCAAGTGCCAATATAAGAAATAAATCTGATAATATATTGACTGCGTAAATACACCTATTTCGTGAGATAAGATATCTTTTATGTTTCGTAAATTGTTGTTTATTACTAACTCGGCGAGTATCAAATAAAGAAAGTTACGTCGAGTGTTAGATAATATTTATTTATTGGATATAGTATTAGATCAATTTTTGTTATTCAAATTATTTCATTTAAACTCTTTTAATTAATTAAGGGGGATAACTACTTTCACTTAAGTTTCTAAAAAGTAACAGAAAACACACCTAAAACGTTAGATTTCTGAACGAATAATAATTTTTTGTTTATTATAATATCGCTACTAGGCAATGATAGAGGCACAATTCAAAAAATGTAAAATTCAGAGAAGAAGCTTTTTCAAATTTATATATTTGAAAATTCTAAATACAGACCTTATTAATTATTATTACTACTGGGTGGCCCAAAAGAAATTAGTTTTAGTTTTGAAAAACTCATTATAAAAAACTACAAGAGATATTACATTCAAATAAATTGCATTTTCTTCAGAAACGTTGAAAATTTAATGAATGAAATTTGCAAAGTGTTTTCCCTCAGTAACCACTAAGTGGCGGAGCTTTGTTTCAAACAATTCGATCCGAACATTATCTCTACTGGCCATTAAAAAATAAGAAAAACTCGTGTGAATACAAATCAACTTTTTCTGAATTTTTCAACTGGCTAATTTCCGCAATTCTTTCTTTGAGATGTTCCTTTACAGAACCCCTTGACACAACACACGTTCTTCGAGGCTGTATGTGATTTTTGCAGTCGCCATTTTAAAACTCAAAAATACGTGTAAAAAGAAATTTCCAACTTTGTCTACTTGTTTATCAAATAATGACTTGTATATCTATAAAAATAAAGAGATGGGCGCTGAAATCAAAACTGAAGCTCCTTTTGTGCCTGTTGCGGGGGAGGCGTAAAATGAGTGGTAATCATTGATGAAGCTTCGTGGTATTTTATAACTATGTATGTAGGATGCCGGCGGAAAAAGACGTTTCTGTCTCGGAATCGTCTATCAGACTCGTCACTGGGGCTGACAACAGACGACGAATCCCTGGCCCCAGACACCTATATACCGCAATTCGGAACTTCTATGTGTATTCGAACTGCATGCCGGGCGACCGCCTGCGAGAACACACTTTGTTCACCAATCCCTCTTTCTCTCTCGCCGCCACCTAGCGGTCTCCGGCTCGAACTAAAGGCACCCGGGGAGACGAAACCCTCTCTCACTCTCACCTCTCCCACACAACGCCCACAGTTCAGCCATTCTGACAGTCCTCGGTCACGCACACGGACAAACTTTACAACTTTACAACTTCGATTGTTTTGGGAACTCATCCTAACACCAAATATAGGATGCCGGCGGAAAAAGGCGTTCCCCGTCTCGGGATCGTCTGTCAGACTCGTCAGTGGAGCTGACAACAAACGATCCCTGCCCCAGGCAAGTGATTGTTAATAATGAGCCTTGTGGGGTTTGGAACCCGCATTATACCGGCGGTGTTAAAGGGCGCTTTTGCGTTACTATCAATCTACTCCCGGCAGCCACCTCCATACCAAGGGATGACGTCCCTGTCCTAGACACCTATCTACCGCACTTCGGAACTTCTATATGTATATTCGAACTGCATGCCGGGCGACCGCTTGCGAGAACACTGTCACCGATCTCTCTCGCCGCCACCTAGCGGTCCCCGGCCCGAACTAAAGGCATCCGGGGAGACGAAACCCTCTTGCCCCCTCCACTCAACGCCCACATGTATTTATTATAACAAAAACATGAACTCGTGGACGCACTTAATATAACTGAAAAAGGAGCGCGATGTGGCGCTCGTGGCGCAAAGTGCGAATTTCAACAGGCCCACCTTACATAAAGAAATTGATGGAACTATAAGTATGCCATCCTAGATAAAAAGATAAGAATATAGTGCAAACCTTGTATGCAATAAAAGTAAATTTGAAATTCTTTGAGTTGTACCACTATCATTGTCAAGCAGTGATATAGTAATTAAATATCTATAGTATGTTTTATTATTTGACGAGCTCTATTCGTTTCACTGGTAATATAATTGTATTTTGCAGAATGACTTCTACGAAAGTTCCGATATTTGTGAAACATTGAAGTAGAACTAAGTACATGATTGAAAATATCTTACAATACATTGTAAACAGAATGACTTGTGAGATAAGATTGTTGACACAGTTTACGTTGTGATTAATGGTTTACCTGTCTGTTTCAAAACAACGTAACTTTATTCATGTTTTAACATTTCGACAACTGTCGCGTATTCGCGATTTTGATCTTTAACTTTCTACGCCGTTATTTTTTAGCTCTTCGATCTGATAGGGGAGAGTCGTGCAGTACCGATCACTCTAAATTTTTGTACTATAACTTGGACTAATGTTGATAAAAATCAAATTTCAAAAAAGTAATTTGTAGTACAAAGGGTGCTTAATAAAAGGGGACAAATCGTTTTCCTTAAATTATATCATAAAGATAACTAATTCGCAGAAATAAAAAAGTTAACTTTACAATTGTAATTTGCAGTAAACGCAAAATTGTCGTACGGTACCGGCCAGCTACTTATAGTTAGTAGATTTTAAGATCGAAGTAATAAATAATATAAGTAATAAAAATCAATTAAAAATAAAATACAACTTTTATATAGGTACGTTTACAAATATCGTAGATAAAGTGATTAATATTTTCTTGATCCATGCACTCCATGTGAGCCTAACCGTTGCATTTGATGCATTACATCCAATTTTCGTTGAAGGATTCTTTATAAATTATGCAATCAGCAGTAGCGGCTCGCGTATAGGCACTGTGAAACTGCAGCACCCCATATTTCCACTTGATATTATCGATAACATTTAATATAATCAGTCCTCTTTTTCTTTAATTCTTTCTTTATACTTGTACAATATATAATCCTCAATCTATCGATGACATTAAAAATCTTTCATCTTTTTTTTGTATTCTAATCATATGTTTAAATAATAATTTTAAGAAATAAATGGTTGTATAGTTAAACAAAATGCCAAACGAAAAAAGTGTAATAAGTCTAAGAAAGATTCGAATAATGAGTCGAAATGTAATATAAAAATGTATAATGATTAATTTATTCACACTGTCTATTACCAATTTAAAATTGATTATCCCCTGCCATATAATTCCCTGTTAGAAACGCCTCGTATTTACACACATTCTACTCTCCCGCTTAGATAATTAATAAATATATAGCTGTATCGAAGAAACAGATCAATTATGAAGAATGCGCGCCCACTATTGACGCTCGATAATTCCCCGTTTTTTAAAAAGACCCATCTCTAGAGATCCGAAAGCAAGGAACGCCTAAGTAACGAATTCAAAATTCCATATATCTAATAATAAATTTTAAGCTTCGTAAATAAACAGATTCAGTATTTTTTGTTTATAATTATCAATATTTCAAATTTTACTTCGGTACTGAAATTCAATTTCAAGTACCGTCAAGTCCTTCATGCAAGATTACAAGAATTCGTTCTCAGCGTGGTATAAATTGAAAGAACGAAGAAACGGCTGAATCTTGTTCGCGTCAAGTTTTTTTACCTTTGGATCAGAGGTCGAGCTCGAATTTTGCATTTCTCAGGCCCATAGAGTGACCTCAACCATGTTTCAAAGTTACACGCAGTGGCGATGGCACCGTAATTACCAGTTGCAACGGTAACGAGCGTCAACGTTGTGAAAGTAACTAATCGAAATTGCGGTTAATGGCCAAACCAGTTGATCAATTAATTCCATAGTTACTATATCATTCGTCTACATCGTGCATAGATACTTTCATTAGCCTTTTACAACTTATGAACACACGTGTCGTTTCCCGATTTCATCTATCTATCAATTTCATTCCTTCTTTTTCGTTTATCAAAGGAAGTTAAATGAGTCGTTTAATGTAAAAAGTAGTGTAAGTCCGCGCCGGGTTAAGGGATGGTTCAAAGAGGGCCACAGTCCCGAAATGTACTTTGCAGGGGGCAACGTTATAATCCTTCCATTTATTATTATTTATTTTAATTTAAAGTCGCATCGACAGCGAGGGTCATTAGCGACTTAGCCCGACAGGCTTACAATGTTAGTGGTACATAATAATCATAAATGAGTAGTAAATAATATAATATAAATATAAACATAATATAAACATAGATATAAATATAAATAAGTATAACTCTAATATACAGGGTGTCCCAGAACTGAGGTAGGAGCCGAAGAGGGATGATTGCTAAGATCATTCTAAACAACTTTTTCCTTTGCAAAAATGTTGTTTAAGGCTTCGTTTTCGAGTTATTAACGAAAAACAGTGGCCAATCAGAGCGCGCCCTTAGCGCGGGCCGAACCACGAGAGTGTTGGGTATGCTCTGCGTTCAAACCGTGGTCGTGATTAAGTGCATTGGCACCACGTTGGTATAATAGGACTCGTTGGGTAAAAGTTGTACTGAATAATGAATAAAAAAAAAGGAAAAAAGTAATAGTGTAATTAATAATTGGTTGCTCATGAACAACGAATAAAGTAATAAATGTAGAATGAATAAATCGAATTGACCTAACACGTTTATTCGTTGTTTGATGTGGATTAAAATAATAGACTAACTTTTGGATGATTTAGCAAGTATTGTATATAGTTAAGTACGTATGCCTGATGACATCAATAGATCACGGTAAATCAGTAGCTGGTCACTGTAAAAAATCTCAAAAATGTAGGAGAGGGGAGAAAAAGGCGTTTCGTCTCGGGATCGTCTGTCAGACTCGTCAGTGGGATTGACAACAGACGATCCTTGCCCCAGACACCTATCATACCGCAACTCGGAACTTCTATATAGTCGAACTGCATGCCGGGCGATCGCTTGCGAGAACACTGCGCTTGCGATGTCACTGTCATCTCGCCGCCATCTAGCGGTCCCCGGCTCGAACTGAAGGCGTCCGTGGAGACGATAATCCTCTCTCCCCCTCCACTAAACGCCTACAAAAAAAATCTTGAAAAGTTAATAATCAGTCAATTCACTAGAAATTCACTCACTTGGTACACTGAAGAAGCCATAACAAAAATTCTAAGGTTAACATGACGTCGCAAAATCAGCACTGCAAATATTTCTGCGCACCAACTACAATCCCGCATGAAATTCACAAGAGTAGAGTTTGGAGATTTGGAGGACCTGGATTCGTGCACCTGACTCTGGCAAAGGACAGGTAATATGAATCCACTTGTATTTACGAACGGTTCTAAAGGTAGCCGCACCTTCTACCTAGCAGCGGTCCTATAAAACAGCGATTTAACAGCCCACGATGAACTGTAGTCCGCTAAACGAGTTGAAGCGCGTAGCTACAGCTGCCGGGCATGTTGGTTTAAAAATTGCACCAGCCTCAACGAACACGACACGTGGGACCCCTTTTACGAGTGATTTCATGTTGTGGCAGCCGCAGCGACGTTCTTTGACGAACAGAAACGCTCGTTCAGCGTAACGGAGTTTTAAAAGTAGCAATAAAAGGACCTTCAGAATGGTGTGCGTTGTCTCGTGACCGCGTAGGTAGGACGAGCGGATGCGATATGCATCTGCACTTTCGGGGTGAACCTTGTCACCGTCCCGCAGATTTTTCAGTAAAACCATCAGCTCATATTTCTACAAACATGGTTACAGAATTTCTGAAAATATACGCTGTCTGAAAAGAGTTTGAGTAAAATTTATACAAGATGTTTAACTCTAGAACAGTCACGTGTTGTCGTTGATAGGACCACTAACCCTATTTTTTAGGTACATACACATGATAACACTATCATTATCTATGATTTTTATCATATTAAAGAATATGTACTGTAGAACATCATACACTCACGTTTTTATTGAAAATTTTGCAATAGTTATGTTATTATTGATGTATGTGGTGTAATCAGGTAAGGAGAGAGGTTGGGCCTATCTCCTACCAACCTCAACTAGCTGTTCCCATTAAATATGGATCTTCACCATTTCAAAATTCCAGTATTCAAAAATTTCATATTTTCTATATTTCAGAATTTCAAAATTTTAAACTTTCTAAATTCCAAAATTCCAGGTGTTAAAAATTAAAAAATTGCAAATTTCCAAAATTTTTAAGGAACGTGGTCTACCTCAGAGAGAAGTCCAAGTTACGCTAATGTTTACTTATAAAAGAAGTATGTTATTGTTCTAAGGTTAACAAAAATGGTTCGGTCTAGATAATGATTTTGAGAACTTTCAACTCAATATCATAATTAAGTTATGTATGTATGGTACACAATGGTATACAAAAATCGTAGCTTATTCCATTTATAAAACGGTTACGTAGTATTAATACAACCCTGTACTTTTTCGCTTTTCGCCCTTCCCCCGTCCCTGTTTCCCACCACGAAAGACTTCTCGATCCTCCAATGATTAAAAGTTTAACTATTATGTAAAAGTGTGTTAAATATTATATTAAAATGAGGCAAAGAAAAACAGCAGAAAAATATTTAAATAAAAGTAATGTTTAACCTTATTGGAGATATACTTTTTCATTTTGGTTATGATTTACGTGTATACTAATCAGGTATAGTCTCTGATTCTTTTATCATACTTATTTTGTGTTTGTTCTTATCATTTAACAGATTCAAGATTCTGTGGTACGTATCTTGTTTATACTCTTTACACTGTTTACAAACGATTGTAGGGAAATGGTTTTTAAAACGTGCTATAAAACACGTGATAATAAGCAGACTTAGAGTGCTCGAATGATATGCTGCACTGATAATATTAAGCAATAAAATCATTTCAACAGAATCTTCTGCTTCATTTTGCTTAAATGAGTTTATTGTTCCTCTTGTAATACCTGAAAATTTGTCGTATTTTTAAATATTAACTAATATTTTTATCATATTAAATAAATAATTTTAAAATCTTTACTTTACCATATATTGGGTCATTAAGTATGAAACTTGACAAAGATATAAACTTAGTTTTTTGGGAAGTAAAAATTATTTATTATTAATGAAAGTAAATTAAATGTTAATCGATTTACGTATACATTTATTATAAGCGAATTATGAACCAAAATTAGGGATACGTGTTTTTGGAATTTTTTTCTTTTACCATTTTACAACAATTTTTAAATGCACAATTTTCTCCCATTTCGTGTAAAGAAAACTATTTTATTAAACTTATTCTGTAGAGGGTATCATAATCTTTTATAATATTTTGACTAGCAGTGCTATTATACAGCGTAGTCCAAAATTCATGGTACAAACGGAGTCAGGGTGATTCTATGGGTCAAAATAAGACGAAAATCAAGAATAACGAAATAACGTAGAAGGCTTTATTTTAGAGAAAAATGCGTTTGAAAATTAGTTTAAGCATGCATATGCTTAACTAATAACCGATTTCACGGATTCCACTATGAAACGTTGCTATGACTTTTTTTTAGTTTATTATGTATTTGTTTAGAGTACACTTTTTAGGCTAAATATTTTTCAAAATGATGACCACTTTCTCGTATGCAAAATTGTGGTCTTCGAAATAAGTTTTGCTTTACCGTTTACTGCGTATCCTAGATTTTGATTTCTTCATATATGTACTATCAAGATTCATCGTTTTAAATGTTCATGACTCACAATATCTTCAGAATATCTCTTCACGTTTCCCCACAGATAAAAATCGAGGAAATGCATCCTTCTTAAAAATGAACCCTCCCACGCAATTTCGTTATTCTCGACCTTTTCGTTTTATTTTGAGCCATAGAATCACCCTGACCTCATTTGTGCCATGCATTTTGGACTACCCTGTATATTGTTAATTGTCCTTTTAATAACCAAAAGAACTAGTACAGATATAGGTTTAATACGGCACTAACCACTGCTGTAAGAAACGTGCACTTTTATGACTGTGCTGACTTTGTTAGCTCATTCTTGGCTATAAGACTTTCCTAAGAATAGAATTGAATCGAAACCCTGATCAAATCCGGAACTTTAAAAAAGTTGAAACTTCACTTCTTGTCGTTTCAAGTTGACTATGTTTCGTGATCCACCCCGTATAACATTTGAATTAGACGATTGATTTATGATTTAACATTTAATAAAATATAAGATCCATGACTGTCACTTTTCTGCATTTTTATATAAATTGTAGGCGTTGAGTGAAGGGGGTGAGAGGGTTTCGTCTCCCCGGACGCCTTGAGTTCGGGCCGGGGACGCTAGGTGGCGGCGAGATGATCGGTGACAGTATTCTCGCAAGCGGTCGCCCGGCATATAGTTCGAATATATAGAAATTCCGAATTTCGGTATGATAGGTGGTGTCTGGAACAGGGATCGTCAGTTGTCAGCCCCACTGGACGAGTCTGAAACACCTTTTTCTCCCCTCTCCTATATATATTAAAATATAAATTTTCGAATTTTTTTGGGTTAATATTCTATTATAAAATAACGTTCATATATTGATCGTCTAAGAAATCCTTTAAGAAATATTTATAAAGAAATTCTACATTACATTCATTTTTCCTTGGCAGATATAAAAACGCCCCTTTCACGTTTTAAATCTTCAGAGTTCCATATAGAGGTTGAAACACCGGCGCTAAATCTTGGCAGTATGAAATTTCAAAGTGGAAACTACGATAATTTTCTTCGTAGTAACTCAGCACGAAGATAAAAAGTCATTGGAAATAGAAGGAAAATTACAGTGTAATCTATTGAGAAGGTCGAAAATACAGGCAGACATTGTATGCACTGTTAGCTAAGGTCGCGTTCGAAGTCTGAGTGGCAGACGTTCGACCATATTTTACCAACTCTTCTTACTTCTTTGGCTTCTATGCCATTTGTAGCCAACTCTCTATAACATTTCATTATTACGGCCAAGCCGTTCGTGATTTATCTCGAGGCATACGTTTACGTTCGGGAAAGAAGGATCATGTGGCGCTAGAAACAAAGCGGTCAAGAATGGAATGGTGGACGAAGGGAACGACTCTAGGACGTGGGTAAGAAACTTACTCGTGTGTGGAGTACGCAATTAAGAAAATGAATTCGTGATGGGATTCAAGTTTACGGCTGCGACCCTGTAGATCGGTCAGTTTTTCATCGTTTAACCTTCTCGTCACGGAGCTTCTCGTAATCGTCGATTGCTTTAATTAACCGTTGCGTTATGCTGCAGCAGTTCAGACTTCGCTTCGTGTTTTTTCAAACTGCCTGATTGATTTAGCAAGCAATTTGAAAGAGCAAGCAATTAAACCACTTTGATAAATAACCCTCGGTCGGCGGACCATGGAGAGAGCCCCAGTTTTAATTTAATTTAGTATTTCATATTATTTTCATTTTCTAAATTTTACACTGTTCCTTTAAAAATTGTTCTTTCAAATAATATCCTTGTATATGATTTGTAAGTTTGCATCTCGACTGACCTAGATTCTGCTGCTAGGTTAGAAAAATATTGCATTTTTGGGAATACGTTTTTAAGGTGTCTTTGAGGTATAATACCTTCAAAGAATCAAATTTTACTACAATAAAATTTATTATATAAAAAAGATAATTCCCAATTATTTTGGATCTATTCGAAAAAGTAGATACGATATTTTTATTTTTATATTGCATATATTGTTCTTTTTTAAATTACACTTTTTTAAATTGGAGGGACATAAAAAAGAGGGGCACATATCATCACTACAATATTTAGAAAAGAAGCAAGTTAATGAACATTTTTTTACAGAATTTTACACTCAGCCCTTCATTTTCCAGTACGATATTTCAAAAATTAATCATACAATTAATCCTAAACTTTGCATATACGTTCATTACAAACATAAATTATAATTGCATTAGAAATATGTAAATATATTCAAATAATGATTAAAATGAATATGACAGTGGAAATGCACCAATCGTTGCAGATATTTTTTAATTTATTCTAAAAACTAAGACTGGAAAAGAATTTAATTACACAATTTTATAATAAAAGAAAAATTAATTTGTTGAAAATTAAGAATTTGAAGTTTCTGTATTTTATAAGTAAAATATGTATACATATCAAAAATTTTACCACAAAGAATCATCAATAAAGTAGTTTGTATTTTTCCTTACAATTTCTGTTCGTATTGAACGAGAAAAATCACTTGACATTGCAAGTGCTGCGTTTAGCATTCCTCGCAACGTTTAACGTGTACTCGCATCGTTTTCTGTAATTGCGCGCATCTATCCGCATTCTCTTCAATGTTTCTGAACAAAAAATTCCTTGCGGTTGGCGACATTTACTTTTTTCCTTTTATTCATAAGAAATTGATGCAACTCACAATTTGAGTACTTCATAGTACTTACATTTTAGAAATTAAAATTTTGATATCTTCATTTTAGTATTTTGTATAAAAATTTTGAACCATTCTTGATTTAAAATTAACGCGAATACCTGAAAATACCCAAAGAAAAATTAAAAAACTATTCAACGTATAACCATTCAAGAAGAGTCACAAAATTTGATACTGACGATATGTTTGTTGAAGTAAGTACAGCATAGAAACGTTTTACAAGGATTGTAAGTATTTAAATAACGCAAATGCAGTGCTAGATCAACCAATAAGCAAAATAAGCACGCGTTTAGAACACCTGGGAAAGAAGAGTATTACAAAAATTTTCTAAATTTCAAATATTGTACATAGCATTACTAAGTATTTATGTAAAATTTAATTATGTAATATTTATGAAATGGAAATAATATGAAATACAAAAGTGAATTAGAATTGTGGCTCCTCTCCATGGTCCGCTGTTCGAGGGTTAAGGGCCAAAGTACCCGGAAAGCTCAGAAAACAACAATTCAGCCTGGTAACACCACCCCAATAATGACATATTCAGCCCGTAAGCTGGCTCTCGCTAGCAGGGACGAAGACGAAAAAACACGGAGGAGGGCGCCCTCCGCCCAAATCGTCTAATCTTAAGTCAAAAAAAAAAAAAGCTCAGAAAACAATAATCAATGTTCTTTTATTCTCCAACGAAAGAATGATTAAAGTCTAACTAAATGTTTAAGATACGTGGAAGCACGAGTCTTTCTTCCACTATTAAAAGAAAAGTTCTTAAATTCTTCAATTTCTTAAATTATTAAATTCTTCTCAGAAATCCTTTCTGCAAACATTCCTTTAATGAAAAAAACGCAGATATCTACAAAAATTTCAGTCGAATCACATTTGATAGGTTTTCGGAAATACAGCTCTATTAACCACATTTCAACGCAATCGCAGTACATTATGCAATGGAATATGGAATACCACGAATATGAATAACTAATTATTTTTTTAATTACAATACATTGTATATTTCTTCGGTCTTTAATAGTTTTCTCCTCTAGTACACTCTCGACTTTCAACTAACGGCCATACGACTTGGGACCACTACCGGTTCTCGTCCGATCACCGAAGTCAAGCTAAGTTCGGCGCGGATAGTACTTGGATGGGTGACCGCTTGGGAACTCCGCGTGCTGTTAGTTCTTTTTTTCCTGAATTAAACAAAATTTGACAGCCATAGTACACAAATACTATCGCAACTCATTGCCAGAATATAAAATAAGCGAGCGCGAGAGCGAGTTGATTCAAAGTTGCTTTAGAGTAAAATAATTGCATGTTATTGATTTAATGATATGCAATATGATTTATAATCAACACGTTGGATGCCATAGGGTGACTGGCACCGCAAATTACATATGCCTGAATAATTAAAAGGAGACAATAGAGAAACATAGCAAACAGAATGCTTGAAATTTAAAATTTGAAAATTAATTATTCCTATTCTTAATAATTAGAGCTTCAATATATCCCACAACAAATGCTCATTTTCACCGTAGCAGTCAAGGTGTTAAAAATTAAAAACAATTTTATGAGTGATTCCTCTTTAGCTATTAAATAAAAAAGAGCTCAAAATTAGAAATATCATAGATCTTGTAAAAGTGTCTGTCGAAGTATAAAAATTTTTCGTGAAGCAATAACAGATTCTGTCCAGAAAACAAACGACAGCGGAAGAGAAGAAAGTCAATCGATAAGTAGCGCAGCTTTCGAAAGCGAAAGTCCTCGTTGCTTCTACAACGTGTACTGTACACGCGTTCATGTGTACGATAAAAACATTGAGCAACCGGATGCCGTAGCCCTGGCCACGAAAATCCATTGGCCTCTTCTCGGCTTCCTGCCCAAGGCCTTGAAGAGTTTCGAGTACGCGATTCTATTTTCAAGTGTGCCTGTCGCCGAGCCACCACCGAATCCTCTCTCTGACTGAACGCATTTTTTCGTGATGTAGCAAATTGCTCTAAATTCAGTCCCCTTTCGTGATACTTGAACGCAGAAGCAGCCGTTTGACGTCACAAGGGCTGTGACATTTGTTCGAGCACAAATTGGCGGCTAGTTTGACGGTCATTGTTTGCGTTAACTCTTCGGGCAGATGCTGTTGTCCGTAACCGAAGAGTTATTGCCTGCAACACTATTTCATCTTGTTTTCAAACGCCAGAAATAATTTTTTTTTATTTGAACATTTAAAGCTATATTCAAAGCTTGCTTAGCTAATATACATAATTATAATTATGTATACATAATTATCTATATTTAGATCTCAGAGCCAGAGTGTATTGAGTCCACTTTTTTGAAAAAAATGACGTTTTACGTGTTTCCTGTAACAAATTTTTCACTCTTCCTGATGATAAAAATTATTTTCTAAATAATTCTTCTAAATCTTTAGTTTTTTATATAGTAGTGTAAAAATAATATTAGGTTTGCTTAGCTGTATACAAATGTGCATAATTATTTATGTGTATCTGGACTTCAGAACCACAGTGTATTAAGTACAAGTTTTTGAAAAAGAAAGAAAAAAGACATTTTACATGTTTTCTGTATAAAATTTTGTACTCTTGCTGATGATAAAATTTTAAGTCGTTTAGTTTTTAATATAACAGTGTAAAAATAATATTAAATTTATATCTTGTTCCAAGCAAAACAGTCCACAAAAAATTTCAGGGTCAAATAATTTCAAGTCCAATGTTTGGTTAAAATAATTCTGGACTTGATATCTGCTTCAAAAGATACATCAGAGCTACATAACAGTTTGTGCAGGCTTATGATATTAAATCACACAAGAGAAGATACAAAATTGGAACCATACAGTATCAAAACATGTTGATATTACGTCATTGAAATATTAAATCCATCGTCAAAGCCAGACAGTATCATTTGTTTATTTCAAAAAGCGACAATACCCAGTACAAGATTTTACTTTTAAACAATAAAATGATACATTCTTTATTTCCGTTAAAAAAATTACACACGTGTCTCTAGCGATTCCAAAATTACAAGGCTTTCGCACCTTTGATTTGCTCTTCTTAAAGTTTAAAAAGTGTGACTTAATACGCTCCGGTTCTGGGGTCCAAATATACAAAGTGTATACAGGGTGCTCAATAATGTTGAGGTCAAACTTTAATTCTCCTATTCTTAATATCATTATTAGATAAAAATCACTTCTTTGGTATTAATCTTGAAAGCAAAAGTGAAAATAAATAATTTTTTGGAAATTTTTTAGATGAGGAAGATAATGTATTATTAATATTTTCTAAATGATGATCTCAACCTCCGCCCAGGTCTTTTTAGAGATAAAAGCATCTAGTACAGACTGAAACAAATGAAAAAAGTCTTATCCCCATGTGGGCAATATTGGTCATTGATGACATAAGCAAAAGGGTCTAGTGAAGTCTAGTCGGATACGATGGTCAAAAGTTCCCCCTAAGCTGACTTGCGATGGGTCATTCAGTAGCGTAGCAAGAAAAAAATACTCCAAATTGTACCAAGTTTCAGCCCTCTATCTAGTCGGGGGCGGAGAGGGACGGATGAACGAAAATAGAAAATCACCTTTTTGGTCAATTTCTCCTATTTCACAATTAGTATATGAAAAATTCTGAAAAAAATCAAAGTCATTTCTATTTATGGGGCACATATTATAGAATTTTAGTAGATTTTTATGGATTTTTAAATTGAAACTCCAAGCTATAAAAAAAATCAAAAACCTAAAAACACTGAAAAATGGCGATTTTGTATGCTTATAAAAAAAAGTTTCAAAGATTTGTCGTAACTAACGTCCGTATAATGTTATAACAATGTTGATAGTATGTCAGAATTTTTATTAGATTATTTTGAAAGCCTAAAACTACTCAATTTATCTATGAACTGTAAAAGAAATATATTTGTTTATGAAGGGTAATGCACATAGAAATAATTAATTGTGGAGTTGGAAAACATTTCTAGCTATAACTTTGAAAGAAAATAACAGACTTTATTGTGTTATTAATAGAAAAAAATATGTCATTCAGCAATTATATAATTTCAGCAGATGCTATACATAGAAGTACAGTAGATGCTCGCTAATTTCCCGCCATATAATTCTCCGTTTAAACAAGCGCATGAACTCGGCTCTTTTATCTAGATAGTCGGTGAATGTATAAGTGCGCCATAGAAAGAAAAGAAACAGTGGAGAAGGCAAGTATGCCATTGGTGTTCGATAATTCCCTATTATTTGGAAGTGCTTACCTCCAGCCTACGAAATGCGGAAAATTATCAAGCGCGTAGAGTACTGTAATTGCTTTTTGAATCTTTTTTAGGAGTTTTTTTTTAAATTGTAAATTCTTTTGTTTATTGCTGTTGAATGGTATTATATTTGAAAAATGGAAAGAAAGAAAAGCTGTAAGTGCCACTTAAAAGAAAATTATTTTTCCTGAAATGGAAGTTTATATAAAAGTCGTCAGTAAATGTGAATGAAGATGTTATTACAATTATTCATACAGTTTTAAGCATTTCTAGTAAATGAAAAAAAAAAAAATAACAGGTTGATGAACAAAAAATTGTTTTCCTCAGAATTTTAGCATTTACAACCTTGTTTATTTTCACTTGTCATTTTTCTTTACAATCAGACAATAAAGTCTGTTATTGTACTACAAAAACATAGTTGAAAATGATATATACCTGCAAAATTAATGATTAGATAGTGGATATTTATGCAAATATACATTTTCTAAAAATACATTGAAAAGTATTTATTTTGTAACGCTAATTTGAAATATTTTTTACGTTCAGAATATTTTATTTTACTTCTTTATTTTTAGCTCATGTTTAACATATATTTCAAATATTTCCATTTGTCATGAATACATAAATTATCCGCAGTCCGTTAATGATTTTTTGTAGCGATATTTACTTGGACTCTTTTCTGTTTACTCCATGCTTTAGAAAATCGACTTCAACTTTTTTAAAGATTAATTTTTCAGTTTAATCATATATGTAGGATACCGGTGGAAAAATGCGTTTTCGTCTCGGGATCGTCTGTCAGACTCGTCAATGGGGCTGACAACAAATAATCCATGCCTCAGACACGTACCATACCGCAATTAGGAACTTCTATTCAGGGTGTCCCAGAACTCGCATTGGCCCCGTGAAGGGGTGGTAGCTGGGGTGATTCTGAACAACTTTTTCCTTTGCAAAAAAGTTGTTTGAAGCTTCGTTTTTGAATTATTAAGGAAAAATACTGACCAATCCGAGCGCATATAGCGCGCGGGCTCAGGGGCGGCAGCGTTTGCTACGAAAGCGAGGCTTGACGTAGATCACGAACGAACGGCTCGGCACCCTGTTGGCATAGCACAATAAAAAAATTGAACTGGTCGAACATTTTTAGTTGTTGTTTAAAATGAATACGAATCTTGTAGCTGTCATAATGTAAAAAAGGAAATTCTAAAGATTCTAAACAACAAATAAAAATGATTGAAATGGAATAATTAATAAAAATTTGAAAACAATTTAAATTAAACTTATCCATTCGTTCCTAAATTAGCGAATGGCTAGCTGATCATTGAACTCCCTCAAACACACGGTCACTATCACTTTTTACAGAATTTTCTTTCAGGTAAATAAACATTTTTATTCACTGTCACGTTGCTATTGCACTGGACACAAATGAAAAACATGTAATATTCCGCACTACTTCGTAACGTTTTCGCAAGATTCGTATTCATTATTTTAAACAACTAAAAATGTTCAACCAGTTCAATTTTTTTATTGTGCTATGCCAACGGGGTGCCGAGCCGTTCGTTCGCGATCTACGTCAAGCCCCGCTTTCGTAGCAAACGCTGCCGTCCCTGAGCCCGCGCGCTATTTGCGCTCGGATTGGTCAGTGTTTTTCCTTAATAATTCAAAAACGAAGTTTCAAACAACTTTTTTGCAAAGGAAAAAATTGTTCAATATCATCGCAGTTACCATCCCTTCACGGAACCAACACGAATTCTGGGATACTCTGTATATTCGAACTGCATGCGGGGCGACCGCTTGCGAGAACGCTGTCACCGATCTCTCGCCGCCACCTAGCGGTCCCCGGCCCGAACTAAAGGCGTCCGGGGAGACGAAACCCTCTCGCCCCCTCCACTCAATGCCCACATATATACCTTTACTATTAGTTCAATGTTGGGTTGCTACAGTAAAATTAATTATTTTTCTTTATGCAAATAGTGCTTACCATAGGTACAGTATGCTACATATTTAATAAAATGTCTTCCTTCCGTGTTTTTTAATTTTATTTATTATTGGGTCATTAATTACGAAACTTGACAAATGTTGAAAGGTGAACTTTGATGTTTATTTCTCATTCCGAACCGCATTTCATCAAAACAAGTTTTTGAATTTTGAATTTTATCAAATTCTGTTTTACGATGACTGATAATAAATTATTTTTGCTCGCCAAAAACAAAAATTAACAAGTTTATTTACAATTTATCAAGTTTCATGCTCAATGACTTAATAATAATTTAATGATTATAAGCGATACGGGTAATTGTCAGAAATTGAACACTTTCTTCTTATTATTAATTGCAAGGAAATGGAATTCTATTTTCATAATATCAACATTCCTAAGAATTTAAATATTTTCTATTAAAATGTTGAAAGATTGTGTTAAATTATCCTAAATAGTTTTTTGTCAATCTTACAACTGAATGAAGTTTAAAGTAAACATCTGTAAAAAACCACCAAACATGTCAATAAGTGATATGAATTTTATTTTTATCCAAGACTTATAATCTCGATTTAGAGTACTTGTCGTCTCGTTTATTTAACAAATATTTATAAACAGCTCTGAATTCGAAAACGTGCTATCATTGGAATGTCATTTAGTACCAGTTAGTGCATTTGTCCTTACTTCTTTAGCATGTTGTTTTGACTGACGTATTTTGTAGGTATCTTACCTTAATACTTTTAATCGCTAATGACTTAAGAATATATTCTTATGTATACTCTTAAAGTTACTGTTTTTAGAATTTTGCACGTACAGGAACATCATTTTCGAGTTTTTAAATTTATAAATTTTTCAATTTTCAAGTTTAGAAATATTAAATTTTCAAATTTGAAAATATAAAAATTTCAAATCTTCACATTTACCAACTTTCAAATTTGCAAATTTAAAAACATCGAAGTGTGTGAATTTAGAAGTATAGTAATTTCAAATATTTCAATTTAGAAATATTAAATTTTCGAAGTTGGAAACATTTAACTTCCAAAATTGGGAATATAGAAATTTCAGATCTTCAAATTTAGTAACATAGTAATTTGAAAACGTAGAAGTAGCAACAGAGATTTTAAATTGCCAAATTTTCAAATTATGAAATTAACTATAAGTGCTCACTAGTGCGCCCTATTTAGTACACGTCCGTACATTGCGCTCTTGCGATTGGTGATGTATTATATTTACCCATTATGTACTACACTACACGTTGGATTTTCAAGATAGGCTAATCTAAAATTAAAATTAGATATTTTTTTTTAAATTAAATATGTGAGGATGATTATGATATGAACTACATTTACTGCAAAGCAACGAAGCTTCGATGATTGATACGTGTTTAAAAAAAAAATATTCGAAAACCAGCTATTTTTGGAAAAAGATTTAGAATAAATGAAATCACTCTACTATATATGTCATTTAGCCTCTCAAACTTGATTTGAATGTCCCTACAAAACCTGTTAACGAGTGCAGCCATAAATCTTCAGATACATCGCACCGAGATGTGTAACCACAGAAATGTTAAACACGTTTGATAAATATTACAAAACGTGACAGTGATTTTATCTTTCATCGCAAATTTGCTCATAAATTTTTATATGTACATACATTTTACCTTGTTTGTTCCGATAAAAAAAGTTAATATGCTTAACCACAAGAACGCAGGATCAAAAGGAACATTAACAAGCGTTTCAACACCCGATGACGTCACAGCAACGAATTAATTAAAGCATTAAATTTACCACACGATTATAAGGAATAATTAAGGTCGGGTATCGAAGCGGAAACTGGTGTTCCCTACGCTGTTCAGTTGAACTATCGTTGTTAACGCTTACAAGCTTAACAGGATGGTTACCAGTTTTTAGAGTACGTGTTTGTTAGCCTTTGTACATCAGGCCGGGCATCAAGGCGATGAAAGTTCGGCATAGAGTTTAATTGGACGCTTGAGAGAAGCTGAAGCGCGGTAACGAGGCAGTAATTAAGCAATTATCCTCACAACTGCTACTTCTTTTAAATACTTTACTTTATTATCGTGTTCCTTGGAAAATCGACGACTCTTCTACGTTTGCATTGATTCAATGTATCCTACTGGATAATGACAGCATTTCAACCCTTTCACTACAATGACACCTAAACTTGTGTATGGGTCTAATAAAATTCTTCAGACTTATTATACATATCCAAGGTGTCCGTGCGGAGGTGCTTACAATTTCTTTATTCTGTAACTATTGATGATACAAAGAATTGTTAATATGAAAACTGTAGAGGTGTGCGAGAGCCCAAAAATATTGGATCGGTTCGGGTCAGGTTCTCGAAAGTATACAGCGTCTACCATTTATCTCGGAACCCGTGCACGCGTGAACTCACGAATGTGGCAACAGCGCAACGTTTGGCATAATCGGCGATACTCTGATCCGAGATTTGATTCGGGATAAGAGTATGTTTGTCTCTCTGCCGATCGCGCTCGAGTTTTGCCAAGTCGAGCCGAGCCGACTCGAAGTTCCACTCCTCGTCGTGCATACTCATATCCCGAACCGAATCTCGAACCAAAATTCGGTCGATTACCAACTTAACTCTAAGGATTTTTACATCGCTCCTCACAATTCTCTACATGACATTATACTTTCAGCAATGGTTTGCAGAGGGCGCATCTATCGAATTTTAGCGCTGTTGCTACATTCATGAGTTCGCGCGCGCACGGGTTCCGAGATAAATGGTAGACCCTGTACAATAAATTCTCGTTATATTGCCCTGTGAGAGATTTAACCTACACATGAATTTTTAGTCTTTTTTACCATCATAGCTTAAGGGGTTACGCCTAGTTAGCATAAGAAATAAAAGTGATGTTTGATTTTTTTTTTGTACGACAAAGTCATTTTTATGTTAAAAATAATATACCATTTAAAAGCGCAAGTACTTAACTTACTCTACAAATTTTTTCATTAAAAAATATTAAAAAATAGAGCAAATATAATTGATCTTAAAGATATCCTTTGTGGTGAGCATATCTCCAAAACAGTTCATATCAAATGAAAAAATCAAAAAGATTTTGTTAGCAGATGACAATAAGCTGTTCGGGAACGAAGAATTTTGCAAATTTCGAATTTTAACAAAATTAAAAACTTTTCTTCTACTCGGAAGATCCTAGTTGAGGAGTTGGCAATCTATGACACGCCACAGGGCTAGCGTTGGGGAGGGGGGAGGGGGGGGGGGGGCAATCGTCCAGGGCGCTAGATCCGTAGAGGGCGCCGCAGCCCGGTGTCCCTAGTTTATTCATCTCTATCCGTTTAGATTAGTAAAGCTGCTATATAGTTTAACAATTTTTACAATCTAACTACAGATTCATCGTTTCATATTATTACTTTGTCTTTTTTTCTTAAAAATTTTGAACCCCTGAATGGGCGCCACGATAATCTTGCCCAGGGCTCCAATATTGCTAAAACCGGCCCTGACACACCGACTACCGAATGATCCATTTAATAATTTCAAGTTAACAGTATTTAACGGGAATCAACATACCTATTGCGGATTAACTACATGTACATCAGAAGTGCTGTCAACTTCTAATACAATCTTACAATTACAAATGTTCTCAACCGTACCTATAACGTTCCCCATTTTTTCTTACGACTTATTAATTACCAAGTTTGCCATACCGCAAACACATACCGTATTTTTAATTTTGCGCCGCCTCTGAAAAGGTTGAAATGTATTTAGTATACTATTTAACGATTAAATACGTTTCATTAATAGCTGTGGAATATTGGTATAAATGAAATAGAAATTATATTACACGTTTTAGCGCATTTTGAAGTCGGTTGTATTTTTTGTTAAAAATTATTTTATTTCACACTTTTTAGTGGAACGAGCAGTACTTGTAGAGTGCTGTAAGGAGGCTTACCGTTCTTATTGGTTAATTGCAATAACGATAGTTATTAACAGTAAGAAGGTACATAAATTTTTGCAAATGGGATCATCGTGGAAAGATCTGCGAGATGTGAAAAGATGCAAAAAATAGGATTTTGCAATAACAATAGTTATTATGTATGCATACTGATTTTCGGTCGACGCGATATGTGTATAGAAATGGTAGAGAATCGGCGACTGCATATTGACCCGTACACCGCCAGAGACACGTAGGCATACGTAGAATTCAATGTAGTAGTAATAATAGTTTTTCACGAATATCTCGGAAACTAAAGCTTTCCGTTAATGTGAAATTGCGAATCGAGTATGAGTGACCGTATGCATGAATGACCTAGCATATAACTAGTTTCTAATGGCTCAAAAGGCAAACTGTAACTATAAATGGAGATAAATAAAAAAAAATTACATATTTTTGTGTACATCATTCGATAGTATTTTTAATACTCTAATAACTGTAGTTATGTCAGAAATAAAATCTGCTTTATGAAAGTTATTCACTTTATGTATCTTATTCTAAATTACTTTGTCCTTTTGAATTGTTTTCGTTAGTGTTTTATTACTTTTCCTTTTACAATAAGCGTTTAATGCCAAGTGACAGGTCACCCTTGGTACTTGGTACACAGTGACCACTTAATGGTGGACAGCTATAGTCACGTACAGTTAGTAACTAAAGGATTAACCATCTGATGGCACTCAGACCTTTCATGACCTTAGAAAAGTATTTTATACAGTTAAATAAATAATTTACTCTATAAGGTCATCGCTACCTTACAAACAATATTGCATAACCTCACTATTTTACGATGTTAATAAATAAAAAATATAGAAAGAAAAGAAAAAATATAAGAAAGAAATTTTATTTAATAATTACTCAAAAATAAGAATTTTAAAATCAAACATTTTAAGCTTTCATGACAGGATACCTCCTTAAACCAAATGTATTAAAAACGTAGATTTTTATTATTCGCTTTTTTATTTTAAATACATGATTTTATAATCAGTCTACTTAAATATACATTTATTCTTAATGAATAAAAGTAAATGAAATTTTTCCTAGTTATTGTTGCATAGATCTTTTCTGTTTTATAACTATAGAATGTACAGTAAACTCTTGTTATATCATTTTCATAGATCATGACGATGGAAGGGTATCCTACCATGTATACCCTTAATGCCACGTGACATTAATATGCTTAAAATTCCATGTGAACATCAAATTATTCAAGTGGCGATATAACGAGAGTCTACTGTATAATAATTTGAAATAGACTCAATTGGTCATTTTTAACAACTGCTTTGACAAAACTTGAATGACCAGTTGCATACAAATTAATTAAAGTAGGAAGAATAAAAATTTTACATTAATCAGTTTCTTTTTATTATTAATAGGTAAATGAAGGTATTTTGGAAAAATTCCATGGCTGTAATATCCACTGTTCGATTCGATCTGGAATGATGTCCAACTTTAAAAAATGGTACAATTGGGGCACTTGTCACTATTTAACCCTTGTAAGACGGATGCTGCGGGGCCGACGTAAATGGATCTACGGTCCGTTTGATCCGTACTTAAAATGACAACATACATATGCGGGCTTGAAGGATGAATTATATATATACAAATTCGGATATAAAAGGGGGAAAACATAGTATAACATAGTGTACGTATGTATTTTAGTATTAATAAGAAATATTATTAAATTACGATCAAACTTTCAAATTTTACTGAAACTTCGAAACATATGAAAAATTACAAGTGGTTCTAATTATTTGACCAGAGGTAACCATAAGTATCTATAGTAGGCTGTTACATATATGGCTGCGTATGATGCTGTAAAGCAGAAAATTGTTTAAACTTTCAAGCTGTCACTTGGAAAAGGAAAGGAAAAGTGTATCATCTTTATAGGATATAATGGAAGGTAGATAGATATTTGAATGCTTAAAAATCTGTGTGAACATCAAGCCGTTTATCTGGCAATATAAAAAAAGTCAGCTGTATGACTTTCGAAGATCCAAGACTTTTCATTATTTTTAAGGATCAGATCCCTAATTGATCTTGGAGGCCTCATGAGGAGAAACTGAAAAGCTGCGGACAGTCCTAGATGGAAAAAAAGGACAGAGCGATTCAAGCAGTTATGTTGATGTAAAAGGGCTTAAATTTAGTGATTTTGTAGTTCAAAGATTTCGAAGTGAAGAAGCAATATTTTCTCATAATTTTGTTTCAAAAATAATCTTTGTATAATTATACAACGGTGTACAGAGTCCGATTTTGGAATTTGACTTTTAAAACTTTTTAAAATGCACTTTTATGCACCAACATTTTTTACAGTTTTCTCAAAAAGCGCTCTGAACCGCGTCTGGTTGTATTACATGACCTGAAACACCTGTATACGTACACCTTTTAAACCACTGAATTCTTAAAGTTAAGACTAGCATTTTTGGATTCGACACATCAAAAGCTATTATGTAAATGGCAATCAAAAATGTCAATAGTTTTATGTCCTATAAAACAAAGTGTTGTCAAAATACACAGGGTGGCCAAAAAGGAGCTTCAGTTTTAATTTCAGCGCCATCTCTTTATTTTTATAGATATTAACATCATTATTTGATAAACAAGTAAACTAAAGTTGGAAATTCTTTTACTCGTGTTTTTTTAGTTTTAAAATGGCGATTGCAAAGATTACATACAGTCTCAAAAAACGTGTGTTTATCATCGCTTAGCGATCAATGATTTCTTTCTCTGGGGTTATGTCAAGGATAAAGTGTATGAAGTGAAGATATCCTCAATGAAAGCACCTCAGTGAAGCACCTCAAAGAAAGAATCACCGAAGTCATCTAGTTGAAAAATTGAGGAAAAGTCGATTTGTATTCACACATGTTTTCCTCACTTTTTAATGGCCAGTAGAAATAATGTTGCTTTCAGATCGAATTGTTTGAAACAAGACTCCGCCACTTATAGTAGTTACTAAGGGAAAACACTTTGAAAACCTTATTCATTAAATTTTCAACGTTTCTGAATAAAATGCAATTTATTTGAATTGAATATCTCTTGTAGCTTTTTATACTGAATTTTTCAAAACTAAAGCTTATTTTAGGCCATCCTGTACCTACATATATTACATATAATACATATGGGTTATTCTCCCATGGCTCATTGTCAGTGGAATGGAAAAGTAGGGTTATGGACATGCGTGGTTCAAAATATCGTTCAATTTGGGAACCGCTGATGTTATATCAGGCAATATGGAGGGAGCGTAAGAAGCTCCTTCTGAACAATATCCCAGATTGAAATGGAAAGTTGCGCGAGATTTCTGCCGTTACAATTGAAAGTGGCCACTTACCGCTTACGGAGCTACTTTCAATGTAATCTCCACGGTGCAGAAGACACGATTGCAGTTCTCGAAAGTCGAGCGACATTTATGTCGACAATAAGACTGCTACTGGTGTTTACTTAGCTGTGGCAGAAAACTCGTCGTTGTTAGTGGTAGTGTTCCATTGAAAGCAGAAACTGTGGCAGGCCGTGGATGGAAAAAGAATTCCATGGAAATTTCCTCGCCTAAATGAAAGAGGAGCTAAAAGCATCTATATTTATAATATTTGAATCAGTTCATTGACAGGTGTTGGTTTTGATCGGAAGACAATGGAATGTTATTATCACTATAATATCATGATATCATTTGTCAATACAAGACACGTAGTTAAACATTCATAAAGTTATGGTAAATTAAAATATAACAGTGCGACGGAAAACAAGCACAGAAAATACATATTAATTTATGGCAATCATCGAATTCCTTAACGAAATCAACCTCTTCCACAAAATCTAAAGTCAACATGGAAGTTTGTCAACATGAAAATGTAGCATTTAATTCTGAAATTATTTCACACAATTTTTGCAAAATGAACTGAAACATATATGAAACTTCTTTTATTGAAATCATAAGTTAAATAAACTATAAAATCTATAAAAAGAAATTATATAGCGTATGAATTTAATATTTATGTATGTATTTTAAAGCTATAAAGTCGTCAAGAAAACAAACGTTTTGCTTTTTCCTATGAAGTTTTGCATCGTGTGTATAATGAATTTTGTTTTAGACGTCGCATATTTTATATTTTTAGAAAGTACGAAAATGTTCGTGCGTCATTTAAGATACTAATTCTTGGGAATTCTCAACTTTCCAAATTTTCTCTTCCCTCGTCACAAAAAGAAAGAAACTATCTCGCAGTGTGGTTTAGTACCGTTCATGTACGAATGTACAGGATGATTCATTTTACTGTTAATCAGGGATTTTCTGGAAAATTGTGAATTTCTTAAAAACAGTATTAAGAAGAAAAATTGTTTATCTTTGAAGATGTTAAAAGATGATGACATCATTTCGACCTTGGATAATCTTGTACAAGCTATGTGAAGGACGGCTTGTATTTTTCAAATACTTAAATAACTTTATTTATGTCTTGTTTATGCATGTTGAGATTTGGCGGTCTAATTTTACGCTTAATAAGAGTAATCCTAAGTTCGATCATTTTTGCTTCCAATGATTCTCTACAAAGGGGTTTAATGGGGCCTACAGTCTTTTTGCGGGGTTGTTCTAAGCTTTCCATTTATTATGTCAAAAAATTCCAAAGTTTGGAATTTACTGTGATTTTGTACATTTTGGATCTAATTGCTTTTGCAAAAATAAATCCTCTCCTTTTAAACTTTTTGAATCATTAAATTATTAAAATATGTATCATTTCGATGTTTTTTCTTCAATCTAATTTATTTATAGATCATTATTTTTCTTTACAAATTAAAAGCTATTTCATACGATTTGGAATAAATTTCAATTATTGCATTAAGTTTATCAAGCAAAAGGCTTTCGAAGATTTTATAGAGCCGGGCCTGGGAAACCTTGATTCGGTCCTGTTAATTGATTATCTAAAGAATATACACAGAAAGTAGAATGTGTGTTACTACATACGAAGCATTCCTAAAAGGGAATTGTCGGATGCGTACTGTAACATCAATGGAATTTTATTCACATTTGAGTAATTTAATGGTGAAAGTGATTAATTCTATTTCTTTAATTTTTAAAAATTGTAGCATTTTTTATAGTTTATCAATTTCTGTACATTTCTGTTTGTGAAATTAATCGATTTAACAAATGAACGATTCAACTATTGCTTTAACGATAAATCTTAAATTATGCTAACGCTATATTTTTACCATATTTTTTATTTTAAAAACTTAAAAACTGTTCAAATAACGTATATTTTAAGTATAAATATTTTGAACAATTATTTAAACATAATTGTGTACAGTGGTACTGCCAATGATTTTAGAAAACATATGATTGAAATAATTCACATCGCTCCAGTTCCTGTTACGCAAGAATGTTATCTTTTCTATATGGAATTTACACATAAAATTTTTATATTTTACATGTGTTATTTTTATAACTGAGTCAGAATGATCCTACATCCGGTGTGCAAGATTTACCAAGGTACAAAGTGATAGGGTTAACACTTCGATGGCCACGTTACTCATATATGGGTGACGCTTGAATTTCCATAGGAATTTTTTGACTTACCTAATTAGAAATACTCGTATGTAAGCGTTTAGTGGGGGGGTTCGACTTCCCGGGCGCCTTTAGTTCGGGCCGGGGACCGCTAGGTGGTGGCGAGATGACAGTGACAGTGTTCTCGCAAGCGGTCGCCCGGCATGCGGTTCGAATATCTAGAAGTTCCGAATTGCGGTATGATAGGTGTCTGGGGCAGGGATTGCGTCTGTAGCCCCTAATAACATGCAAGCCGGCTATATCAAACTCTAGAATATATTGAATCTTTTTTTCCTGTTAGTTTTTGTATTCAAATAGGCTAAGAACCAACAATGTATTACTTTACAACAAAAACAATAAAACGATTTGAAAAAAGAAGGGATTGCGTCTGTTGTCAGCTCTACTGACGAGTCCGACAGACGATCCCGAGACGAAACGCCTTTTTCTCCCCTCTCCTACACATATTAGATACTTGAAATTATGTACAAAAAATGCAATGAAATATTGTAAAAATAATAGAAATAGATAAGATTTGTGAGAAATGAAAATAATACTTAATAGAATGTTCAACAGCTTCATCGTGGGGACCAACGTGTTGAATTAAAAAAATATAAAACGATCTGTAGCATTTAAAACTATAAAAAGACTAGATAAAGTTGTATTAAAGATGTATAAACCTGTCAAATTGCATAGCGTTACCAGCACGAAATCTGAACGATAAAAGTCACTGGTGTGCATCGGATCTTAAGGTCCATTTATGTACAACCATATCATCAACTTAACTTTCCTTCTCCATGTTCCTTCTCCGAAAAAAGATGAATAACATGGTTAACATCGTATCCAACCTACAACTCGTATGAGGGGAATGGATACGATGAAGGGGAATTGCGTTGACGGTACGATGACGGCACTGTTGTGTATAAATGGATCTTTATACGCGTATGGGTAAACAACAGCTTGATGGGGAATTTTATGGCGTTAATTCTGGTGAGCACAGGAAGACCGAAGATCGTATTTCGTCTAAAAGAAGGAGGGAATTACCCTGCTGCATCTGTTCATAAATTAGCATCGGTGATTAGTCTCTGATGAATTGAACGTCAACTTGCTTGAGAAACTACTTTTTTTTCATTCAATTTTTATGAGGTTTACATTCTTTTAACACGGATATTAAATACATTTTTATACGCAGCAAATACATTCCCATCCAAAAGTATGGAAACACCTAAGTATACAAAATTATATATTTTATAATTATATTTTACAATTATATATATGAAATATATATAAAATATTATATAAAATATATAATTTTGTATATTGTAATTATATATTCTATATATTTTATAATCTTTTAATGTATTTTATGTGCAAAATATGACTTCAGTGGATATAATTCAATATTCAAAATGTGATAAAAGTTGAAGGGATAAATTGCGGAAAAATCGACACATTTCCTTATTGTTAAATAAAATAAGAAATAATATACACGAAGGAAGCCCAGCCTTATGATCTTAACCCTCATACAGCAGAGCCTGGGTCAATCGTGACCTAACCTTACAAAATATATATATACAAGAGTATTAACCTAAAATTAAATATATGATTTTCAAACGATAGTGTTTCATATATTGGAAGAATAATTTTTATACAAACAATGTAGAATTTAAACAATGAAAATAATATAAAATGCAAAATTAATTTAAAATTAGGGTCCTCTCCATGGCCCGCCATCCGAAAGTTAACCCTGAGAAATTTTAGTAGATTAATATACAAGACTTAAAGCAGGTATTTACAACCATTATTTCTGACATTTTTTTGCTAAATTCGTAAATGTCTCTTATTGTAATTTTTTTACATGAATTCTGATAAAGACAATCTTTAGAATTTAATTTTAACTTTAACATTAAGAAAGTCATCTAGAAGAAACTTTGGGGTCAAACTCTAGTGAATTTTTATTACATCTTGACCTAGAAAAACGCTTTTGGTATTTAGAAAAGTATTCACGGCAGCGTACAATAAATGCACGCAAGAGCGTCCCATATACACTCTACAGACATGCAAACCGGCTTACATTACACGCTACACCTTCAATTTAATCGACTAATGATAATTTTTATGTTTCAATTTTGTTTTCATTAGCACAAGTGAAAACGAAGACAGAAGAAACTAATTCTTCTACGCTTTTTAAGCACTGCTCTTAATATATCAAGTCCCGCGAAAAGTTTTGTCGTTTTTTGTGCCAGAGAAAAAAATATAACGGTTTGATTGTACAATTACTTTTAACCATCGGTAGATTGTGGATGATTATACAAATATGTATATGTTTTTATACAATATTTTCTCTCTCCAGATGAAAAAGGTGTTTCCCGTCTCGGGATCGTCTGTCAGACTCGTCAGTAGGGCTGACAACAGACGATCCTTTTTCTTTTTTTAAACGCGTTTACTTGGAGCTTTATGCAATGGTTACAATAGTCTTAGGTATAAACACAGCCGTATTAAACTTAGGAGACAACAGACGATTCCTGCCCCAGACATCTATCACACCGCAATTCGGAACTCCTATATGTATATTCGACCTGCATGCCGGGCGATCGCCAGCGAGAACACTTACCGATCTATCTCGCCGCCACCTAGTAGTCCCCAGCCTGAACTAAAGGCGTCCCGGGAAACGAAACCCTCTTTCCCCCTCCCTTAACGCCTACAGTATGCATATTATACAGGGTGTCTCGTAACTGGTGATAAGTAGAGGGTGATTCTACGTGAAAAATTGAATCGAAATGTAGAATAACATTTTCTCATATGACACTTTATTTTCGAAAAAAATAAGTTTGAAAATTTATCGAGTACGCGTGTACTTGATTTAACTTCAGTTCGACGGATTTTACTATCTTTCTGTTCCGAGTAGGAAGGTACTTTCTTGCAATGTTTACTGAGGCTGAAGTTGGTCCAAGTGCACGCGTACTCGACAAATTTTCAAACTTATTTTTTTCGAAAATAAAGCGTCATATGAAAAAGTTTTATTCTACAATTTCGATTCAATTTTTCACGTAGAATCACCCCCTACTCGATTGTACCACCAGTTACGGGACACCCTGTATAACTTTATAATTGAAAAGTGGAAATAAATAAAAGTGTAAGTGTTAAAAATACCAGAAACTGTAGAAATAATTATAATAACACGCTCACCCATATTTACTAACACTGACCTTCATATAAATATCCATCTCATGAAAAACATGCTCCTTATGCCTTTTTTAAATTTCCACTCTTCAATTAATAATACCCGCGCATTACATTACAAAAGTACATACCACGTTATTATGTACGCCTCTTTTCGTACAGGTGAGCATTCGTTGAGAAATAATTTCGGTTGGAAATCAGAAAAAAGATCTCAAACTATAATCCTTAGAAGGACTATAATTATACTTCCTGTGCAGTACACTGAAATTGCATGTTAGCGAGAAATCAAGGTAAGTGTGAATCATTGAATTTTAAGAAATGGCTGTGCTTCGTTATAATCCTTATTTGGCGCCTTTCATCATTTAATTCGTTTATAGTTCATTAAAGGACCAATATTTCCGTACAATTGAAGGGCCCAATGCAAGAGGGAGGTATGCCATAACTATAGTGTTGGAAGATATTACGGTTCTTATGAAAATTGTATACTTACGAATGCTATATAAAATTTTAATTTATCAATATTAATATTTTCTATTTTATGTTCCATATGCTTAAATTTGAAATTTAGATTAAAAATGAAACTTTATAGAAACTCTTATTATTATGTTACAAAATATTTTATTTAGAAGTATTTACTTTACTTTTCGAAAGAAATTATGAAGATTCTTATGTATCTGCTCTTTATTATTGTCTTCTCGAAGTCCACCAGTACCGGATTAAAATTTTTGGAGCCACGGGTCAAATCTTCAATGATCGCTTTGATCGAAAAACTTATTGCTAGATTGATATTTATTCTAAAAAAAATTAAATAATATTTAATCATAACAAGAAATGGCAATAACAAAAAAATTTCATTCGATATGATTTGACACACTGAATGGAAAGCTTATAACGGGTACGTTGCCAAAGCAGGGGGAAGCATCAAAATTCTGTGATATAGTTGCTCTTTCTTGCACAGAAATTAGAACACATAGAAAGGATAATCAGTCGTATAAAATTTACCATCATAATATACGAATTGAGGGATAACACTTACAATAAGATTACTATCAATACCACTCTTGAATATAATGCAATATTCATTTACAATAAAATTATTATCAATATCAATCTTAGATCTATAATAATACCTAATCACCAAAAGTTGCTAGAATTAATAAACATTTAATTTTTCAACATTTTGTGATTTAGAATTAGCCCTATTTGCACCATCTTTTTCAACTTCCGTGGGCAAGTTGGGTCATTTATGTCTATGACTAATCTCTTTTACTGTTCTCGACTCTTGAAAATCTGAAAAAATTTTAAGATATTTATTGAGAACTTTACGTTAATGTATAATCATTTCTTGAGTCGAATGTTTAGAGAATTGATTGGAAAAACTAAATATTCGAAAAAAGTTTGGAAATAGTTCGAATTTGTTTCGGTCGTTATCAATCCAGCTTGCTCACGAAGGGTTAATACTAATATTATTATTAATACTTCAGTATTAATTAAGTGTGTCACAGGTCTGAGGTGCCTGCACCGAACGTGCTAAGGAAGCATACCCCATCAGACAGACTAACAGAATGTGCACTTTTGGAAAATTTTTGTTTTTTAAAGGATCTACCACAATTAATAAAAACAGTATCTACGACATACAGAGAAAAAGAACATTCAATTATTATTAATAAGACTGCTTTTTAATTATTTTATGATGCTTTATAATAATTTTAATTACTATAATCAAAACTGCTTTTTTTAAACATTTGAACGATTTCAACTATTTTTTTAGGCCTTTATAAAATTTTTAGAAGTATTCTATAATTTTTGAACGAGAGTGTGAGTATTAGACCTATGTTCAATTTTAATAACAGTAGCGTAACTGCGTCTGCCGGCGGGGGGGGGGGGGGGGGGGGGAGGAGGGCAGAAAGGACAATTGGCCTCCCTATTAAAAAATCAAAAACCTTTTCTTATAACAAAATATCTTCAGAAATATAATAAAATTCGAGTTGCATGGAATAAAATGTAATAAAATATGAAAAAAAATTTGTTTGACCTTGATCTCACAATTATGATCGCGCCATTGTCTGATAGTTTTATATAATAATATTGTACTGTAGTATTTAATTCAATTAAATGAAATGATAAAATAAAATATTTCTCGTTTCTTTTCCAATATTTTCAGATTACATATTAACACTATTCATGTGTAAAATGTTTCAAAAACTTATTTATTTTGTTCTTACTATAATAATTATAATGTTATTAGGATCTTATTTCTATTTTAGCATTATTAATTTAGCCCGTTTGCATAGTTGTTTATTTACGTTTATTACGTTTATTTTACTATTTTGACATTATATGTTTTCAACTTAAGTGTACCTATGAAAATTCTTCTGTATTTTCAGAAGCTTATGATTTATTTATTTTGCAATTTAGATACGTCATTAGGATTTCGTTAACATGTGATCATTCCTGCTTTAAATATTCACAACGATCCTTTGATTATTCGTAGCGCCAAAAATATATGCTCATCCGGTGTTCATCAATCTGCGCGGTATTTACCTTTGTAGCTAAAAAAGTTGATGTAAGTGGATTCAGTAAAAAAGAAAAAATAAAGAAAAAAGAAGTGTTCATATATACCAGCATATGATGCTAAAAATACAGGTTTTTTATAAATAAATGAAGAATTTGTCATTTCTATACTTAAATTGTTGTTCAATGGTGTTGAAGTTGTTAATCCAATTTAGTCAGGTGGAGCAAGAGAACAAGTACTGCTATAAATTAAATGTAATAATAATCGCTTAAAAGTGATCAGATATTATTTAATACTTTGGCATTAAACATTAAATATTACTCAATACTTTCATATGAAGTATAACCCTTGAACAGCGGATGCTGGGTCAATCGTAACCCAAATTTACAAAACATATGTACAAAAATATTAAACTAATGTAACATGTACAATTTTTTAATGAAAAAGTTTTACATATTAGAATAATAATTTTTAAAGCAACATAGTAAAATTTATAAAATAAAAATAACTTGAAATACAAAATTCAATTAAAATTGGGGCTCTCTCCATGGTCCGCTGTCCGAGGGTTGAAACCACAGGGATACAAGTGACATTTTCTAAAGTTCTTAAATTAAAAACAGAAATGATTACTTGAATCATTAATGTTGTAAATAACTTAAGTAATAAAAAAAAATGTCACTTGTGCATTTTTGGTCAGTGCTGAATCAAAGAGAGTCTAAAGGGGGCTCCGCTTTCCAGGAACTTCATCCTAAGCCTTCTAAACTTTGAAATCCACTATAATTTTGGATCCAATTGCTAAAAATAAATCCTCCTCTTTTAGGCTTTTTAAATCATGATTATTAAACTATGTTTCTTTTCGATATTTGTACTTTAATGTTATTTATTTGTAGATCATTCTTTTTCTTTACCATTAAATGGTATTTCATTTTATTTATAATAAATTTCAATTTTTGAACTAAATTTATTACCTAACGATGATAAATTCTTTCTCGAAGGTTTAATAATCCCGGGCCCCAGAAATCTTAATCTGGTCCTGTTTTCAGTTCTTACAATAATATGAATTGTTTATCTAGAAATGAAAAATAATGTATGCATAACTTGAAAAAAGACATTTTAAGCGAGATTAATTATTATAAAAAACTGTGATTATACTATGTTGATAAATAGACCTGGAGACTTTTGAAATAACATTACTTGGAATATTATTTTAACCCTTTGAGTGCTCACATTTTAAAAGTTCTTAGGAATGCACATGGGAGACAGAGAACTCTACATGATTCAATTCAAAATATCTTTTGAGAAAACTTATAAAGCACTTTTTGAAGTTTAATGTCTGTACATTTAAAAAAATTAATTAAAGTAATAAAAAGTGTTATATGAAGGGGCAAGGACAGCGACAATCAAATAGATATTGTTGTCAGATAAAGTTCAAATTTAACGATTTTGTTATTCAAAGATTTTAAGGCAAAGAAGCAATGTTTTCTTATGATTTTTTATCTTTTTTAAGCGGTGTACAGAGCCAGATTTTGCAATTTGGTTTTTATACCGTTATAAAAAGTGTGTTCTTTGAGTAGACATTTTTTTACAGCTTTTTTCAAAAAGCGCTCTGTACCTCATTCGATATATTCTTCCCGGATATGGATATCATAATCATCAAGGGTTTTTCTCAGAATTGTGTCAGGAAACGTGAATTATTGTTTCGTGTTTTACTTCTAGTCCCCTAAAGGTGTTAGACACTTGTGTTGACACTGTAGGCGTTTAGTGGAGGGGGAGAAAGGCTTTCGTCTCCCCGGACGCCTTTAGTTCGGGCCGGGGACCGCTAGGTGGCGGCGAGATGATTGGGTGACACTGTTCTCGCAAGCGGTCGCCCGGCATGCAGTTCGAATTTATAGAAGTTCCGAATTGCGGTATGATAGGTGTTCTGCAGTGTTCTCGCAGGTGGTCGCCCGGCATGCAGTTCAAATATATAGGGTCTACTATTTATCTCAAAACCCGTGCGCGCGCGAACTCATGAATGTGAAAACAGCGCTAAAATTCGATAGATGCGCCCTCTGCAAACCATTGCTGAAAGTATAATGTCATGTAGACAGCTGTGGGGAACGATGTTAAATATCCCTAGAGTTTAAGTTGGTAATCGACCGAACTCTGGTCCGAGATTCGATTCGGGATACGAGTATGCGCGACGAGCAGTGGAACTACGAGTCGGCTCGGCTCGGCTCGGGAAAACTCGGGCGCGATCGGCAGAGAGACAAACATTACTTGTATCCCGAATCGAATCTCGGACCAGAATATCGACGATCATGCCAAACGTTGCGCTGTTGCCACATTCATGAGTTCGCGCGCGCACGGGTTCCGAGATAAATGGTAGTCCCTGTATAGAAGTTCCAAATTGCGGTATCATAGGTGTCTGAGGCAGGAATCGTTTGTTGTCAGCCCCATTGACGAGTCTGACAGACGATCCCGAGACGAAACGCCTTTTTCTCCCCTCTCCTACAACCCTTAAAGGAAAAAGTATTTTTTTTCGCCTAATTTGAAGCCGATGGTATCATTCCAATGTTTATAACTAAAAGAGGCAACGAATCAGCAGGTGCGTTTTGGAAAGGAAGTTATATAATCAGTCATGTTTGAAAAGCTTTCATGAAGATAACATGATACAAAAATAAAACAACGGAAAGAGTGTGCAAAAATTCAAATTTATGTTAATTTCAGATTAAGATATGATAAAAGATGAATCATCAAAACGTTAAAATGTGGGTACATAGTGAAAGTAATAACCTTTTATTAAAAGATAATTAAAAAGAAATGCAAAGAATGATTATATAAGGTGGCGATCGTAGTGTAGGGTACAAGAATAATTTAGATGTCATTTATCTCAAATCAATTAATATACTTTTCAACAATATCGGCTGTTCATTGATGGTCAATTAATAATTTAGCTTTTATGATTATTGATTTGCGTTTGCAATTAATTCAGTTGAAATGATAAAAGTAACATATAGTATTATTAAAAAAAATAATAATAATAATTGGAAGTTAGGATTACTTCTTATAATCTGTAATTACTATTAAGTTATGGTACTTATCCATTTTGGGAAGAATTGTGATAAAGTTTTAAAACTTTTACAATTCTACAATAATTTAGTATCTTTACTAGAAATGTTATAGCTTTATTATATTTATACTTTTATACAGAGTGTCTCAGGTTGGATCCTACAACCCGGCAGGAGGTGATTCTATGAACAAAAATAATCCAAAAGAAAAGAATAAATTTTTTCGTTTGAGCTTTCATTTCTGGGAAAATTGAATTCCATGATGTATCGGGTACATGTGCACTCATAAGGAAAGTACCCAAGGTGTACCACACCGATTTTCTCCATTTTGTGGTGTCATAGTACTGTTCGGAGATCGTAAGTTGCCGAGTACCAACAAACTGAACGACAGAGGGGCAAGGGAACTGTGCCGTTGGCTCCACTTAATCCCCTCTAGGAATCCGCAACTTGAGAAGTCAGCGGTCACATTGAATAGGCGTAAAATTTCCATATTCGCGGGAGGTACATTTAACTACATATATAAACATGCGTGTGACTGGAGGCAGGTCAATGAATTTGATTGGACGGAAACTTACGATCTCCGAACAGTACCTACATTAAAAAGCGTTAGACATGTATTTCTTTATACGTGCTAATTCGCTCATTAGATGATTAAAGACCCCAAGGTTATTCCGAAAAATCGCTTTTTCCTAAATATCTCGAGAACGAATTGGAATTTTTTAATGGAGGAAATGGTAAATTATTTGTCATAAAAGGATTATTTTTATCCTGAAGTGTTGCACCCTCTTACGTTTATGAAGAAAAATAACACTTTTTAACGCTTTCTTCGAAAATATAAGCTCAAACGGAAACAATTAATTTTTTTAGCTTATTTTTGCTTATAAAATTACATCCTGCTCGGTTGTGCCTATTACGCTACCTGAGATAATATGTGAAAGATTGGTTAAAAAGGTAATGACGCACATGTTGCGTCACATCCACTTAGAATAAAAATTGTCTAATCGCTGTATTTCTTACCTCTAAAATCTTGTTATTTATTTTATTTTTAATATAAATAAGTAAAGAATTTCAACTTCTGAGAATCGTTTTATTATAAGACCCCTAATTTCAAATGAGTTAATTGAAATAATTAATTGGATACTGCTTGAGATTCATTGAAAATCGTTCAGTTTCTCTTAATATCAAATATACAATTTTATGCAAGATAAAAAATTTTACGATCGATGAAAGTGGTGAAGTAATGATACTTACATCATAAGATGTGCTCAGAATGATATTCAATTATTCGAGTGTAATATTGCAATCACTGAATTGCTGAATTACTTAGACTTTCTATTCATTATTTTTCTACTTTCTCTGACATCGAATAAGCTGATATTGCAGTTCCTTGAAATTACTACCATAAGGATAAAGAAGCACATCACGGTACTCAAAAGAAATGAAGATCTTCATAGAGTTTCCCTAGCATGACGAACCTTAAAAAGGATAATTTTGGGAATCTTTCCAAACGAAAATTATTTAGCTTTCCAATTATTTAACACATTGATTGCCGCAGTAAAAATGAAAACATTTATTGTAAGACATATTAACACTCGAATTTCAAATTTCAAAATTTCTGTTTGCTACCTTGCATTCTTTTAATTTTTCAAGCATATCTATGTAATTTACGATGCCGATCAACGGTGCCCCCAATCCCCATGGCATGTAATGTGTTAATTTTATAAATTTATTCTTGTATATTTTAAGGATATTCAAAATCTTTGTTGAGTAGAAATATTAATTTATTTGATACTTACACACATATGTAAATCAGTTTTGCGGGTGCGTCTGAGATTTTTTCGCTATAGCAATAATTATTAACAACAAATTCTATAAATTTTTGCAAGTAGGATCGTCGCGGATATATCTCCTACTAAATGTGAAAGGTTTCATCGCGATCGGTACATTCGTTGCAGAGTAAACGCCAAAAAATATAGATGAAGCATTACGTTTTTTGCAATAAAAATTGTTAGCAATGAAAAGATGCAAAATATTTTTTTATGGAACCAATCGGGAGAAATACTCTATAAGATGCAAAATTCCGATTGGTTCATCCGTCTCGGAGTAATCGATGAACATACATCAAAAAAAGAAAAAAAAAGAAAAAAAAATATACTGATCGAATTGTGTAACCTCCTCCATTTTCGAAGTCGGTTAATAGTGACTAGCTTCTTCGCAGGAAATATTTTAGTGGTAGGGGTCTTAATCGTCCCAGTGTACCAGCAATGTTATTCTGGTAAAGTGTGCCAGCTGAGGGTTAAATATAAAGAAAAGTATAATATTGTTATCTATAGCAATAGCCAGATTAATCGATCTTCCTAATAGTATTAATTTTAAGTTGAATATTTTTTTGTCCTTTGTATACTTTATTCCACATAAAATATCCCTTTCGTGCCATCTCTCTCCTACAATTGCTATTTTTCGATAATTTGATAATAGGAAATTTGTCGTTTACAGACTTTCTATCTTTCGAAATCCATCATTTGATGACACAATCTAACACAAAATAGTTCATCGGGCCCAGCGCTTGAACTTTCTACCAGGTAGTAGCGCACACAAGAATTGAATTTGTATTAAGTAGGACTCGTGTGTTCCATTGGTCACGAAAAAGTTGGAACCATTGATAAACTTCCGAACGGAAGGTTTGTTTGGAACGTTCAGGGTCTCCAGAGGTCCGCTAGCGGAAGAGGAGGAAATAGGATCGGTGAATCAGTGTCTATCACGATTAACTATCCTCGCGTGGTAAATATTTTTAGAATGCGGAACGGAGAAACCAGCTGGCCAAGGTCGGAAGGAGGAGATCTTGACTACAATGGAACGTAACCTCGGTCGATTGGCGCCTTTTGGAGAACGATTAACAAACGGCCCCGGTCACGTTGGATGTATAGAACTAACTTTTATTATGTTTACCGTGTCGCCTGTCACGTTTACGTGCTCTTCCGGGAGTCCAGTTGACCCCGCTTGTCAAACAAATTTACAACTTTTCTTCTTATATAACCCCTCGAAAGTTCCCTGTAATTCGTCTCGTGGAGCATTTGGCGGATTGTTTTAATTATTAAAAATAGCAGGTGGATGCTAATCCCATTGGATTAACACTATTACAAGAGTAAGTATATTCGTGTCTGCTCTTGCGTCACTGGATCCGGCAGTTGTTTTTTCTTTAGTCTTCTAATGATGTTGTTAGTGCACAAAGTATTTGCTAACAGGTTTAGATGGTGCTTGTTCTTGATTTGTATCTGTCAGATATTCGCAGAATTTCCTTCTTTCCAGTGGAGACTTATAGATTTTTGCGTAGTTCTTCATTTTTTATGTAGGGTGGACCGGGGGTGGTAGTAACACGTTAAATATCTCAGAACATTTAATAGATATTAACATAAATTTTGTAGAGCTACTGTAGGCGTTTAGTCGAGGGGGAGAGAGGGTTTCGTCTCCCCGGACGCCTTTAGTTTGGGCCGAGGACCGCTAGGTGGCGGCAAGATGATTGGGTGACACTGTTCTCGCAAGCGGTCCGCCCGGCATGCAGTTCGAATTTATAGAAGTTCCGAATTGCGGTATGATAGGTGTCTGGGGCAGGGATCGTCTGCTGTTAGCCTCACTGACGAGTCTGACAGACGATCCCGAGACGAGAAACGTCTTTTTCTCCCCTCTCCTACACTACGCGGATATCCGAGCTTCGGGTCGGGTCGAACAGGACCCCCGAAAGTTTGTCCAACACATTTTATTCGAGTACTCGTTATTTCGGGATCCGAACTCAACTTGAAACTGGAAACTCTATTGGAAACAATTATGCACAATAACATACGAAAATAATTTCAAATTTAAAAATTGAAGGTAAGTCTGAAAAATTATACCCAAATTGCAGTATTGATTGTCGAATTGAGTTTCGATTTATTAACTGTTCACTAAATCAAATCTGACATGATTAATATGCATTCAAATTGTGTTTTTGAATCTTGATTAACAAATCAAAGAAATCAATGCAGAAAATACATTCGTATGATTGCATAAGTCATCTGCATATTAAACGTATCTGTATAGAAAGGGAAAATAATCGTTTCCAGTATCTTTTGTAACGCTGAAGTCATTAATTCACAACTTTGCATAATCTCGAATAACATTTCGTTATAACTTGTTAAGCTTGTCTCACGAACAGCTGAAGAAAAAAATTAGTATTAGTAGTAGTATATTTACTGAGTTCTCCTATGAGGTTACACGGAGAGAAAAATTATTATGTATACGTTGCACAATGTTATATCGAAGAGTTAATAAAAAAAATTAATTAATAGTATAGTACTTTTTTTCAGCATTTTTCATTGATTATTCCATTTCAATAAACGTATATTTTCATAGTATTTTATTCACCTTTTTACCTCATATCTGAATAAAATATTTTGAATTCGATCAATTAATTTTTTATGAACATATTCAGAATATTTTATGAAATCTTAATTTTCAAAACTAATCAGGTCTCATTAATTTTATGTGACATTATCTTCTGATTTTTATTTACTAATTATTTAATTAAATTTATGTGACCGACTATAATTATTGATAAATACCAAAATAACCAACGTATCAATTCATTTTACATTATTATTATTATTCATACATATTGGTACCAAAGCTTTTTGCTGTTAAATAAATAGATAAATACATATAAACTGTACTCTGATAGATTTTTCTAACAATAAAATTTCATTCATAACAAAAATATTAAAAAAAATATTAATCTTTTTATTTTCTTAATTTTTGCCACAATCTACTAGTCATCCCGGGTGTGTTTCCGAATGGCCCCGTTAGAATTGAGAACTCGGGTTCGGCATATAACCTAAATTGACTACCAGAAACCGATTAAAATTGGGTTCAGAGCTGGATGTCTTACCGTTTTTGAGATATCGTGGTAAGAAGTTTTGTAAAATTCTGAGACTAAGTATGCGCTATTCGATACTGACCATGCGCAATTCACCACTGCGCATTTGGGGAACGTTAGGCGCATGCGTATTGAGGCTAATAAAACCATATACATAGACGATTCTCGCGCATTTTCTGATCATTACACTTCAAACTTTGAAGTGAATTTCAAAGTTTCAATTATTTTTCCGTAATTTTTAAAATTTTTTTTATAACTCCATTGTAGGTTCATTAATATAGCTTTTACGTTTATTAATATAGGTAGGTTAAAAATTAATACAGGTTTATCTATATAGATTGTAGATTGATTGTAGATTTATTAACATAGGTTACAATCCATTGAATGGTCAGTGGAATATGTCTCGTATTTTTCGCGAGATAATTCCAAATCGAGAAACTTTGATACATTGGTGCCAACGTGTGGGGCTTCTCCCAATTCGGCGGTTTTGTCCGAAAAAGCGGAACAAGTTCCGAAGCCGTACCTACATTATAAGAATAGTGAACAGGTTAGGTTATGCTACTGTTTACGGGGCGGCTCTGCAGAGCCCCTCCCCCGCCCATTTGTTCGACAATATGATGGAATAGTGACGTGTTGGCATGTTAACGTTATACTATAATCTGGGTATGGCTTCGGAACTTTTACCGTTGGATCTTCCGTACCTGAATATGTACAATGATTGGTATCCATGAGTTGATAGTTTTTCCATTTCCGGTGACACTTGAAGGGTGGTGGCCGCTGGGGACTGGATTTAATAGCGCAATGCGCCGTTTAATAGCGCTGGTATATGTAAGTGTAAACTTGGGAACGGTAGAACGGGTTATGAACCCTACGAGGCTCACAAAACAATGAGGTTAGGTTAAGTTCCGTGTATGCGCAGTATCGAATAGCACATGCGCACTAATGAATTGCGCAATGTCAGTATCGAATAGCGCATACTTAGTCCCGGAATTTTACAAAACTTCTTACTACGATATTTCAAAAACGGTAAGACATCCAGCTCTGAAACCAATTTTAATCGGTTTCTGGTAGTCAATTTAGGTTATATGCCAAACCTGAGGCCTCAATACGATGCCGCCTAATTTGACCTTCCCAAATTATTTTCTTATAAGAACAGTAAAATTTTCAGTCTAATTAAGACGATCATTTCCTCGTCAAGTCGTTATACATGAAATTTAATTTAGATAGGCCGGATGGTTTTAATTGAAGCACTCAGAACTACAATGGACTCTTCTTCTTTCTTCTTCTTTTGGGTGCTTTACGTCGCGTCAACTGCAACGTCATTAGCAACGGATGTGTGCTTGGTCGTTTTTCGTTGAATACGTTTGTCCCCTTAAGGAAGTTTATCGTATATCTTAAGTGGTCCTAGGCTGATAGGGCTGTGTCTCGTTTTATGCCGTATTTCAATTTTTGGGGTTCTGTTTTTCTGCATTGATGTAAGATGTGGTCTACTGTGAGGGTTTCATTGGGGCAGTATCTGCAGTAAGGTTGATCAGTTCTTTTAATTAGGTGTTGGTGTGTGATCTTTGTGTGATCTGACTTTAATCGAGAGATTATGGATTTTTATTTCCTATTTAAATTGTGGATGGGAATTGGTTGGCAGATATTTTGTATTATGTTGTGTACTTTTGTTCTTTTCGTTGTGGTCCAAATTCTATTCCATACAATGGACTCTTATTATATCGACAGCAAAGCGGGTCCTCAGAAATTTGCCGCTCGGTGCAATAATATACTTTATCGCACTCCTCCGAAAAAAAACTCTTAAGCCTTGTCTACACTCGTAGACAAAATCGCGCAACTCGTGTCTATAGACAATATTCCGCAACTGTCTATAGACAAATGGAGAACAAAGCGGGTGTCTATGACTGTTCCATAGACGAAAATAGCAAGTTTATTGTCTTCCATCTCGAATGAAAAACTTGAGACAAATTGCGCTACATCTCGTAGTGGAGACGTGTACATAGACAGAAACAAATGAGTCTATGTCCAGACCTGTGTCATGGTGTTGTGGCGACTAACTGTAGATGTGGACGCGTGACAAAATCGATCGACTGTGTTGCAAATTATTCGCGACTGTCTATAGACAAAGTTCTCGATTTGTCTATAAACAGTCGCGCGATTTTGTCTACGAGTGTAGACAAGGCATTAAAATGACACCTTAATAAATTCTAAATATAATAGTAGTATTTTTCTTTTTCAATTAGAGTTTAGAGTCGCATTGATATCAAAGGTTATTAGTGACTGTCTACCTAACTAAATGCTCATTATGGATCACTAATTAAAAGGAAAAGAGAAAAAACTACGAGTTGTACAGAATTGTTATAGTCTATTGAGAATTATTATTAATAATATTAATGTAACGAGCCTCCAACTATCAACCATATTATTCTAGAATGCAGGAAATACAACGAAGCACGGAGAAGACTAAATATTAAGGACGACCTCATCGAAAAAATCACTTCAACATCCTACTAGATCACACTGATCACATTCTGCAAGACCATCGGAATTTTTAGTAGACTATAACAACTCTGTAGAACCTGCAGTTTTTTAATAATATCAATGCAACTAATAATATTAATTAATAAAAATTAATAAATTAATGAAAAAAAAATCATAAACTATATATTTTGCAGAAAGAGAGACAATTAAAAAAAGAAGAAAGAAAATAATTGTGATATATATTTTTATTTTAAAGTTGCATCAACCCGAAAGGGTCATTAGCAACCACGCAAGAAATGAAAAACAAAACATACGTATAGACACAAGGTGACACAAGGCAACCGTTAAACAAGATTATACTGCATTAAACCAAAACTTAAATTAGGTGAAGAAGATTTGCATATTCCAAAAAATTAAGCAGGTTTTTACATGATTCAAAGGTTCTAGTAAGCACCGGGCACGACGAGATAATGTGGTGAATCGAGTTCCTTGAGTTACAATTGTTACACATTGGAGGATCCTCTTTTTTGATCAGATGTACTTGGGAAAAATTGGTATGGCCAATTCGTATTCTTGTTAGTATGGTTTGCTGCTTCCTATTGAACAAGAAGGCAATATTTTAAACAACATACTTAGATTTATAATATATTCAACAAAACTAACTTGTAACTCTAAAGAACCTCGTTTTATTACTATCTTTACGTTTTACTACATTTGAATTTCGTATAATTTAGACCTAATTTTATCGCCCTGAATCGATTTTTTGATCCTAGAAAATGCTTTATTGACGTTCGATAATTCCCTATTCTTAAGCAAAACCCACCTCTAGAGCTCCGAAAACAGAGAATTATCAAGCGTAAATTGTAATATACTTTTGTCATAGAATTTGAATAATTATATATTTTTATATTTATCCTAGAATAAGAAAAGGTTAAAAATTACTTCTTTATTGATACTATACACTTATTCAAACGTTTAAATGATTGAATAAGAAATAAAACATCCATAAAAAATAAAAAATCATGTCATTCTAAATAAATCATTTGACATTAAATAATCAAACAGATTATGAATTGATTTTAATTAAAACGATGTCGAGCGAAAGGTAGCCAACTCTAAACATAGCTAAGACAAAAGAAACAATCTTGGATTCCGATTTACGGATTCTCTGTTTCTGCGATGATTCCACCAAGAAAAAGAGTGACTTTTACCTCTCATTGTCTTTGGCCAATCGCCAAGAATCTTGAGAATCTTCTGTGGTTTGTGTAAACGTGTCTAACCAGCGCTACGAATACATTTTATACGTCACCGAAGAATCCCGCCTTTTCCATCTACGTAATTCTCTATAAACTTACTTGACCGACAAATGTTTCTTGGATTTTAATTCAATCTTGACAGTTGATTCCGGTATTGTTTGTTTTTTTAACGTTGATGCAGTATGGAGGAAAATAATAATCTTGACTTGGAAATTTTATTTACGTTAGATCCTATAACAATAATAGAGATTAAACAATGCAAAAGTTTTTCTGTATACAATATGTATATGTATATGTATGTTTATATTTAAACTAGACGGCGATCTTTTATTCAAGACTGTTTACTTTCAATTCGTCTCTTTACATTAGATAAATAAAACGTTCGCTACTCTTGTATTTTCTTAATTTTGAACTTCACTTTTTGTGCTTATGACGTTAGTTTATGAAGTGATATACTTAAGTGTAGTAAGGGTGTAGGCGTTTAGTGGTGGGGGAGAGGAAGGTTTCATCTCCCCGGACGTCTTTAGTTTGGGCCGGGAACCGCTAGGTGGAGGCGAGATGATCAGTGACAGTGTTCTCGCAAGCTGTCGCCCGGCATGCAGTCCAAATATACAGTGTGTCCCAGAAAGAGTGTTAGTCCTTTAAGGCAGGCCTGTCCAAGTAGGGGAATTTACTCCTGGAACACATGTTTTGGGTCCCCTTCCACCGGTGCTCCTTCAAGTAAGATGGGACCGAGGAGACAATACCGCCGCTAGGAAAGACGGAGAGACGGTAGTCGGAACCGCCCCATCTTACTTGAAGGAGCAGCGTTGGAAGGGGACCCAAAACATGTGTTCCAGGAGTGGATTTCCCTACTTGGACAGGCCTGCTTTAAGGGGGTGATAGTTGGGGTGATTCTGAACAACATTTTCCTTTGCAAAAATTAGAGCGCGCATAGCGCGCAGGCTCAGGGACGGCAGCCTCAGCTCCTGCTGTACCAGCAGGGTGCCGAAAGTGTTCGTTCGGGACTTAGGCCAAGCCCATTTTTCATAGCCGACACTGCCGTCCCTGAGCCTGCGCGCTCTGATTGGCCAGTGTCTTTCCTTAATAATTCAGAAACGAAGCTTCAAACAACATTTTCGCAAAGGAAAATGTTGTTCAGAATCACCCCAACTATCACCCCCTTATAGGACTAACTCTCTTTCTGGGACACCCTGTATATGTAGAAGTTCCAAATTGCGGTATGAGTCTAACAGACGATCCGGAGACGAAATGTTTTTTTCTCCCCTCTCTTACAGGGGATATTTTAGTGTAAGACGCGTCTTTTTAGGCTGTTTTGGGTATTTTTTTACAAAGAAACTACAACACTTCTTGCAATTAAACTTTTTATTTTAGCAATGTTTTTAAATTTTTTTTGTATGCCGAAGAGGTCAAAATTAATGGCGCTATATGGTGTTCTATACAAGCGTGAAAAACAACTAAAAAAAGCAGACAATTTTAAAAATCATGGTAATTATCTGAAAAATCCAAACCTAACCCAACTCTAGTTTTAATAAATATTTAGATTGCTCCCATCACTTTTAATTTCAAAAGCTATGAGACCGCCTAGTAAACTATTAGAAAAAATTACTAACAAGGGATGGTTCCAAACCCGGAAATTCAAAAAATTATTAAACTTTGTGAATATGTAGTTTTTCGTTTTTTCTTTTCGTTTTTTCTCCTAAATTGTTAAAGACGAAAAGAAGCAGCACGCGAAAATTGCGTTTTAATCAGCAGGACATTCTCTGTATACCTACAAAGCTTCATGATTTTTGAATTTCCGGGTCTGGATCATCCCTTGTAAGAATTAGGTCCTTGATAACTGAAGGTCTTATCTTATATGCTTATTTACCGAAATTGATAGTGAAATACCTGCAGAATCTTTCTTTTAAAAAACACCGCAAAGAGCAGTTTATCGTTTAGTATAAAAATCGAACCCTGATGAGGGCTCTCATCAAGGACCAAAACATTGTTAGCATTAAATCTGAAGTAAAGTAGGTATTAGCTGTAAAGCTAAAGACTGGAAAATATTGGGAAAATCAGACTGGAAAATAAAAAAGGGAAAGAAGAAAATAATTACGATGGGCAAGAAATATAGAATAAAAACTCGACGTACTGTTAAAATGTGTATAATTTGTCAGTAAGTATTGCAAAGCTGGGAACGTAAGACTAGACTGGCTTTCAATATCCGGGAAAGTCCCTTCGCCATCGGAAAACTCCTTGAGGTCCCTCGGGTCAATTTTCGATGGACTTGACTTTGTGTAACTCAGGCTGCCGAAAATGACCGGGAAGTGACTTTGGTTAAATAGTACAGTAGACTCTCGTTATATTGTCGTCGACGGGAATATAGAAGCAGAAAATTTGTCAAACTTCCAAACTTTCATTTGAAATAGGGAAGGGGGATAGAAATGTATCATTTCCATAGATTATGATGGTGGAAGGGTGGCACTAGTATGATGTAAAATCTATGCAAATATCAATTGCTTACGTAGCAATAACCAGAATCTACTGTATGTCGAAATTGCTTATAATATATGATTATTTAATTCATTCACTTCCTTTTTTAATTCGATTAATATTAATTTATTAAACGTATACACTAATTACTTCAACATATACACTAGTTGTTTCATGTGAGTTATCGAGCACAGAATATAAAATACACGGTATATAATATGTAAATACGTGATTAGCAAGCCAGGCATACAAGACAAGAATGGTATTGATACGTCGTCGATAAATCAAATGGAAACATAGCAAACGTAAGTACTAATGACTTGTCAAGGAACTGGAAGCAAAACATAGTGAACTATCTGCAAGTTAAAGCGTTGTAAATTGAATACAAGCATGCATTTTTGTTGTGACATTATTTAGATATCTAAAAATTCCTCTTATTCTACGCATTCTCCTTTATTTACTTATTTGTCAACTTAATTGTGTACACGTTTCTTTAACTGAACATCTACCTACTTTTCTATTATTATCTACCTATTTACATATTTACCAATCTGTTTACTTAACTGTCTGCTGCATGTTTTGCAGGAAAGTGCACAAGAAAATCACAAATTGCACATAGTCCAGAAGAGTAAACATTCTATTATATAAAACACTACCTGTTAACTCTCAGAGTCCTAAGATTGCAGTCAAGTTATGCTAGAAAGTATGTGGATAGCAGTGTCGGTAGTCATACTCTTTGCTGTATAGTGATAAGAATAAGAAAACTGTCATTTGTTTATCTTATTTGTCTTATTATTAAAATAATTACGATGATAATAATAATAATATTAATAATAAGATTGTGATTGTCTACTATTAAAGGATTATTTTTCAGTTAAAGATGCAATTACTTATTTATTAATATATTTTAATAAGAAGCGATATATTAAAAGATTCGTCATTATTTTGATGACTTATCTAAGAAACATTATTTTTTACTCTATATTCAATTATTTGAATTATTTTTATCTTGAATAAAATTATTTATTGCTTAGAGCACTATGATATGTTTCATTTCTAATTATGGAATACTATTAATAATTTAATAATAATTACTACCCATTAATTATAGTAATGTCATTACTATTGATGCTAATTACACCTCATTAACTTTACCCGGAAACCAACCTAATCTAAATGGAATTCAATCCAAACTCAAATCTAACTGTACAGTACTGAGCATAGTAGTACAGCCGACTCTAGTACTGTAGACCGTTCAGATGTTGCGGAGGCTAAGGAGTGACTCCTCGGTCTGTCCCGCCTAGTCCCAACGTCGTCACGCACCCACACCATTTGACTTTGCGGTGTGCAAGCAGCGGGCTTAGTATGTGTGAGCGTTTCGACCAGTAACGCGCGACGGTCTAGAATGCGTGTGCGGTCTAGAACGCCCCCTACACATCTAGCCCCCCCCCCCCAACGCCGGCACGGGGTATAGTAGCCGCAAAAATATGTATACATATATATGTATATGCGAGGAATAGGAAGGTCTGCATTATGGGGTCTATATCTACCCTTCGATACCTTTAACTAAAGGAAACCTATGTTGCACCCGACTGTAAAAGAATATTGCACACTGTATAGTTACACTGTAAGCCACGGTTTACTTTGAAACTGTTTAACGTTTTCGTCCCATGACGTTGCACCCAGTCACGTACATCATCATCGAATTACCAGGTATTTTGCGTCGCAGTTTCGTAATTGGGCCATTTAATCGCACTGCATATTAACTCTTTGCGAACGAAGCACTACTAACCTCGACATAGCGCATCCGTGAAATATTATTCATGTAAAATAAAATAAGTAACAATTCCCTTCTTTAAAGTATTAAATATACAAATTAATTTAGTCTCTTTGACAAACAATATTCTTAATTACTATTTTCCGCGATGTAACATTATGCAGCGATGTAACATTACCGACAAAAATAGGCCTAAAAAAGAGTTCGGGAAATTACGTTTTTCGTCGTTATATGAAAACATTTGAGGCTGGGTGAGGGCTCATTCGAAAGTGGAAGGTTCAATGCACCGCGCTTTGGTCATGATTCAACGAGATTTTGTTAATATCTAAAAATATGAGTGTCCAAAGTAGAGCAAAAATACGATAAAATACACCTACAGAACCCAAGTATTTTTAGGTCACTAAAAGAATTTTGTGACTCAAACGATGACCAGAGCGCGCTGCACTGAATCTTCTCATATAAGAACGAAAAACGTAATTTCGTGATTGCATTTCCACAGACCAGTTCCGCCATTTTGTGGATAATACAGAGCAAGTCACGTGACAAATTTAGTTCAACTAGTAGTCATAAGGTGGCGTTGCTACATCCCCGCTTACGGAGCGTTTTCTTTTATCTAATTCGCGTTTTTGGTGCTGCCGGTTAAAGCACTGAAGCGCACCTTGACCTAACCTTGCGGGTAGGATACAGGATAGGATATGGGTTTAAGAGACTATACATACAGGGTCTACCATTTATCTCGGAACCCGTGCACGCGAGAACTCATGAATGTGACAACAGTGCAATGTTTGGCATGATCAGCGATACTCTGGTCCGAGATTCAATTCAGGATATGAGTATACACGACGAGCAGTAGAACTTCGAGTCGGCTCGCTTCGGCTCGGCAAAACTCGAGTGCGATCGACAGTGAGACAAACATCACTAATTTTGATAAACGAAGAAACTATGGCTGATTGATATTAATATGAAAGCATCGTATTTCGCTATTTGATGTTTTTCAAATGTAGACTGAGACGAATTCTCGTGCCTTAAGGAACATTTTACAGTGAAAATCAATTGAACCATGCTGTCCTCGTTAAGGTTAGCGCAAAAGGTAGGACAATTTCAACACCTCTTATAAAAACTTCAAACAATCGGCCCTTATCAGAGCCACCATTGATGGCTACACGAGCCGGATGCTGCCAACGATGGGGACGCTGATGGTTGCGATTTCTTGAGCGAGACCTTCACGGAATAGCGAAAAGCGAAACTATGTATCTGGGAACGCAACCCCCCACGCTAAACACAAAATACTCTCGAGGGGACATTTTGTGTGTAACACTTTCGTCATTCGCCATCCCCTTTCACACAGACACACATACTGTAACGGAGAACAATGTATACAATAAAAGATAAAAAGGTGCCGAAGAAAATTAAAATGGTGTGCAGCTGTTAAAAATATAAAAATAAAAAGAATTACATATACATATGTATAAAAGGTGTCGACGAAAATATCTAAGAGAGAAGTGTCTACGCGGCATACCCCCCATGCCAAATGCGAGATAACCTCGCAACAAGGTGATTATCGGAAGAAGGGTAGCTGAAAGGAGAAAGGGGAATGTTTTTCATGCAGGATAGGTGGGGTGTGAAGGTATATAAGTTGATCAATCTGGAGGCACTCTCATTCTATTATCAAAGGGTTGTAAAGAAAGTTGTGTGGAAAATTATTAATAAAAATTTCAGTTTTCTGAAAAAAAGAGAAAATGTTTTTCTTTTTCTTAAAGAATCGGAAATGGACTTATCAATTCCCTTGAAGGAGGTATTTCGTACTTGGGTGAGTAGTGTTGTTGTTTTTTGTGTATAATAATATATGTGTGTTGAGTTGCCTATTAATTTATTGGGATTGTGTCGTAGCGCACTGTCGGACGTTAGAAGATTGTACTTACCTGGGCAAATTAATATCCAGTACCGAAAGGCAGTGTCAGAGTGGAGGTGATATTTGCGCCAGGAGCTCCGTGAATTGCAGGAGTGGGAGGAAGACTAGATACTTGACCTCTCCCATGTTTTTGATGTTAAAATTAATATTACAGAATTTAATTAATAACAAAATGACAGTTATTAGATAAATGTGTGTTTTATCCTGTGTTTCTTGTGTCCCTTAATGTTAAATCCTTAAATGTATATAATATTGTATAATAAAACAATGAAACATGGTAAATAAGATAATGAATATGAAATTACCAGTAATATGTATATAATTAATTACTTTGATTCGGACGACGATGGAGCGTTATTACTTTGCAGTGATTATAATTGACAATATTTAATTACCAATAGAGGTAACGGCTTGAATGGGAAACTTCCGAAACCAGAGGTCTTGCAAGCCGATAATTGATTTTTGAATAATAATAAAAATCCTGATACCTTCCAAACTTTTGAAACCAAAGGCTTTGTAGATCGCCCGTTTTTTCTCACGAAAAACCAGATTGTTGTATAATATAGATATTTATATATAATTGCTTTGAATGCTGGTGTCGGTTGTTTGGAAATCTTGCGGTTTTTCGACGAAAGGTTCAGTAGACCGTTTCCCTAATGTGGAAAACGTGGTCTATCCGCCCGGTTGGCGGATTCATCTGAGTTTTTTGCTGTTGTCTTGGTTTCGGTGTTAAGGGTAGCGTAAACAAGAAATGGCACCAGGTAGCTGTCACGTCGTCTGTTACTGGTAGGACTTGGGTACTTACATATGTAGTTGCATTATTATTCGATCAGTTGCTTAATGAACGAATAAGAAATGAAATTCGCTTCGTTATATGTATATCACACTATCATGTAGAAGATGAAAACTGTGGAGGAAAAGGTAGTAGCGTTGGGATCGCAGGGGTTTGGAACAACAAGTATGATTATCCGTTATGTTGGGAAGGCGTTTAACCTTCCATGCACCTACGATAGGTGCATCATTCTTTACATGTAAATTAAATGTGGACAATGCGAAAATAATGTTACAGGTGTGGGACACCGCGGGACAAGAAAGATTCAGATCAATGGCACCGATGTACTATCGAAACGCTAACGCGGCTATGCTAGTGTTTGATTTATCTCAATATAACACGTTTGCAGCAATGAAAGGATGGGTAGCCGAACTTCGTAGAAACGTTGAAGAAGCTACGGTGTTGGTTGTAATAGGAAATAAATCGGATTTGATAAAAGAACGACAAGTCGATGCCGAAGAGGGTAAAGTTACCACGAGACATCGGTGCTTCAAAACGAAGGGATGGAAAACGTATTTTTAGATATCGGTATGAGTCTTCTCAGAAAGACTCGTATGTCTGTATGCCTGTTTTTTGGAGCATTCGTAACCTGCGGATTTTCTGTTACATTTAATTTGGAGCGGTTCCTTGGAATGTACTGAATATAGTCACGTGTTGGGGGCCTCTAATTTGGTGATGTGGATTTCGGTTGCAGGATAGGCATTCACGTTGCAGCGCGACCACCGAAAGTGTTCTGGGCGTATGATGAGGTCAATTTCGCAGATGGGGTTTCGTTCGTACTTCTGCAGTGGAAGAGTAGGTTATTGTCAATGAGGAGCCTTGTGGTGTTTATAAACACGCTCTGCCGTTCCGAAGCTTTCGCTTATACCGGCGATGTTAAATGGCGCATAGCGCTTTGAGTTACCTACCACCCAACTCAACCTCCCACCAAGGGGAGACGGGCCGGAGCAATTACGCTCACGGCGAACCGATCATCGCACGGGGGGAAGACCCAACACCAAACTCTTCGTCGGCGTGTAAGGAGTTTTATTCTAGGACGCTTTTACTTTAACAAGCTTACCTACGTGGTCCCAGCTCAACCCACGAGGCGCTTCACATCCACAGCCAGAGCTCCGTTTGCCACCGGTAAACCGGTGCCCGGGCCACTCCACGGGGAGGAGGGGTTGGCACATGTCACCGCTGGGGCTGGCTGCAAGGCCCCGAACGGCATCTTTGTGGCCGCAGTGGAAGAGTAGGTTCGCAAAGTACTGTTGAGAAATTGAATGTATATTAGAGGGACGGCACAGGGGCAAAGGGAGCACTTCGCACATTCCGCCTTGCCGCCACGTTGATTGCTTTGTCGCGAAGTCTCATTTTTCTTCTTTGTCAGGCGACGCGATGTGTGTGATCGCATCGGCCAATAGCGCGCGATAATCTAGAATGCATATGCGTGAAGCGTGACGTACCGACTCCGACCAATCGTACCCGCATTCCTTTCCCTAATATACATTCAATCTCTCAACAGTAGTCGGCTGTTTGAATTTTTGCAGGATTCTAAATAGGTGGTTGCTTTTGGGTCCAGAGTGATGAAATCAGATTGAGGTGTAATTAGTAGCGGAGCAGAGATGTTTGAGGTTATTTGTTAGAAAGTAGGACAGGGATAGAGATGGTATAGTTCAAATGGGTTTGGTTCCAAGAGAGGGATGTCTATGGTAATGATTACTCTGCCTCCGGCGTATACTGCGCCCATGGTCATGGTGCCTTGAAGTTGTTCGGCTTTTAATTCCGTCGAGGAGAGCGGGAATTTTAGCTGCGTGTGATAATAATTTCTCATAACGGAGAGCCTCAGCTAATTTCCTGTCTAGCTCGTCTTTGATAGTGTCAGCAGGGCACGGTGTGATGTTGTGAGTGCGGCACATGGTAGACATGCGTTGTATCGCGAAGGAAGTTCCTGGTCTGCTTGTAAGTATTTCTGTTACATCCAGAGCTGTGACTATACTCCGTTCAACGAGACGAGTCACCAAGTATAAACACGTGCACGTGAGCAGGGCAGGGCCGACTTACGGGTTCCGGATCCCCACATCGCATCGTAAGATAAGTCTGACCTTGCATGCAAGAGCCCTCGGCAAGAGGCCACCATAACTTAGCCCTAAGTTGTAACATGTGACAGCCAATGACCGCAGTCGCAGAGCCGATCACGTGAAAAGCGAGGGAGTTGTTTGTTTTGACTTGGTGACTTGTCTTGTTGAACGGAGTATAGTCTCCATGTTGTCCGAAACGTTCGGTTCGGGGCTAGTCTCTCGGGATACAGGCCGGGGTTGTGTCCCAGAGGGGTAACAGTATAATCCCCTTCGATACGGTTCACGGGCGCGAACTGGATCAACGCGATGATTAGTAGTAGGTGCCAGACATCCATGGTGACACGGTTGACCTATAAGTTAACGCTACTAATTAATTACTGGATTTCTTAAATTAAACGACCTTTATTCAAGAAGGATCGGTATCAAGAGGAGGAACCTGGGGGGTTTGATCGAGGCTTTTAGCTAGTTTTTCCGGGTATGCGTGTTTCAATTTATTCAAGTGTTCCGCAAATTTTTTTCCGTTAGCGTCCGCGAAAATCGCGCCCTCGGCCGAAGGACGCGTTCAGGGCAAGCTGCCGCGGTCCCTGTCGCCTGACCGCACCGCGTGCAAAATTCGGTTCTCTGCGTACGTAACTTACAATTAATTCTTCCGAATCGCGAATTTCGGATAGCCGGTACCACCCTTCCGGTCTGTAGGGCTCTGATAAGCAGGCCCTCGAACGAAGTGGTAGTCACCGAAGTGGTACTGAAGCGGTTGATAATAATCGGGCCCGTGTACAGGGCCATAATGTTGACACTCGCAAACGTTAATGTTATACGTATACCGGAGATATTCTTGTTCCGCGCGATACGGAGGTTCCCGACATTCGGTCCAGCTTCAGTCATAGTCATACGGGGCGGAAGCTCGCGGCGGTAGGGGATACAAATTAGGATTTGTGTTGACGGCCGGTATTTGTTTTGTGGTTAATTGTTCGGAGGTTTTGTAACCCCGATGATCTTGCAGTGACCCACTCGCGACTCCGAGGGGCCTGGCAAGGCCGTGATATTAGATCACTATTTGGGGTATGAAAGAACACTGTTTGTGTAGTGTGACACCTTTATTGCAAATCGGTGCGTACGGCAAGGAGAGCGCTGTACGTGGGCGACGCTGATCGAAAAGGATCGTACCAGGTAATGGCGCGCTGGAGCTCGATGCAATTGTTTTTTGGCGCACCGGAACCCTACGCGCGATGATTGGCTCCCGGGTAGGGAATCCGGAAAGCCAACTTATAAGTATAAAAGAAATGACTCGTCGATCGGCCGGCCGGCCGATCCAGAATCCGGTACATTTTGCATCGCATTTTTCTACGTAAAGTGCCTCGTCCATAGCTTCTTCAAGCATGCCTGGTACCGCGGCTATAACGGCATGCGATATATGTAGAGATAATCCCCGAATGTACGATTTACGCGCTATACGATCCAGAGCAACGAAATCGTAATTATCGCCCATCTTGTCGCGAGCTGGCCTTAGCCTGATGGAATGATCGCGTAAACCGATGGATATATTCCAAAATGGTTTCACCGGGTCGTGCAGTAGTATGTTCAAGATCGAAACGGATTTCTTGGTGGGTCCTATTTGGAGCGTATCGTTTACGGAGTAATTTTAATAGGTCGACTACACTAGTGCATCCGCTTTCCTCTACGTAAAATTGGATAGGTTGAGATAATTTGCTAATTAATCCTTCGAGGAATTTGTTCTCGTTGCCTATTGGAATTCGCCTCTTCACTGCCTCTATTGCGATCACGAATTTTTCAAATGAAATGAGCGTCGGATCGAAACACGGAATTGATTCTAAAACACGGTATATCCGATCTTCCTCCTCGCAGATAATGCGCCAGGACTCGTAAGCAGAGGCTCCAAGGATTGTGGAGCTTCTCGAGTCTCGAAAGGTCGGCGGGGTTCCTGGGACGGGCGGAGGGTTGCGGGAGGGAGGTGGATCATGAGCTAAAGGCATATTGGCGGTTTTCGGAAACACGCGGTAATTGAGCAAAACGTACGGTCAAGTTGCGGCTTATCCCACTTCTGACACCAATTTGCTTGAGTGCTGCCGGCTAAAGCGCTGAAGCGCACTTTGACCTAACCTTGCTGATAGGATACAGGATAGGTTTAAGATACATATATGTGCATATAATAATATATTCTGCTTTATCTCTTTCTTACATACCGGACGCTGTCTTCGGTGGTTCGATGACTCTCGCTCGCTCGCTCTCTCTTGACTACCACACTTAATATTTACGCACACACGGTCTCGGTTTCGCTGACTGTTGCGGATCGGTATAATGCTAGATACGTGGCGCGTGGCTTCGACTCGACCTTGGATAAATAAGAGGGTCGTGATAGTCCTGCACGGGACACGGATGCACTCCTGGAGGTGGTCCAATTATGGGTCTGCTAGTTCAGATCCCGACGATACACTCGTGGTTCCTGTCGGCCGAGCACGGCTTCTTCTTATGTTCTTCCAGGGTGGCGATGAGCTGATGGGCGCGCCGTTATCTAGCGTTACGTATGTGACTCTAAAAGGCGCAAAACTGAACTTGAACTGAACTCGCGGGCCGCGCTGCGCTCATCTTTTATACCCCCGAAGATGAACGTTGCTGGCGAACAAAATGCTAACGAGGAGTTTTCGTTGTCGAGTTCCGAGAGCTCGATGGCTACACGAGCCGGATGGGAACGCTGACGGTCGCGATTTCTTGAGCGAGACCTTCACGGAATAACGAAAGAGGAAACTGAATATATATATCCAGGGACGTAACAGCGTCTACCTAAAAAGGCTGCCGATTTGGAATCGTAGCCAAAATCAGGCGTTAGCTTGGTTACGTCACTCGAACTGTGTCTATGAGGGCAAACGAAAAAGGCAACAATGCTCGAACGTTGAGTGAGACGCACTACAGTCGTGCTGGCCTTTTCTCATTCTGAATGTTGAGATTGTCCCTATTCGCTAAGTTCTGACTAATGCCCGCCTGGATTTTCCACAGCGCCCCATAACAAACCTTGCTTAAAGAGGAGGTATAACAAGAGAAGAATATACCTCCTCTTTGAAATAATTCTACAAATGTTTACATAAGTTGTATGTGAGCTATTTATTTATTTAAATTATTTGCATTCACTCAGAATATTGACTAATACTCCTCTATATTTTTTATTAGTTGCGAGAAACAGAGTTACTATAGGTTTCTGAAAATACAGGGTGCGTCACGCAATTGGGACGGGTTATATCTTGAATTTGGTAAGAGATAGGAAAAAGCTGTTCATGTAAAAGTTGAATGGTATGATAATGTCTATTTTTCGATGACTTCATTTTCTTCGTGAATGCAACGATGCACTAAAAAAAATGTAGGTGTGCATGTACACGCACTCTTTAAGCACCACCCTACATAAAATGAAACGAAAATGTCAAAAAGTGGTACGTTCAAGTTTTAATTTATTTTTTAGTTTGAACACATTTTGATAGATGTTAACAAAGTTATAGCAACATTGAATTCTAACAATTTTTTACTAGTGCTCAAGTGATGCAATAATTTTTGCCAGTAGTGTACTTGTTATATCAAATAAATATTTCAAATATCATTTCAGTCAGACTGATTATTTCAAATTATTCAATGTAACACCTTATAACAAATAATCTGTGCAAGTAATTTTATTTTTTATTTCATGTACTGTTTTACCCCACACTGCCTCCCACGTTACATCACAAAGATTTGCTTTTAACCAATGTTACTAATTTTCAAGCAAATATTCTAACTTTCCAGTTTGTTTTTCTTCAGTTACTTCAGCAAATTAGCAAACTTCCATTGCACTTTATACTACACGATTTTTGTGTTTAAGTAAAAGTATTCATTTTTATACAAAAATTAAACTAAAATGTTTACTGAAATAATTTTATAGTTAAATTGTTAAACTTACTTTGTAGATTTTGAAACTTAACGAACAAATCAACTTCCTTTTTATAGTTAGTAAGTTATTTAAGTGTTAATGTACAAATTAAAGTAATATTCGTGTATACATATAAAAATTATTATACAAAATTATAAATTATAAATAAATAGAGAATTTAATAGATACCTGATTATTTAATATGGTTATTGTTTATTCCACCATAAATCAATATTATTGAAAATTTTATTTTATAACAAACAACAGATTGTAAAACTGAGGTTTTCACGAGTGTATACTCATTTAATGTCTTTAGTTTTAATATTGTAGAAGGATACTATCATTCCTTTACTGAAAGTTAGATTTTATAATGTGCAGTATAGAATATTATGTAATATTATAAAAAATTACTAGGGGTGTGCAGGTAGCCGAAAATTCGAGTATTTGAGCCTCAGGTCCGATTGGGCGAGACCTCAAAAGTTTGTTCAGCTTATCAATTTATTCAAGTACTTATCATTTCTGGCCCCGAAATTGACTCGAGCCTCAAAACTCAGTTCGGAAGCTGACACTGCATTCGAGGCATGATTTTTCAGACTGAAAAATCCATAAATTTTTAAGTTTGAAAATGTCTTCATATGTTGTGGTGTATAATCAGATGTAATTGAGTCGAGTTTGGGTCCCGAGTTAATATTCGGGACCCGAGATAACGGATACCCGAACATATGCTAGATTAGACAATCTTTCGGGATCACTTCCGAAACCGAAAAAATTTCCGACCCGAGCTTGACCAAAATTTTCGTACACACACACCCCTAAATATAACTATTCGAGTTGTCATCCTCGCAGAGGATGGTAGCTGGAGTGATTCTAAACAACTTTTTCCTGTACCAAAATGTTTGTTAAACTTTAATTTTTGAATTATTAACGAAAAACACCGACCAATCAGAGCGCGCATAGTGCGCAGTCACAGGAGTGTTTGCTACGAACTGAACTTGACATGGTGCCGAGTAGTTTGTTCTCGTAGCCGACACTCCCGCAGCTGAGCCTACGCGCTCTGATTGGTCGGTGTTTTTCATTAACAATTCAAAAATTAAGTCTTAAAGAGCATTTTGGTAAAGGAGAAAGTTATTCAGAATCACCCCGCCTACCACACCCTAAAAGGATGTCCACTCATAACTAAACACTGTATTTACCGAAATTTCGCTTCCTATTTAAAATATTATTTTATTGAAACATTAACATTTAATATTTTAAATCGTATTTGAAACATTATTGAAGGATTAAAACATTTATTTATTTATCCATTTTTATACATTCAATCATTTTTTACTTATACCTATACTTGCTTCATTATTACTATTTTCATTAAGCACTAAGCATTAACGTTGTTATTAATATTCATTTATTTAACTGCTTAATTTTTTATCATTTATATATCTATATACTTGGATACGGTATTCCAATGTAACTATTAATTTACATATGCACTTCATTTTTAGTTTAACCAGTCACCAATTCGCTTGTTCATTCAGTTTTCTCATACTATTGAAATCATATTATGTATTACGCTGTCCTTTCATGCGGAGTTACGTTCGAATATAAATCAGTTACAAAATTATGCAAATTCTTATTTGTTGCTCAACAGCCTTCTATTAATTCGATTGTCTTCAAACGTTAAGAATTACATACATTATATGACTCAACAGCGAAAATTGTTACGTACTCAAAAAATCTTAAATGAATTGATTGAATGATTAATCAGAGTTGTAATTTGCATAATCTGCAGGTATTTGAGTACCTTCTTCAATAATTTAAGTAATCGACTAAACAAAGGAATTTAAATTTTTACTGGTCCTATTCCTGTCATGCGGATTTCCTTATTACACTGCAAAAAACCCTTGTATTTACACGATATGATTCTTTTATATTAACATTCTGAAACTAGAATTTCAAAAGTCGACCTAATAAAAAAAATTTTAGAATTAAAAAATTTCAGATTTCTCAAATTTTGAGATAAATTTTAAATTAAAAACATTCCGGAATTCAAGATTTTTAGACTTTTACAATTTCAAATTTCTGCAGTTCCAGAATTTTCAAAATTTAACAATTTCAGGCTTCCAGAGTCATCACTTTGTAATTCCAGGATTTTTAAATTTTGGAAGTTCACAATTACAAATTTCAAATTTATAAGTTTCTATGGGATCTGGCTTATCCCAGAAAAAATCCTAAGTAGTTATGCCGATGTCAAGAACTATGTACAGGTACATTTCTATGAAGATTATTAAAATAAGATCACGGAGACATGTTTAGTAGTATTCAACAGAAGAATATGATTTTCTGTGAAGAAAGTCAAATTGATGCAGAAGAAAGTCCCTTAATACTACATATTCGGCGCCTTTGGATGTAAGGCGGGTAACGAAATCTCCAGGGGTAAACAGACTCCATTTCGCATTTACTTCAATTGCATAAAAATAATGCTGACAATGAACCGAGACTGTGCGTAAACCAAGAGATCAATGATAACCAAAAAAGTTGTAATTGTAGAGTTTCAATCGAGTGGAAAAGATAGTTCGATTCATCAAGCAATTAGAACATTTTTTTCACTTTAGTTTATTTAATTACTTCAAATTAGTTAACCAAAGTTCTGATGTCGAAGTGGAAATTGTTTCTGTGAAACAAAAATAAAATAAAGAATTTAATGTCATGTTCCAATTATTCAACATATATTACAGAATTTTTTATTGCATTTATTTTTATAGAAATTTATATCAACTGTTTGGATAGATCAGCTCAGTAATGTATATGTATACCTTCTAATTTGCTCAACAAAAAAAGACTTTCTACCATGTCTAGATGACGAACTTTCACAGATATCTCTTTAATGAATCGTCCTGGAAACAAATCATGGTATACTAGATATCTCGAGGTACATATGCATATATATGTATAATATTATTTCAACGAAGATGAAAATCACTATGCAATTAAAGAATTTTAAATGATATTTAATGCATATTTTATCAGTTATAAAACTTGCTGTATTTTCATTACATTTTTTAATATAAAATATTGGTGTTATAAAAAAAACGTAATTAAGAAAAATTGAAGTATTTTAAGGAGCACACTTTTTGGCTTAATTTAATTTTTTTCATGCATGAAGATGTCAAAATCATCTCAAGAGCATCAACTTTTTTCTATAAAATTTCAGTTGAAAATCTATCGTTTGTTCAATTTTATGAAGTTGCAATATATACTCATTAGTGCTGAAAAATTATACTAATGACGATTATAAGAATAAGTTCAACTGTATATGATTTTCGAAAAAGGTAATAAAAATATTAAACACCTTATCGTTAGTAATATTAAATGGTGTTTGAACTATTTGACTCGTACTGTTAATTTCATTTATTGTTAATAATTAAGAATGACTAGGAATGTATCATGAAACGTATTTCTAACAACATAATTAAGGACACAAGTGGGGACATAAGATTTTTTGAAAAATTAATTTTTTGTGTAATAATACTAACAAAATAGCACTATATCTTTCCAGTATTTTAATTTTTTTCCATTTCTATAATAACTTCGAATTTTCAAAAAATAGTAGTAACTTTGTCTTTTAAAAATTTGAAGAACATTTAATTATTTTTGTCTTTTATTTCGAAAGAGAAAATGTGCTTTTCTTATTATGGTATGTAATGGTATAATTCCTCAACCATTATTTGTTAACTGCAGAAATTGAATGCATATAAAAGTTTTAGTTGAAAATCTTTAAATCAACTTTGTTCTAAATAATTAATTTGCAACATGACACCTCTATCCACTCATGTCATCGTTAATTCAAATAAAACAATTAGGCTATTGCATATGAAATGATCGATTTCGAAATATAGAAAGTCTGACACGATTTGATGACATAAAAGCACCACAAAATGACACTTATGGCATATCAATTTGAATTTTATCGTTCGTTAAAAATATCTACCTAATTGTTTCATTATTAAAAAAAAAATTGGATTTAGACAAAAATGTAATTTAAGTGACGCCAATAACGAAGCCATTTTTTCTTTTAGCAATAAAAGTATTCTACAGGTGAAAATAACCCCTTAAAAACATAGTGAGTGATCATATTTACAAAATTGTATAAAATATTTTGAGAAATGTTAAATTCAAATTCATATTGTTTTTAATATCCCACATGATGGCGGTCAAGAGTATTGAACAATAATTTAAAAAATAAAATATTTGTATTTTTAGTATTAATATTACGTTATATTATATTACTAGTATTAATGTTACATAATGTTTAAAAATACAATTTTAATTTACCAAAGAATTATAATTTATAATAAGGTTTTAATCATAAATCTTGTACAAAAATAATATAAACATACCTATTGTTTATTACTCAAAGTAATAAGTACATATTGCAATTAGTACAAGGCTTATTAAACAATTATTTAATCAGTATCCTCATTTTTTGCAGACTTGTAAATTTGTCAGCATAACAAGGTATTGTCTTAAAATCAATTCCAGCAGTTATCTGTTGCTTTCGCAAAGGAATATTTGGAAACGTTAAAAGCGTTATTTAACTTTTGCAAAGTGATTTCTCGGTGCGTATCGTAGAACAAACTTAATATTCAGTACACCGAGGCAGCAAGTTACAAAACACGTTACGATATCCCCTGCCAAGACGATAACATAATCTTTACACAACGTTCGAGAAACTCTCCTCGTGCATGTAAACGTTGTACAATTACCATTCGCTGATTTCTTTCGACAATACAGAAATTCGAGAAAATATCGACGAACAGACTTTGCATTTTATCTTCGACTGAATACACCTCAATGATTAGCCTTGGTGAATTTAAAAATTAAATTCATAGATTGGAATATCTTGTTTATTAGCATATCTAATCAATTCATATTCATTCATAAATAATATGATTTCTTGTTTTAAATCACTCTTTGAACATTTTTAAAAAATATTGAAAATTAATAAATATACAGATATTCAGTATTAATTTTATATAAGTTCCAAATTTTTAGATTTAAAATTTTATGGGAGCACCTTAAATAGAAGCGGCGAGGTTAACATAATTTAACTAAGAATTAGACTCACAAAATTAAAACATTCACAGTTAATAAATAAAATAAAATTAATGAATTAGTGATAAGTTAAATTAGTGAAAAATTTCAAGGAATTCAAGATTTAAATTACAAATGCATATTTATTCTACAATAGTATTTAATTAATTCAGTGAAAGAAAAATCATGCTCTATACAGGGTGTGTTATTTGAATCTTTACTAACTTCTAAAAAAGTTTATTATTGTAAAAGATGTTTCTAGCAAAATATACATCGTTTCGTGTTGGGAATGGAGGAGGAGGAACATCTTATAGTGATTACAGGTTATTTATTTTGTTACTTTTTAATTTACTTTAAATTTATTAAAACTTTGTGATTCAAAATATAATTTCCTATAAGATCCTGGAAGTTCATCAACCAGAACTGGAACATTCTGTTTCAGCAGCGCAACTGGGGTGAAGGGGGTGTCAGAAGGATCAGCTGACATCTTTATCAGGAAACTAAAAACCTATTTTTTTAATAAATTCCAGAATATTTTCCAAAATTTCAAATAACATTTTCGGGAACAAAAGAATGTAGAAAATTAAATTTAATATTATCATGATACTAACGAGGTATTGACCCATCTATCGGACAATTATAGTTACGCCACTGTCCTGTATATTACTGAGGATTAAAAAAGGAAGTCTTGTAAGTTCATTTACTATTACAGTATCTTAATACACTACTTCGAATAATGGACGAACATTCGTCTTAAATTATTCAAATGGTGCTTGTCAATTTTACGATTATAGAGTCGTTTCACGTTTATTGCATTCAACTTTCAAATTCGTTACATGTAATCCTCATCCAGCAGGAAAATGACGCCGATTCATGTGATTCTATGGAAAACCTGTTAGCGACGCTTGCCAGACAGATTTTCCTGAAACGGTAGAGCAATCGTGGACACGTGAACACCGGGGCACGTTGACAGGAGCTTAATAGCCGTAAGTACGCGTTTCATTTTACTTGGAGAGATTAGTGCTGAAGACATTCATGTCACCGTTATGTCACACTCGGGTTAATACGACGAGTCCTGTTTACAAGAAGCGTATTCCATTTCCTTTTCACTTTTATTCCGGCGATCGTGATGGTACGAGGCTGGCTACTTTCGACGTTTCACTTCTACTTCAGATGACCGATGCTCGATGTCAAATTATCGTCATCAAGAAAGGGACCAAGCATTCGCGTAACCATTGGGTACCGGGAAAAGTTTGTGCAGTTCTTCTCCCAGATTTATTAACAGCTGCACGTTTGTGAAATTTATGATTTTTTCAATTTTATGTTCCTTATAATAACTAATAGAAGTTTGTTAACCATTGAACGACAGACCATGGAGAAAGTCCCAATTTTAATTTAATTTATGCGTACATACAGGATGCTCCAAAATTCATGGTACAAATGGGGTCAGGATGATTCTAAGGATCAAAATAAGACGAAAATCAAGAATAATGAAATTGCGCGGTAGGCTTCGTTTTCGAGAAGAATGCATTTGAAAATCAGTATAAGTACGCATGTACTTAATTAATAACCGATGTTACCGATGCCACCATAGAACGTTGTTATAACTGATTTCATTTACATTAAACGTAATAAATAATGGTAATAAAGTAACCATTGTATTGTTAGTTGAGCTTAGTTTATTATTATTTGTTTAGTGTATACTTTCTAGGCAAGATATTGTTTAAAATGTTTACCATTTTCTAGTATACAAAGTTGTAGTCTTTGAACTAAATTTTGCCTTACTACTTGCTGCGTATCCCAGATTTTGATTTCTTCAAATGCAAGATTCGTCGTTTTAAATGTTCAAAACTTACAATATCTTCAGAATTAACTATTCTTTTCACGTTTCCACACTGATAAAACTCGAGAAAATAATACAAAACAATCCTTAACATTGGTTAATAGTTAAGTACACGCGTACGTAAACTGATTTTCAAATGCATCATTCTCGAAAACGAAGCCTACCTCGCAATTTTGTTATTCTTCATCTTCGTCTTAGTTTGAGCCGTAGAATCACCCTGACTCCATTTGTATCATAAATTTCAAACTACCATGTAAATACATATATAGTAATTCAAAAACAGGAATACAAGATTTGACTTCTTTTCCTTTATTAATGTAATTATTATTTGTACTATCCACCGATCACAAGAAGTCTCGCTGGGCAGCACAAGGGCAAGAGGACAAGAGGGGATACTATGCACACATCGACTGGATCCTCTAGTTTACACGATCCCCTAATTAGTAGATGTGATCTCTTCGACCAATCATTCGTTACGATCGATAGTACGTGTGAGCTGAGATAAGGTGCGACCAATCAGGTGGCGATATTCTCATGGGACTTCTTGGGATCAGTGGACAGTACACAAGAGACTCAAGATATTGCGCGCGCATGAGAAGAATAGGTTATGTCAAATGGCGCAAAATTTGAATATCTGTAATATACAAATATGTACTTCACATCAGCTTTATTTCTATAAAGTTTCTTACTAATTTGTCGTAGTTTTTAATTCTCGAATGTAAGGTCTAGTATTCTATATTTCTAAATCAATAAGGTGTGATTTCACAAGAGCTATACCATACCCTACTTAACGCTTCTGCTTATATTCCATTGCATTTTCACTTAAATGTTTATTTCTATTAAGAATACATTTTACACGCTAACAAATGTCTTTTTACTTATTCTAATAACTTCTGATAAGGGTACTAGTCTGCATTTTGGTCCTTACCTAAATTACGCCAATGGAATCGAGTAAGAGTTTCGAATGTAGGAATTCTTTTTTTTATTTAGTTCTAGTTTACACAATAAATTTCCTTATAAATTTCAAATAGTGATAAATCAGAAATATGAAATAACGTTTTTCCCCCTATGCTTCCCACTGTATTTGTAACACTTAATCCTTACAAGAATGTGTCATGAGTAATGAATTGATAATATTGTGAAATTTTCTGAATGAAATTTTTACTAACGATACCTGTTCCGATTGGCATTACTTTCACCGACTTGAACTCGTTTTCTAATATCGTTTTCTCACAGCATGTTTATTTTTATTACAGGCATAATGCAATTCTTACTCGTCTATTTGCAGTCTCACCTTCATTTATAAAACATCATAAATTATTCATTGCTGTGGTTGTTTCTATTTCTATTCTCATTATCTCAATCGATCGGTTGTTTTAACGGATTAATGAATCAAATAGTAGAATAATAGAAATTAAATAAATTTTGACTGAAACATAAAAATATATATATTAACAAATGATTATTGTTGATATGTGTACAATGTTCTTTTGCTGATGAATTATATTAAAGTACTATTATAAGCATTTCGTCAAATTAATTTACTGCAACTAATACTAAGCAATTGAATATAAAGTTATACAAAATGAAATATTTTCTTCATACCTTTTAAAATATTTGTTAAACGATTTTTGCAGACATTTTGTGGCGCCTTCATAATTATCTGATTAGCAGAATTAATTAGATAGTATCAAAGTGATAGCAGTAATTAATTAAAGCAATTAAATTAATTATAATTGTGATTATATATCAATAAGTTTAAAATTCACTTCTTCAATTTGTAAACTTTCTAATTATTATAATAGATATAATCATAACCAACTAATCTATTGATAGATAATCTATTAGCCCTTGAACAGCAAAGCCTGGGTCAGTCGTGACTCAAACTTGACTAAATATATCATTTTTAAATGAAAGAGTTTCATAGTTTAGATGAATAATTTTTAAAGCAACAGTGTAAAATTTAGAAAATGTAAATAATATTAAATACAAATTATATCAAAACTGTGACTCCCTTCATGGTCCGCCGTTCGAGAGTTAATAAATTAATCGATTACTAATTACTACTAATTATAGCTAAGTTACAAAGTAATCAATAATAATTAGTAATTGGATACTCTCATCAATTCATAAAACCAGATTACAATTACATCACTTATTAATCTGTACGTTTATAATCTATTCACTGCATGTACCAAGTTCTCTATCAGATTCAATATTAATCTGCCATTTTCTTCTTAGTAACCATATCTTTTTCTAGTAATCTACAATAGCAATTGAGTACATTAATATTTAATATTTTCCTCGAAAAATCGAAGATTCTTGGTTTGAAACTTCTGACCATCAAACGCACTTACAGTCATTTTTTCCCTATTATTTAATAATCCAGTTTTGGTGTGATTCACAATTTTTCTACGCTTCCTTCTACGCTTACCTTCCACCGATTCATCATGAATATTTTCCAATCTATAAAATATCAAAAACTGTGAATTTTGTTCTTGAAGCATTGATTATTAATAGATAATAATTATAGTAATACCATTGTATTCTAACTATTAGATTTTATTATTATTATTCCAGATTTCTAATTAAACTCGCGATTTTTCGCGTATTTTAATTCCAAATAATGATTCATTAATATTCAGTTAGAATGCCATGGTATCCTCATAATATAGATATAGTATCAATAATATTATGGTATTCTAGCCATTTGTAACATTCAAGGCGAATATTAATAAAAGTCACTATATTTTGACACAAAATATGCGAAAAGTTGCTGAACCTAAAAATTTGTTATTATCGTTTCTAATATCGTTTTCTAACTCCAAGTTGACATTAGTCGCTAATGAGTAATGGGGCGCTTGTTTTGTTCACCTTTTTAGGCTGAATTTCCATCGCGTTTCACTTTCTTTACCATACATAATCACGCTTGTGACTTTAAGGCTGCACATATAAAACGAACAAACGCACGAGACCTTAATACAGAGTTAGAACCTGTCGATCGGTTCTAACGATTGTTTGCCAATCAACTTCCGTGTAATCGTGCGGTTAGTTGTTACGCATGCCTTGGGGCTGCTAACGATTACCAACATTCTTGCTTTCCCCTCTTCCTCATACCTCTTTTTCTATATCAAATACTTTTTTTACCGTTGCAGCAATTCGTTGTGTACTCACAGCAATAAAGTCATTGATGTTATATTTAACATTTACAATGCTTATATTTAACATTTACGTTGTTTATATCATAATACATTTTTAAATAAGTGCTTGGATGAAAATATAGGATGGCGCAAAAGTTGCGAAGAGGTTTTGAATAATTACAATCCTTTTTAGTTTCTCAAGTTTAATATTTTGCTCCTTAAAGTGATAATATTCGATTCATAAAGATCTTCTATACATATTAATGAAATTGTCTTATTTGTGACTCCTTTTAAACTTCTAAGGTGAAACTTCATTTACTGTATATTTCGAATACTTTCACATGTTGACTGCAATAGTGAAAATGGGCATTTGTTGTGGGATGTATTTAAGCTTTCAGTATTAAGAATAGGAATAGTTAATTTTTAAATTTCAAATTTTATGCATTTTATTTGCTATTTTACATTATTTGTATAAAAGTAATATTATTTGAAATAATGTTTTTCTATTGACTTCTTTTAATTATTCAGGCATGTGTAATTTGCGGTGCCAGTCACCGATGACCCCCATGGCATTCAACGTGTTCATTATAATTCATATTGCATATCATGAAATCAATAACATGCAATTATTTTACTCTCAGGCAACGTTGAATCAACTCGTTCTCACACTCGCTTGTTTTATATTATAACAATGAGTTCCGATGGTCTTTTGTTTTACACATTTACACGCGGCGTTCAAATTTGGGAAGCATCAAAATTTCGAACGGCACATATGGAGTGTATTCGAAGATTTGTATAATTAAAGAGGAGAGTTTTATTGATTACGGCTGTCAATTTTTTTTTTAATTTCAGAAAAAAAAAAGAACTAACAGCACGCGGAGTTCCCAAGCGGTCACCCATCCAAGTACTATCCACGCCGAACTTAGCTTGACTTCGGTGATCGGACGAGAACCGGTAGTGGTCCTAAGTCGTATGGCCGTTAGTTAAAAACAAAAGCTTTACTAGAGGAGAAAACTGTTAAAGACCGAAGAAATATACAACGTAATTAAAAAAGTAATTAGTTGTACATATCCGTGATATTCCATTACATAATCTACTACTACAGATAGCCATTTTACATAAAAAGAATGTTTACGAGAAGAATTTTTGGCGACTGGAAGGTTAGGACACAAAATTTGCGGAAAACGTGTTATCATTTTATGATATTGAAAACTTTCATGCTCTGATTTTGCTAATACTTGAAGAATAAGTTTCTCACAAATAAAAACAACACTTGCGAGAAGGATTTCTGGTGATTCAATGGTTAACACTTAAAATTCTGCGAGAAACATTTTATTACGGTAATGTCATTCTCTGCATTACCAATATAGCATAGAATAAGAACAACATATACCGATGACAAGATGTCCCATGAGAAGGCCGCAAATCTGCCCTTCTCAGGGGACACCTTGTCATCGGTGCACTATACTTATTTAAACATATCCCTAATGTTTGATATCGTATTTTATTAGTCAGGTTAGGTTTGAAAAGTTTTAAACCGGCAGCGGGTAATATTTTTGGATCTTAACTTCCGAGTTGCCAAAATTCTATGTAACATGAAGCTATTTACAAAACTTCAGCCAAACTCGATTTCAACTATTTTCAGAACAAGTGATCAATTTAATTTTAGCATAGAGCATTACCAACATTAGGTAAAGTGATAATGAAGTTTAATGCCACCGACGAGAGATAGCTAACGACTGCCAACACCGACAAGAGAAACAATCTTTCGTCGGTGGTATAAAATATTGTAATAAGTGAGTACATATCAACAGCAGCAAAGTAAATATTAATGAGTACTCATCCATTTATATTTTTTCACATAAATAAATTTTAAATACGATATATTAATATTCCACTGTAAAATTCACTTGTAATTTCATAAAGTACCAAATTATGAGAAATCTTGTTTAAATAGTTAATTATTTTTTTACTTTTCTACTGTTGATATGATACTAACTGAATTTTTAAATGACAAATAATGTATATTAGAGAATTGATAAGTTATATTGAAGCTGTAAATTATAATTATTAGTAAATACTATACATATGGCGCAAGGCGTGCAGAATCAATAATAAATATTTACAACTTCTTCTTTCGGAAAATTCTATTTTAATTTTTTGTATGACTCGTTTAATAACACTAACACTATTTGAACAGTAAATAAAATTTTACATCTGTTTTGTTTCGAAACTTGTTTCTAATTAAAGAAAATCATTCAATTTTAAAAAGCGAATTATAAATCTGAAGTGAAAAAATAATTACTATTGAAAATAAATTTTTCTGATTCGCTATGATAAAATAGGAATCTTTAACATTCTCGAAATATGCTATGGTTGATAGGATGAGGTGACATCTTCAATTCTTATACAATCTGTTGCTAAGTGTTTCCAGGAGGTAAGTAGTTTCAGCAGGTAAGTAGTTTCAATCAAATTTCCGGCCTTATCGATTACTCCGTTACGATATGGGATTACGCTAAAATTCAAAATAACTAATAACGCTCTTATATTTGAGATTTGTATTTATAATTCTTCTTACTTGTCATGCAAGACTGAATTATGTTACTATCGCTTTATTTTACATAAGTATCAAGAGTTAAGTTCAATGGTTATCACATTATCAATTTACTTATCCCGGGAAAAAAACAATGAATCGATAAAATTGTCCTCGTGTTCCGTTCGACTGTTGTCGTGCATTCGTCGGCTATCATCGGAAATTCTCAGAGAACATTTCAACAAACATCAGCTTTGGCAAACGTTGTAAACAGAGATAATTAACTTCGATGAAAACATTGACACGCATTCGACACTACGCAAGGCCATTTTTTTTCGGCGAATAAGGCCAGTTCCATTACAGACAGCTGTGAACGTGTTCTGAAAGCATGGCGCTCCTCGTGAGAATTTCCAAGTTCGAGGTACGTCAGAGATTTACAATACTCTTTGTACCACTGTGTTTTTGGAATCGAATATCAGTTAAAATTGTGTGGAATTTATAAGAGCTGAACATGTTTCATCGTCATAATGATGGTTTGATGTGCAGTTGAGTTTTTAATTAGCCGCGAAAAATCGATGTATGTTTCTTCTTCAAAATGATCATTTATAAATTATATCATCAATGATGTAATGATAAAATGATGGATATAGACACAGTCACGTCAGTGAAAATCGTACAGTGCTTGTCTATGCAAATTTTAGTTTAGCTTAACAGAATAAAATTGAATTACCAACTTATAATTTACATCGAAAATCAGAGAATATAATTAATTTTTTCTTTTTTTTATTACAAACCTAACTACAGCTACAACATAATAGAAATTGATTTCATACTCAAATCCTAAAAATATATAATAAATCATGAATATAAAATACTGTAAAAGTGTTATATACAAAATTCCTTTTAATATTTTTTAAAAGTAAAATAGTCTGTATTATTTATAATTTATTCTGATTGTCTCTTGAATTATTTTTTGTCAAATTAAACTGAATATTTATCCAAGTCGATTTTAGCGCAATTATTAATTGAATTTTATTTGATATTTCATACTTTTGTGTTTGCTAATTGAACTAATTAAAATAAAGTTACCTCATTAAACTTAAGTCTAGTAATTAAAGAAGTGTTTGAATAATTGTTGGATAGTTACATAATAACCGTTCCTGTACAATTCTTGATATATCTTTTGGATCATTGCCTCAACCAAACATATATTTTAATTTTTAATTTTTGCGCACCTTCTTTTATATATAATTTTAGAAGCCAGTAATGGCCAATTAGTAGTCGTAACGTATACTCGTTTAGTAGTCGCAACGTATACTCGTTTAGAAGTCGGTGGAATTGATTGCTCGTAACTCTGTGCTCACTGGGGAGTCCCTCTTAGCTACACCTCTAATTAATAATACAAGTGTTAATATAGTTAGGCAAAATAAAAACTATTAAAATTGTATGCCTTTCGCTTTGCAATTATAAAAAGCTTTAACACTAGAACTACCCACGTTTGATGCACACTAATTTCTAAGTTGAAAATAATACAGAAAATTAAATAAATACGGGGTGAAACATAATTAATATGTATATCTATTCTTTATCTCGACAATAGCAAAAATACATTGATAAAATTGTTTAATTTAAAACACGAAACTAGAAAGCAGTCATTTTGACCCCTTTGGTAGTTCTAGTGTTAATTAAATTATTGGAATCCGTACAATGCAAATGATGCCAAACAGAACCCTTCGTAAGCAAATATATTCTTCCTCTCTTCATAGACCAACGCTGTTATTTATGCCGTTTTACTATTCCTGGCTTTCCAAGAATCGAAAAAAATCTCCATCGCACTATCGTTCTGTTTGTTAAATCTTTAAAAAAGTTCAAAAGCTAAGTTTCTATTTTATACTGAAAAGAAATGTATTAAATGAAGAGAAACGCATTTGTTATAGAAAAAATATTGCAAAAATACTTTAGTAGTATTATGTATATCATATACTTATATCTTATATAGGTAAATATGTACAAAAAGATCCCAGTTGCCTATGACCTTGACATATGTTGTCAAGATCATGATCCTGAGTAATGTTGACCTTGAAAAAAGTGGCGGTCGCAATCCGTCAAAAAGTTACGAATCATTAAATTGTTCGCTTTACCCTTATATGGACAAACCTGTTTTGCAATTTATGTTAAAACTTATGAATGCAAATTCAAATTTATAGGCTTCGGAAATTCGTCATCCAACCATAACAATATATTACATAATCGATGCATAAGCTTCATAACAATGTAAGCAGATTATAAAAAGTTGACTTATCTAACCACAGACATTTACGTTTAAAAATCGTCGCGTTACCGTTCTGTTAAATGTGATATAGCATATAGCAGGATTATGGTGCATATTACATGAAAGATAAATGAACTACACTGTGCGGTGTATAGGGTATCCCGAAGTTAAAAGATCAAACTTTACCAGTATCTTCTGCAAAAAAAATAAGAAAAAATGTTGTAAAAACAACAAAAATATGAAATCTAAAGGTAGCAGGTGATTATTTAGTGATATGTATAATATGTAAAATGTATTTATGAATATAAAAACGATGATTCTATTGATTAGATACATATTTAACAGTTTAATGATCGGTCATGTATATATGATTTTAATATTTAATATTTTGCACTACTATTATTCGCCTTATTTTTATCTGCTGTATTAAATACAAATTGCAATTTGAAAATTAATAATTTTATGGCGTATCCTAGATGAAGCTTTTAAATATAATTTTCTGGCAATAATTTTTATTAGGTATAAAGAGGTTTAAAATTGCAAAAATTATAAATCTTACTTTTTTTTTGAAAATCGAAGTAGATATATTACAAAGAATCCATTATTTGACACATGCAATCATCAGATTTGATGCTACATTTTTATTTGTGAGAAACTATGCAAGTGATAATATATTATGCAACAATTAATTGACATCAAAAACTGATAGAAAGACATTGGCGTAACTAGTAAATACTTTTTCGTGATGGGCTGGATTCCTTAATATTATTAATGGTGCCAAGTGTTTAATATTTTGCGTTTTGTAAAATTTTACGCGAGAATCTTAGAGTTTTAGAATATTAAAATCTCGAAATTTTAGAATAGTCGAATTTTACGACTTTGTAATTTTACAATCTTAAAATTTTTCAGTTTCAAAATTTTGAGAACCCCTAAATTTTAGAATTTTGAAATTTTAAAATTAAAAAATTATAGAGCGATGGAATTTTGGAATCTTAGATTGATGAGGGGGCCAATCCACAGTTTTTTAAGGGCGGACGGCACCCAGGCGTTTACTGAGTTATGCTAATGGAAAAGAGATTAATAATACATTCACTAAGCAAAAGAAAACACATAAAATTTATAAAGTTAAATTTAATTCCTCTACAATATCAAACTTGCATTCGAAATAGGAAATAATATTTGAAAAGCAATTTTTGTTAATGGAATAAACCGTTTGTAGACTTATTGTTATGTAACATCTTATTTTTGCTCATAGTATATACTGGCCCAGTTTGATTATTTAACTTTGGGACATAATGTATAAGGGGTAACAAATTTTGGAATAAATCCTCATAAATTCAACTGATAAAAAACATAAAATGTTTTGTAATATTACTTTAAAAAGTGTTCGTAAAGCAATGCTCATTTAGAGTTTAATGTTATGTTTTCTATATTTTAAGCAAAATTAGAATAGGTATCTTAGAAACTTCATAAGGGTTTATACAAGGTGTTTTGTAAATGGTGGGCAAAACTTTAGGAATAGATTCCTAATGCTTAGAGAAGAAGGTTGGATTGCAGTTTCCCGGGTAATTGATCTCGACTATTTTATCGGATAAATCAAGGTCGGAGAAGAGGTCGATATCACATGGCGTTACAAAGTTATGGCCATTTTAAAAAATCACAATTTTTCCAAAATTTTCCGATAATTTCGAATCCAAAAAATAACTTAACCTAACCTAACCCAACCCAACTTATCAGCTAGAATAGCTAGCCTTTGAATTAGTTTAGCTTAGTTCTCCTCAGCTAGAAAAGCTAGTCGTTAACTTAGCTTAAAATGGTCATAACTTTGTAACGTCACATGATATCGACCTCCTATCGTCACTTCCTATCGTCTTCTCCGACCTTGATTTATCCGATAAAATAGTCGAGATCAATTACCCGAGAAACTGCAATCTAACCCAATTCTTGTCGCATCGTCCGCGAGTATCTCGATGAAATGTTTCCTGATAAATGAATAACTAGAGGTGGACCAATTGCTTGGCCTCCACGCTCACCAGATTTAAACCCATTGGACTTCTTTCTGTATGGTTATGTAAAGTCTTTAGTGTATTCGTCTGTAATAGATGATGTAGAAACTCTCCGCAACCGAATTGTGGCAGCTTTTCAGACGATACGCGCCACGCCAGAAATTTGGGAACGTGTTCGGAGCTCAATGAGACGACGAGCTGAGGCTTGTATTGAGACAGGAGGTGGACATATTGAACATTTCCTCTAACAATAAGACAATGTGACATGAATTGTGGCACAAAAACTTTAATAACTCAGAAACTAATCATTTCCGGACGTACACGTATGTTGATATAACTTTTTTTTCTTCTCTAAGCATTAGGAATCTATTCCTAAAGTTTTGCCCACGATTTACGAAACACCCTGTAGAAACAATTACATCCTATCGTCTCTCTTCAGGTCTTACACGACCCACATTGAAAATTACATTTCCATATATAGGAACTATGTTTTAAAAAATGTTCTCTTAATTTTTCATTGAATTTTAATTGTATGTTTACTTCATTAATGCAGAAAATGTAAAATGAAAACATAAACAAGAACAGTAGTGTTAATTTATTAAATCTAACTGCTTTTATTATTTCTCTTCAATATTTAATAATATTATGATAATTGAACTAAGAAAGGCTTAGTTACTCTGTATTAATCAAAGTGTACAAATACATGGATTGTAAAGTATTTAAATATTTCACTGATTGAAATATGAGAGCTTTCGTTATTGATTTCTCAATTGAATTTTAGTGGTGATGTACACCGGAAGCTCAAATTATTCCTTTACCGTTCTACTTTCATTCAAGAGCCACGACATCCGTGTTGTTTTCCGAGAGAGACTACTTACGTGTCTTCAATTCAATTGACTCCGATACAAAATTACTGGGGCCAATAGTGCTCGTAAAGGGGAATGTCATTACCAATCTGGTATAATAGAGCTCGCATACTTTACGTAACGCGAAACGCGAATTGAATCGGTTTGCCAACAACTGTATCGTGCCAAAGCGACATATATCGTGCAAGGGGCAAATAGTTGCTCACAATAGGTCCCTTATCTTTGACGTTGCCCATTGATAAGCCATAGCAAACGATTGAATTAATTCGAAAGCAGAGCTGGCTACACTCCAAGTAAAAGGTACTAGCGATATTAATTATTGGATCGTTCGAAATGTTTTTAACGAATTATAATAAAAATATCAACGTAGAATCTTCGTGTAATCAAATGTTATATAGTAGAACCACGATTATCCGAACGTCGGTCAGCCGGATAAATATTGCGGGTTACACAAGGGTGTTCGACAACAGGTGGGAGATTTTTTAAGGGGTGAATCTAGGGATCAAAATAAGACGAAAATCAAGAATGACGAAATAGCGTTTGCGGCTTTGTTTTCCAGTAATTAACGTTTCAAAATTCGAGTAAATAGCGCCTGAAACCTGCAACCGGCCCAGCACGGACGACTAAACGTCAGGTCAGCAGGGGTAGGTACAATCATAACCAAGAAGGGAAAGCCGAATCCTGCAATATCGAGAAACAGAATAGCACGAGGTAAGTTTCTACTATTCAATGATTCTTGATTATGACTGTACCCACCCCTGCTGACCTGACGTTCAGTCGTCGATGCTAGGCAGATTGCAGGTTTTAGGCGCTTTTTATTCGAATTTTTAAACGTTAATTACTGGAAAACAGTTTTGATTTCTAGAATCACCCCGTAAAAAATCTCCCACCTGTTGTCGAACACCCTGTACAATAATAAGTGATTCGGTATACAAGAATTTTTATGATTGTATCAGAGCAGGTGGACTTACTTATGATCCATATGTTAGAGGCAAAGTTTAAAATATGTCAGTGTATGTACACATTATTTAGAAAATGTGTAAATTATCTAAATTGTTTTAGGCAAAGTATTAATGTAATTTTTTAAATACAACCTAACTATTATGTAATTACATAACTTTTGTTATTGGCAAATTACAAACATAGAACCAGTAATAATTGTATTTACTAATTGTATCAAAATATTGTTTGAAAATCTATGGTTAATTTACGTTCAATTACATGACTTATTGTTTGCGTAAAGTTTATATTATGAGTTATGAATTATGGTATGTTATGATAAGACCAGTGTATTATTTTTCCATTTGCAATGTGCTATAATTTCTTTGTGGTTCCTTTTGGGAATAGATGTAAATAAATTATGTAAATGATAGGGAGAGTGGCTTAAGGATAGCTAAAGACACAAATATTTTGTATTATATATTATTTATGATGAAGATAAAAATTGAATCGTGTTAACTCTCAACGGCGTAGCCCAGTATGCACTGAAAACCCTGGGGTTTTCTGTGTCCCTTAAGCCTCCCGCGTGCTAAGTTCGACGGATGTGTCGACCTGAGGCCGTTTCTGACCTCAGCAGGAGTAGGTTCCTGAGTCTGTGCAGATCAATGTGGATACGAGAAGACGAAGTCTATCGGCTAGACGTAGTCCAGTCTGCCGACGAAATCGCCAGAGTTGGTACTACACTCGAGAAAGGGATAATCCCTTTGGATAAACACTAGAATTACCGGCAAGCGGCGGCACCCGTGCCGATGCGCGACTGTACGTTTGTACATTCATGAGCTTTTCTCGAGACAGTACTCGTTCGGAAAGTCGAGTAAACGAACTTCACTTTCAAACCAAAAATATAATTTCAATTAACCGAGAATAAATTAGCTTTTTATAAAAAAAGAGACCGACGAATTACGTAACGTACACATTACCTAAATGTATATTATACTGGAACAAAAAACATCACAATTTATGCATTATCAGAATTGTATCGACGGGATATACTTACTTAGGTAAATCCTCCCCTTTTGAACTTTCTACATAATTAAATTATTAAAATATATATCCTTTCTCTCAATATTATTTATTTACAAATAATTTTTTTTTGTACGATTAAATGTAATAAATTTTAATTTTTGAACTAAGTTTATCAACTAATAGGGCCCTCGAAAGTTTGATAGTCATGTGCCCCAAAAATTTTAATCCGCTCCTAAGTTCAATACAACATTATTTTATTTAAGTTTATTACACATATTGGGATTGGTATTTAATTTAGCAGAGTGATATTGAAACTTAAACGACATAAACATTTTAACACTAGAACTACCACATCGGTCAAAATGACTGGTTTCGAGTTTCTTGTTTTAAATTACAAATTTTATCGAGGTGTTTTTATTGAAATGTATGTTGACTGCTGTTGAGATAAAAAATGGATGTATGTATTAAATTATGTTTCATCCTCCATCTATTTAATTTTCTACATTATTTTTTACTTTTAAATAACTGTGCACCAAACGTTGGTAATTCTAGTGTTAAAGTAAGTTAATCAGATGGCAGAAGAATTATTTTTGTTCATTTATTTTAGTTTCTGCTACAAGGCTATCGAACGTTAAATAGTGACAATTAAATTTGTTAATGAAGCACGCGAACAACAGCGTTTATTTTTGCAAAATTATTTGTATTAAAACTGATTGTAATTGTAAATACCATGATAAATAAGGTTACTCTATTTAAATATATTATAAAGTAAAATTTACTGAAAGGATTTCAGTTGTTTATCTCTGTAGTGTGATTCATTTATATTGAAAATTAAAAATCACAAAATTTATTTTCACACGAATGTATAATGAGTAACATCGATACATATTCCATTAATTTTTTTTTTTTTTTTAATTTTTTTATGTTGAATCAAGAATTGTTTAATATTAATTGAATGATATTTTAGGCGCGATTAGCCACAAGGACTTACACCAGTAGAGTATCAGCGGTTAAGATGTACATTGATGGCCAATTCGTAGGTAATTATTTTATTGTATTAAAAATTGAATAGAAAATATTTTTGGAACGTTGGATTTCGTAGTTATTCATCGTCCAAAATTAATAAATTGCATACTTTAATATAAAAATTCAAAAAGATTCATAATTCATTTATTCATATATCAACCGCTTTATAGCGTAATGAAGTTTACAAAATTAAATGCAGGATGTCTGAAAATTTTACAGCTAAATTTTGTCAAATATAAGGAAATTATGTTATTTAAATGTATTGTGCTAAAGATAATGAACAGCTTTTGGCAGGCCCCCCTTTAAAAATATAAAGCTAGCAGCACTGTCTTTAGTATATGTAATGCGTGATAACCTAACCTGACCTAATAAAGATTATTCAAAGAAAGTATAAGGATCAACAGGAGTGGTACTGGCACCTCTAGCGGTGTAGCATTGAAACTCGAAAAAGTAATTAACACTTTTTTAACACAAATCTGATGCTAACTCTACACGTTGAAACACTGTTCTCGTATGTATGTATACCAACGCCAACGTGTAGATATGTAATTTGTCAGTATTGGTCTATTCATGCCAACATTGGCCACCGCTGGCTTTGCAGGGTAACATGAGGGTATCGTGCAGGCGTAACATGAGCGGTGAACAGTTTCTTCTACAAAAACACATTTTTGTAAGGTTCTAAAAATGATATTGCAAAATCCCGCTCTGTACGCTACTGTATAATTGTATAAAAAATATTTTTAAAGAAGTATCATGAAGAAATATTGCTTCTTTACTTCAAAATCTTAAAACTACGAAACCGCTTAATTTCAGTCATTTTATGTTTGTCTATCGCTCTGTCCTCTTTTTACACAAGAAAAACAAGGACGGTCCGGAGCTTCTCAGTTTCTCCACACGAGGCCTCTAAGGTCGATCTGGACATGGGCCGTCACTCCTGCTGCCCCTTAACACTCTCTACTATTTTGAATTTTATACACGACGACTATAATGCTCTTGCTTACAAAAACTACCCAAGTGTTACGCTCACTTATTAATGAAACTCTGCCACTGTGTAGAGCTCGTCGAGCTAAATACGCCTATACCCCATTTTGGCGGCAGACGGTTAATTATTTAAAAGATATTAACAATTAAAGTTTGTTACTCCTTACATTCTGAAGTATAACAAACTCACACATAGAAACGGTTAACCCCGCGGTTAAACTCTAACCTTTTTTTTTTAATGACAGTTTCGTTCTTTTTGAGTGCCTATTATAGCTGTGCTATAGTCGTTGCATTTATTAATAATTCATTACATATGTCGCACTTTTTATAGAATTTAAATGATGTTTTCTCTCCAGTACACATTTACACGCGCTTATTTGTTATTACAACAGCAAATTTGTATAATGATTAAATAAGATCAAAACGGAAATTGCAAGAAATAATTGTGTGTAATGGCAAATAAGCATACGATGCCGTAACGATGTTAATGTACATACGTATTGGATGGAAAAGATAATTTAAATTGTATAAAAATTGCAGCGTATATAATGAATTATTAATAAACGAAGTGACAGCTGTATATTTAGTTATTCCGTTAATTGGATAAAAGTCAGCATACGTGGTAGCAGAAAAATTTTAATGGATTCTGTCATTTTCCTTGTGAAATTCAAAACGCGTGAAAATGATGCGTCTCGTAAATCTAATGTTAAAATCAATATTCTAGATAACATTCTCCTCTACATGTACCTACTTACCAGTATCTCGATCTAAACAATGTTTTATGTATTTACTTTTTATAAAAAAATTTCATAAATTATTTTCAATATATAAAACATCGATCCTTAATGAAATTCGATTATTCAAACTGGTATTATTAATTTGAATACAACGATCAATAGATTAAAATATAATATATTTGTCAGTTTAAATTGTTTCATTGAGGTATAAAAAAGAGTTCCGCACTTTTCGTCGAATAGATACTCGTCTTCTGAAGCATTCTACAACCCATTTTTTCATTATGAACATTTAAAGTGCACTTCTAAAGGCATTTCGATTCAAGCCCCCGAACGACGAGTACTGCTGAAGCGTCCATTGAAATTGCATAGAAAAGGTGCTATATTCGAGGCGAATTCAATTTTAAGCATTGCATAACGAGGTACGCTTAAGAATCGAATGAATAAGCACCGATTAAACAGAAAGCTTCAAAGTTAAACGGAATGATTGAATTATTTTTCACGTAAAAATTATATGTATCGGTACATACTTTAATGTACACATACACATTACTAGCCAAAACTAAGGAACTTCCTCTCTATAAAGATCTAAAGCCAGTAGCGTAACTAGGACTTTTTCCTAGAATGGACCAGATTTCTTAAAAATTTTGAAATTTGAGATTCTAAACTTTTAGAATTTAGGAATCTTAGAATCTTAAAATTGTTGAACTTTGAAATGTTAGAAGTCTGGAATCTTATAAACCCAAATTTACAGATTACAAAGATTTTTGAAATTTTGAAAAGTTTGACAAGTTTTTATCTTAAATTTTAATTGCGTTAGCATTGTCTCACAGGAACACGGTGTGTGTATTTAACTTTACTTTTTTCCGTAAGCTTCCTCGACTCTCGATTGTGACCACATCAAAGGCGACCACACGAACACGCTCGTGTAACGTATCCTGTACGCAATTAGTGCTCGCATTCGGTTCCGAGCGAAGTGCACTAATCCAGATTGTACTGTAATTTACTCTCTATCAGTGGCGGCCCTATTTCCACTTGATATTGTTGCGACGCGATGGCGAGAAGTTCCCGCTCTTTCGACGCATCGACCGCTTCTTGATGTATCGAAAGAGCCATCGACTGCCCCGTCCGAAGCTGTCGTCGAATCATAACGTGAAGCTATCCCTTGTTTCGAACGGAAACACGTCACCGGATGCTTGAGGTTTCTTAGACAACCGCGCATCTTTTGAATATCAGAATGTATCGGGAAGTCAACCTGTACGAACCTATTTCTTAAAACTCCTGTGTAACTGAAATATAGACAGTCTAGTTTGCTCCTTGTTTATTTATTTAATTATGGAAAGTGCGAGCTCCACTTCCCGGCGCAACAATATTATTGATAACATTTAATATAATGAGTCCGTTTTTCTTTAATTCTTTCTTTATACTCATACCAGTTTATGAAAAAGATACAAAAATCTTTGGGTGAAGCTTCAAAGTGCGCGCACAGTGGGTGAAATCCGGATGAAATAGACAAAATTCGATAACTCAGCGAATTCTGCAGTAAATTTTTAGAAAATTGGTATCTCTAGGTTATTTTGAACATCGATTTCAAATTTTTAATCAAAATGATCAAATTCAAAATGGTCGATTCAATATGGCGGACTGAAAAATCAAAACTGAATGGATTTTTTTGAAAATTGATATATATGTGTTATTGGGGAAGCTGATTTTGAATTTGTATTCGAAATTATGGAATTCAAAATCACTGATGCAACCTGGCGGAATCCGCAAATGTGTACAAAAATCGATAACTCATTGAATACTGAATGAAATTATTTGAATATTGCTAGTTTAAAATGTTATTAACACAGGAAATGAACTTAATTTAAGCTATTTTTTTACAAAAGATTCACATAAATAGCCTTTCTTGATTCTGGATATTCCCACTTAACTGTCTGCAAGAAAATACATACAGTATTATATTATTAATATCTTTTGAATAGCCAAAAATAAGCAAACGAGGTATGTTTCATAATTTTAAGGATACTTTAAGAAAAAGATTTTATCCTAGTTTTGTTCAGGCATAATAAGGCAAACTTATTAAATTGCGCATCGGAAGTTTACTTTTTTTATTCAAAATCGGGTTAATACGCTGGTTAATTAATAAACTTGAAAATAATTATTAAACATATTTCAAAAAAATATTACATTTTTTATCGATACAATGTATAAAGAGCTATATAAGCAAATTTTTAAATAATTTTACATGTAACTCTAGCTGTGTACGAGAAGTTTGAACAGACAAAAATATTATAAAATTAAAGGGATGAGCGTTAACGACAATACTTAAATATAAATATCAACTTATACTTAATAATTTTTAACTCATTTTACTTGTTTTTCATAAACTTTAGGGTATTGTTAAAGACGTAAAATAAAGTTAAAAATCGATTTTTATTCGAATTTCGCCCACTATGCGGCGCGGTATGGTGGTTGACTGTGTGCGCATGTGCATATAGGAAGCTGCGCGCGAGGCTGCGCGGGAGAGAGAGCACTGTCGCTCCCGCAGTGCCGGTTTTTTAAAACAAAGGCTAAAAATTTTCTGGACCAGTACCTCCACTAATTTTAGCTACGAGCCGCCACTGCTCTCTATTATAGTAAATACTTGTCCAATTAACCCCAAAATCAATAGGGTTCTTGTTCTATCTAATATCTACATTTGTGAAAAATTTGAGCTCGATCGGTTTTTTTATATTATTTGAGTTGTCGTGATAACAAGAAGTCCCAAAGTTGATGGTTAAACAGACTTCGCTCGCACTCGCTCCTCGTCTTAATTAAAATTCTGAAATTTTGGAATTTCGAAATCTTAAATCACTTCTCTAGGAAAAACGATTTTGAATGTTCTGAAGTTATTATAACTTTGTCTGAATAAATTGAAATAAATTGTAAAATAGAAAAAAGTAATTATCATTTCCGCGGGTTCAAAAATATATTATTTTTCAAAATCGAGAAAATCACACAATCATGCTTAATAAATTTTAAAAGTTCATTTTCTCAACATCGTATTATTTAATTAAATGAAGAAAGCATCATAAACATTTCTTAGCATTTTATTTTCTCTTTTAATTACGGAAGGATTTGAATTTGTTTCAGAATCGAAGGCCACTGAATTCACGGAAGTTCATAATCCAGCAACAAACGAATTGCTCTGTCGTACACCGAAATGTACGAAAGAAGAGATGCAGAGTGCCGTAGAAAGTGCAAAGACCGCGTATGGAAAATGGAAAAATACCAGCGTTCTTACTAGGCAAACTCTGATGCTCAAATATCAAGCACTCATTCGTGAACACTCGGTACGTTCTTAACAATATCAATTCTATCAATTACAGTAGACTCTCATTATATTGCCTTCGACGAGACTGTAAGAGCGGCAAATTTCTGAAGCTTTCAAACATTGATTTGAAGAGGAGACGGGAGGTAGAAATGTATTATTTTCATAGACAATGATGATGAATGGATGGCAGCAAAAAAAAGAAAAAGGAATCAATTAAATCGACTGCTGTCTTCCGGTCGCGCATTCGACTTAAAGTTTGTGAAAATCGGCAGAAATTTACATTTTTAACCGACTTCGAAAAAGGAGGAGGTTACGCAATTCGATCAGTATATTTATTATTATTTTTTTTTTTCACGATAATTTTCAACATCCTATAATTTGCCACAATGTAAACATAATAGCTCTAGTCGATTACTATTCAAACCATTGAAGAATTAGAAAAAAAAATTGTTTAAACCAGCCAACGTCTCCTGATCGTGCAACAGTTACAAAATTTTTGAGGGCCTCTCACACCTCATATGAGGTCGCGTAACTAAATTTGGGGGTCGCAGAAATTTTAACAGAACTGAAAAACTCCTGGATGCGTAATAACCGAAGATTATTATTTATAAATTTTCTTTATAATTTATTATTAGCAAATGTTTTAATTCGTATTCCCAGTTAATATACCTCTATACCCAGGGCCACGAAAATATTTTCTCGGGTAAAGAGGGTTGCCAAGTGGAAAAGTTTGAGGAGTTTATTTTAATAAATAAAAATACAATTCTTATTTATTAAAAGTTAATACTTGAACTAAAACAGTTGATACTGGCTGTTGGTATAAGATTGTTGAAATTAATAGTCTTATGTATTAAATGTTTACACTAAGTGAGAAGCTTACATGTATTACATATTTTATTTAACCTTTTGTTTTGAAATTCATGGATAACTAATAAACTAATTAAAGTTTATGTAGAAGACAAAATATGTTCGACAACATAAGACAACATATGCATAACAAATCTTTTTTTTCAGAAAGAAATAGCAGCAAATTTAGTACAAGAGAATGGAAAGACAATGGCAGATGCTGAAGGAGATGTTCTTCGTGGACTGCGTAAGTATACTTATCAAAGTATTTGTTATATTAAGCTTTGTTTCTGAAGAAACAAAGGCACTGTTATATTAGTGACTTACAATTAGCATTATGCAGTAGCTACCTTTGATTTACATTGTGATAAATTTTGAAAAAGTTTGGGTTGTATGTTATCATTCAAATTCATTTTACGTTTAATATTTACATTCGGTGTTTCACAGGTATATTAGAACCTGAAAAAAAAAATGAAAAAGAAAAATGACATTAAAAAATATTGAATGATATTTAAAAAAATTTTACGATTCTCTTCCCTTTAGAAAGGGACTGTACTAATTTGAAATCAATATTTCTCCTTATTTGTTAATTTATAAAATGAATATTTTTACATTTCACGTTTGAATAAATTCAAACGTCTCACATAATTTAGAACCTTATTTAACGCCTGGAATAAATACTTGGCAAAATGACTTTTAATTATTTTAATTACAACTAATAAAATCGCCGTACACGGTGTACATAATTTACCAAAAATGTTTATTATTCATTAGTCGGTATGACTTTCCTGATTTCTATCATGGTGGAAGTGCTTTTCATATCTTTTCAACGTTTCAGGAACTGTTTTAAATCTCAGCTCTGTAGAAGTGAATTGCAATATTCACAAAACGTCGACAAGATATAAAAAAGCACTTCCAATAGCATGGAATCCCAAAAAGTCATAAGGACTAGTGCCTGCTATTTACCAACAAATTGTAATTTTGAATTGAAATGCTGCAAATCAATGTTTCTTCTTTCTATAGACTTTATGTCTTACACTAATATTATTTACCAATTGTAATTTTTACAGTAGACTCTCGTTATATTGCCACGTTAGCAATTTGTCATTCGCATGGATTTTAAGGAATACTAGTGCCACTCTTCCACCTTTTATAAAAAATATTGACGCCTTCTATAGCTCTTTTTTATTTTATTTAATAATGTCAACTAAGCAAAATACAGTAGAGCAATTTGGCATTCACATGAATTTTAACCCCTAGGCTACCGTGGGCGCCTATAGGCGCTTAGAAATTTTGCGTTTGTGACACTGGGAGCGCCTACAGGTAGAGGTGTGCTCGATTTATTCGAGTACATACTCGAATTTCGAGCCGAACAATGATCGATTGTTCGAGCCGAGTCGATCGCTTGAATTTTCCGAGCTACTCGAAATCGTCGAACTGTTTGATATAAAAGCGAGCTACTCGAAAAATTCGAACTACTCGAGTAGCTCGCTTTTATATCAAACAGTTCGACGATATCGAGTAGCTCGGCAAATTCAAGCGATCGACTCGGCTCGAACAATCGAAGCGAGTTCAGCTCGGCTTGTAAATTACGAGTACTCGCACACCTATACCTACAGGCACTTATCCCATTGTGGTCGCCTGAGACTGAGCGCGCCTAAAGGCACTCAACGCAGCGCAGCGTTTGGCTCTCTGACACGGAAGGCGCCTATAGGCGCCCTGAAAATTTTATCGATAATTATTCTCGGTTCAGAATACAAAGAAATAAATAATATTGTTTTAATGTAGTGAAATTCTGTTTTTCGATTATTGAAATATGTTCTCACAAAAATACATCCCCACCCAAAATTTGGTAGTTCCCGGCGTACGTCGTAACTGAATTCCTATCGTATGGCACGGCCGGTGCGTCTCAAAATCTGCCGTAGTCAAGGGTGTCAAGCTAGTGACACCCTTCCACCATCAAAGCCTATAAAAATGACACATTTCTCTCTTCCCTTCCCTTTCAAATGAGATTTTGCAAGTTTGACAAATGTTCCGTTCCTACAGTTCCATCGACGGCAATATAACGAGAGTCTACTATAATTTATAAATTTCTCATGAGTAGTGAGTTTAAAATCAGTAACATTATGGTGCACAATTACTTTATAGAAAATACCATAAATATCTTAAAACGCTTTTTAGATGTTAGACAATTTATCCTAAACGATCCTACAATCTTCAGCAGGTATACATATATAATCAGAGTCACGTACACGCAATATATTACAAACGATGATGATTTATGTTACAGAGGTGGTAGATACATGCACCGCAGTTCCTTCCCTCCAAATGGGTGAGAGCACACCAAACGTCGCCACAGATATGGACATAATTTCCTACAAAGTTCCTCTTGGCGTAACAGCCTCTATCTGTCCGTTCAATTTCCCAGCGATGATACCCCTGTGGTCGTTTCCGGTCTCGGTCGCCTGTGGAAACGCTACGATTTTGAAACCGTCCGAGCGTGTGCCAGGAGCATCCATGATCCTCGCCGATCTATTCACCAAGGCTGGTGCTCCGCCAGGATTATTGAACGTTATCCATGGTCAACATAGCGCTGTTGATTTTATCTGCGAGCATCCGGATATCAAGGCGGTTTCTTTCGTTGGTTCCGATCAGGCGGTATGTTTTATTGATTGAAATTTATTTGTGTTTACCACAGCGTAAGTTCCATTTTGTATGCAAGATATTAGGCAGAATGATAAAGCTATTTTGATTTTATTGCTACTTTGTATAGAACAGATTGATATATTGAATTTAAGATGGTTGGATTATGGTTATGATAGTTTAGAGTTGGAAAATATAGAGCACAGTGCCGGATCAAGGAGAGGCTACAAGTTCAGGCTCCACTTTGCAGGGGGCCCCTTTTTAATCATTCCATTTATTATATCAAAAAATATTCAATAAATTTCTGTTTATTGTTGCCTGTTTAGAATATATACACTAAATATATAAATAAATCGGCTCGAAATTGGTAAAATATCTTTTCGATGTTCGTCCTTTAATATTATTATTCCTTACTATGAAATGTTAATTAATTTCAATTATAATAAATTTCAATTTTGAAACGAAGTTTATCAGCCAAACCTTAAAGGTTTGATAATCCAGAGCTCTAGAAACCTTAATTCGGTCCTGATAAAGCACTAATAGGCGCTCTCAGGGAAAATAATACACAGGGTGTTCCGGCTTTAGTGTTGTAATTCCGTTATTCCGTAACTATTAATGATATAAAAAATTGCATGGAAAAAGGGGGCCTATGTTTTGACCGAAGTGAAAAATCTTTTGTATTATTAGTTTAAGAGATATGTTGGTCAAGTTTTGTTTTTTAAATGGAACCATATATTTTTTTTCAGATCATGTGATAGTGCTTCTCAAGACGAATTCATTAAGCTTTAATGTATACACTCGATTTTAATTAGTTTTCAAGATATAGCGTTTACAAATTTCCCGATTTTCAGTAGAGGAGGTCTACGCTAGGAACGGCAGACCCAAAGAATAACCGCTGTGGCACTTATCACAACAATAGAACCGCTTTTACGACTTGCTACTCAAACCGAGATGTATCTACTAAAAATCGGGAAAGTAAACGTTATATCTTGAAAACTAATTAAAATCGAGTGTATACATTAAAGCTTAATGAATTCGTCTTGAGAAGCACTATCACATGATCTGAAAAAAAAATATATGGTTCCATTTAAAAAACAAAACTTGACCATCATATGTCTTAAACTAATTATGTAAAAATATTTTCACTTCGGCCAAAGATAGGCCTCCTTTTTCCATGCAATTTTCATATCAACAATTTTTTGTATTATTAATAGTTACGGAATAACGGAATTATAACATTTAAGCCAGGACACCCCGTATGTAGAAGAAGAAGGCTCCGTCACTATTTTTAACACTTCTGAATTACTATGCGTTGCACCCTAGACACATTACTCATTCATTGTTTAACTCATTCACTGTTCATTACGCTTCTGTGATATAAACATTTCTTCTTTAATATTAGGAAATTCTTCTATAAACACAAGGAAGTAAAATATGGTATCCTCCATTTAGGATATTTTTATTAATTATTATTCAATTATAAAGTGAAAACTGAACAAAACTTACAAAAATTTAATATTATATTATGCTGTTGTAAAAGAATTAAAAGTATTCATTTTTGCAACTTATATATAGGCACTGTAGTGTTAATAATATTAATTCTTTGGTAACCATTCAATCTTATTATCAAAATTTTGTACTATACATTTAGATATTATTTTAAGCAAAATTTGAGTAGGTATCTAATTTTAATCAATACACCGTTTGATAGAAATGAGCCACGATTGACTCAATCACCCCTTTTCAATGGTTAATTTAGTGAATCTTCGATGTAAAATAAAAAATATAGAAGAAGATATCTTACCTTATAAAATAACAAACTCAAATGTTACGTAATAATTAACACAATTAAAGTACCAAATTTATACCTTAGTTATAAATAATTTGCAATTTTCTATTATTTAGTTATAGTTTAAAAACTTCACATAGTTATAGCCTTTGAAATATATTTCTGTTTTCATTATTACACTGATAAAGTTGATGCCTAATATCTTAGACAAAGACAATGCACAGGTATAAACGAGTATCGATTCAAGCTATCATTAATTTTACTCACTCACTCAGTACTAAACGAATCAATTTGCTTTGAAATGAATACTAAACTAATCACTAAAACAATCACATTGTGTAAACGGGACATAGTGTGAAGTGTGAAGTTTAATGTAGTCTTTTCCCATTAATAGTGTATGTAGAATCTCGTGTAATTTAGACTTTCTTTAGTTAAAGGGAACTATAGAAGAAGAAATGTCTCATCACTCGACTTATTTGTCTATGTCCTTCATCTGCAAGGGCAAGAGGTTCTAGTTTAGACCTTTTTGACTTTCCTAGACTCTTCTAGGCTGTCCCAGACTCTTCCAAATTCTCCTATTCTCTCCTAAGTTCTGCTATCCTCTTGTAGGTTCTTTTATTCTTTCCCAGGATTTCCAAGATTCTTCTAGGCTCTCCCAAGCTCTCTTATTTTTTCCTAAGTTCTCCTATCCTCTTGTAGGTTCTTTTATTCTTTCCCAGGATTTCCAAGATTCTTCTAGGCTCTCCCAAGCTCTCTTATTTTTTCCTAAGTTCTCCCATCCTCTTCTTGGTTCTCCTATCCTCTCCCAGGATTTCCAAGGTTCTCTCAGACTCTCCTAGGCTCTCCCAACTTCTATTCTCTCCTAAGTTCTCCTATCCTCTTGTAGGTTATTCTATTCTTTCACAGGATTTCTGAGATTCTCCTAGGCTCTCCCAGGCTCTCCCAGAGTCTCCTAGGCTTCCCAGGTTTCCCAAGACTAGAATCGAAAAGCTTACCTTGCACCCAATTGTACATACACTTACATCTCTAATTCTCAAGATACTAAGTATACCAACTTTTCTTCCAGGGAAAATACATATACAAACAAAGCAGCGCCCACGGAAAGCGAGTGCAGTGTAATTTGGGAGCGAAGAACCACTGCGTTGTATTACCAGACGCAAACAAAAACAAGACCCTTTCTCAAATTGTCGGCGCCGCATTTGGAGCAGCTGGACAAAGATGCATGGCACTCTCGGTTGCCATATTCGTTGGTAAATCAAAGGACTGGATACCAGATTTAATAAAAGCTGCGAAAAACTTGAAGGTCAATGCTGGCCATGTTCCTGGAACCGACATTGGACCAGTTATATCACCACAAGCCAAAAAGAGAATATGTGATTTGGTCGAGTCAGGGGTGAAAGAGGGTGCAACGTTAGCCCTCGATGGCAGAGGAGTCGTTGTCAAGGGTTTCGAGAAGGGAAATTTTGTCGGACCAACTCTACTGACCAATGTAGAGGTACATTTGTGCAATGAAGTCGTATTACGCTTTAACTGAACGGAGCTGACAGTTGTTTCAATGCTGAGGGGGAATGCACGTCGCGCTAGGTGACGTTGATTGATGCTAACTTGTTCAAGTTCATAGAGAGAAGGGGTCGGACGTTTTTAAACGGGTGGTTTTAATTGGAGGGTCCTCGCCTTTGAAATACTGTTGAAATTGGGACAGTGTTATATAATTGAGCGGGTGTAGATTTGTATACAGAGTGATCAATAAGTACTTGACAACTGTGATTTAAGGTAAAAAAGTAACATTAAAAGATATAAAAATTTTATCAGAAAATGTTTAATAAAATTCAAACAGGTATTCAATTGATGAGCTTTTCAAAATGTTTTACTGTTATTTTTTTATTTCAAATCACAGTTGCTAAGAACTTATCGATCATTCTATGCATATTGCATATGAAGATATTAATTGAGCTCTTGTAAAGTGTGAGAAATTTTATTTAATATTATTGAGATACATCTTCAGAGATATTTTGAATGAGTACAAATGCTTTTTTTAAATATATACAATGTTATAAATTCAGTATTTATTAGAATCTATACAGGGTGTTCGACAACAGGTGGGCAAAATTTTAAGGGGTGATTCTAAGGATCAAAATAAGACGAAAATCAAGAATAATGAAATAGCGTTTGCGGCTTTATTTTGCAGTAATTAACGTTTAAAAATTCGAGTAAAAAGCGCCTGAAATCTGCAATCCGCCCAGCACCGACGACTGAATGTCAGGTCAGTAGGGGAAGGTACAGTCATAACCAAGAATCGTTGAATAGTAGAAACTTACCTCGTGCTATTCTGTTTCTCAGTACTACAGCATTCGGTTTCGATTCTTGGTTATGACTGTACCGACCCCTGCTGACCTGACATTCAGTCATCGGTACTGGGCGGATTGCAGGTTTCAGGCGCTTTTTACTCGAATGTTTAAACGTTAATTACTGGAAAATAAAGCCGCAAATGCTATTTCATTATTCTTCATTTTCGTCTTATTTTGACCCCTAGAATCACCCCTTAAAATTTTGCCCACCTGTTGTCGAACACCCTGTATATTTTAGTAATTGAAGAAATGTAGGAATTTGTTGCTGTATACTTATTTGCTGTTATTTAGTTTTATATTTTATTTAGAAAAGTATTAAGAAAGTTTGTAATCTGAATTACTAATTATAATTAGAATATTAATCTAATTGTCACATTGAAGCTACTGAAAGTTTCATAATAAGTACTTATATTTTTAACAAATCTTATTGATTATTTTCAGAATATTTTATTATTCTTATTGTCTATCATTCCAAGTATTCAAAGTCTTTTACTTATCTAATATTTTAATTAGTTAAGTAACAAAATTTCTAATGATATAGGTGATGATTCCTTATAAAAATTCATGTCATTCATGTATGGATCAATCAGCATGTTAAATTTTTATTATTGCTTTTTTTATTATTATTTTCAAATTTAATTGAACTCCATTTAAACTAAATAAAATTTTATATTATGTTTCAGCCTTCAATGCAATGTTATATTGAAGAAATTTTCGGTCCAGTGCTTGTCTGTATGTTTGCTAATACATTAGACGAGGCTATCAATATTATTAACAAAAATCCTTATGGAAACGGAACTGCTGTATTCACTACAAATGGTGCAACAGCGAGAGCGTTTGTAAATAGAATTGAAGCTGGTCAAGTTGGTGTAAATATTCCTATTCCTGTGCCACTACCAATGTTCAGTTTTACAGGAAATAAGGGATCTTTCTTAGGTGATAATCACTTCTATGGAAAACATGTAAGTATAATGTTTTGTACAGACCTTAAATTTACATATATAATTAGAACATTGCATTAAAATTTTGAAGTTTATGGTAGAATTAAAATAAGAAATTGAAGGAATATTAAGATGAATTTTATAATTTTTCAGTTACAACTGTTAGGTTTTTTAAAATTATTGATATTTTGTCACATATTGAACTTACATATTATCAAAAATTTAAGAGTTACGTTTTTAATTCAATTATGGAAGAATTATTGAACATTGAAATTTCAATTTTGAACTTTTGCAATATTTATGTAATTCTGTTTTGTACTGTGAAATTTTTTAATTAAAATAATTGAAACATTCAATTATTTTAAAATACTACTTAAAAGATATTTGAAACAAATTTATATCAGTATATTTACTAAATGTGTCAAATGTTTTAGGGCATTAACTTCCACACACAAGTAAAAACGATAACCCAGTTGTGGAGATCTGGAGATTCCAGTGACATCGCATCCTCAACAGCAATGCCGACTATGCAGTAAAAGAAATTTAATTCGAACATCACTTTGAATATGTAAAATTTAATTAAAATACTGGTTCCTAATTTTTGCGCTTAAAAACTTCAGAGTCTAAACATATTTAGAAATAATTCTACATCTTTAAGAAGTGTAATGTGTAAGTTATGCAGAATGTCTTCCATTATTCCAAAATCAGTTATTCATATAACTGAACAGGGAGTGTTATCCTATTATATTTAATGTACCTATATTTTGTAATAAAATAATAAAGTCTAACTTCTATGCATAATTTTCATTATTAGTATTAAGGACTACTTTTATCAATTTTAATATAAATCATAAATTTTTAAATACTACAAATATAACAAAAATGATACAAATGAAAATAGGCATAGTTAGAAAATATAATTCATTATACCTTAATATCAAGTTTAAAATATAATTATTTATAGAATTAACTTACATCAGTATATTTTGATACATTAAAATTTCTTGAACTAATATATTTACTTATTCAAAATTAAAGATTAAAACAGTTTTCAAAATAATAGTTAGAAATTGTATAATTATTTTGCAAACATTGACGACGCAATGTCTAAAAATTTAAAAAATTTGTTACAAAATTTTAACAACATAGTTTCCACAAATAATTACTGCAAATTAATACGTCACTCTATTTATTTGTTTAAACAATATTGTCAGTGATTAGTTTAAATATTAATTTTAATGTGCTGCAACTCATTCATTCATTGTTTGATTGCACTTGTTCCTTCAATTGTTATAAGATTCCTTAAAAGATTTTATCACACTAGAAGCCTTAAAATGATAAGTAACGTTAAGAGTGTTTTTCTTGAAAAGTATGAAAGATATGGAAGATACTCGTATATGTATTTATTAAGTAAATTTTGGCCAACAATTTTAAATTTAAAGATATGAAAAAAAATAGCGAAACAGGAGTTTAAATAACAGAAGTACAAATTTTTCATATTTACATTAAATATGGTAGGAAGATACACAAGGATGTTTTATTTTTATCCTGGATTGTAGGATCAAATATGAAGCATTTTCTTTAAATCTCCACTATTTCTAAGTTTATTAATATTTTACCAAATTCATATGTACCTTTTTAATAAATTTAATGTCAATAACACAAACTTAGATCATAAATGCAATTTGTATTGCTTGCATAACAAAAATCTATATCCGGAATACAGTTTTGATGTTCAAACTCTGAGCAACAATTTTATTTCTTTTTCTTTTTCATCTCTTTAAATTTGAATTTGTAAACAAAAGTTCACTTAATAAATATCTCCCGTAATTTATATACTTTTTGAAAGAATCGATCCTACAGTTACTTATAATATCATTTTGAAGTTACCATAGTGATGTAACCCTTCTACCTTTGCATTACAACTTGCTTATTAAGTTATCTAATTTAGCCCTTGAACAGCAGAGCCTGGGTCAATCATGTCCCAAACTTACAAAACATATACAAAGATATTAACCCAAAGTTAAATGTATAATTTTTAAAGCAACAGTGTAATATTTCGAAAATGAAAACAATATGAAATACAAAATTAAATTAAAATTGGGGTACTCTTCATGGTCCGCCGTCCGAAAGTTAATATGTAAATACGAATAAACTAATTTCCTTTGTAAAATTTTATTTGCAATAAAGTGCCTCTCATCAAAAGTGCATTTTGTTTATAATTTTCTAGTACATGTATTTCGCATAGGAAGATTACAGTCATCCTTGGTATTGAAAGAGTTAATTTCAATATAGTGCAAAAGTCGTTACTAAAAATGTATTTGCCTAATAATTATCTCAATTTAACCGCTTGATCAAATTTAATTTCTCCTTTTGTGCTGGAAATCGTGAAGAAGAATCGACGCTAAGAAATTTCTGAAGAACACGGGTTTTGGGTAATCATAAGTGGAATCATAATGAGAAAAGTTCAAGGTCGAGGTGTTTGGAAACGTCCTTGAACCAACACTGGTCACTCGTATGTCTATCGAAGACATTCAAACGGTGACGGACTTCCGGAAATTGTACGTTGCGTCTGCGCAATGGCTTCACCACCCCCTGGTGAGACGCATCTGCGCATTTTCCAGGAGAATTTCTCTCACAGGCGAGGTTCTGCCTGTCCTGGATTGTCGTGTTCGTTCCGACAGAGAAGCCTGCCGGAAGTGGAAACGGAGAATACCAACCCCTTCTGTTGTACACATATCGTGAGTACTACTTGTTTATCTCTAAATAATTATTTCCCACATTCTTTTTCATAATATTTTCGGCCAGACTGCGAAAGGGTTGTCGAATCTCGCCATTTGTTTGTAAAGGACTGAACATCATTGACATTGTCATTAATACATTTGTTGTCATTCACGTTATTGTTTTCATCTTCTCGTTTATGAACGATATAATTTATTGTTGATTTAAAGACTCTTAATTTTGAATCATTACATTTTGATTTTTTCTTTTTTATTGTGCTTCTTCTTTTGTTTTGTATTTTGTTGTAATTTTGGGAACCCGGTGTTAATCTTTGGGTGTCACAGATAGTTTGTTAAGTGGATTGTGATTTAATATTTGCAGAGGAAAATCGGGAATCGATTCCTCCCGAAGGAACGTGTCTAGGTCTGTTGTCCTTTCTTTAGCTCGACCATGCTCGATAATCCTTTGGGAATTTGAAAAATGAGTTTTCGTTACTGGTAGGTCACAAATGTCGTCGAATCACCACGCAATTCTCTCTTAAAATTATTTTCTTGTATATTTTCAATTTTCTATTAGAATTATTTTTATGACTTTCTGGAATAATTGTTTCCTTGTATATTTACAATTTTTTATTCACATATTTACAATGATCTGTTACAATATATTTGCAATTTTCTATTAAAGTTATTTGCATTAATTTCTGTAATAATTATTTCCTTGTATTGTATGTAATGAGCAATTGCAGGATATTATTATTAAGGTACGAACTAATTTATTATTGATCGATTATTATTGATAAATTTGTGTAAACCGAACTATTGTTATTTGATTGAATAAATAGGATTATTTAATAATTTGAAATTAATCAAATTTATGTTAATATTAATCTATCCGTTCAATTATACGAGTTAAACTTTGTGTATTATTTAAACCTGGTCATCATAACTACAAGATAGCATTACATTATAACATGTTTCATAAAATTTAAATTAATGAATAGGAAGTCTACTTTAAATATTTATATACTATTTCAGTATTATATATGTATATTTTGTAAACTTTAAATTAATAAGTTAATCATCTGCTTTGTATATTTACATATTCTTTTAATATTATAAAAAATTGCATAAAATGTCTTTATTCAATATAAACAATTTTTATTCAACTGAACATTATGTAAATTTAGAAATAACAAGTATCTTGAATTTCGGTATCAAAATCAATATAATAGATTAAAATAAATTCTTACTAAATCAAAATAAGTCTAAAGGATAGTTCATTTCATCTAATATCTGAGATTCCAGTATTTAGGAAAACTTTTCGAATTATAGTATAATGATAGAAAAGAACAAATTCAGTTTAAAACTATTAAGAGCCAAAGAATTCTAGGTTCAAGGAAAAACGATCAGGGTCAATATTTCCCCAATGAAATAATGATCCAGCTTAAATTCCCGTTGCATTTTCAATTCTCATATATTTCAGAAGATATCCGATTCCATCAAAACTCATTAAAGGTTTAAAGATCACATCAAATAAATCAAAGTTCTTATTGGATAAAAAGTATCATTTTCAAATCTATTATAAATACAGTAGACTCCAATTATTATAATCAAACTTTGGGCTATTGTTATCACAACAGTCGGTTTCAAAGCATTTTATACAAAATTAATTAAAAATAATCTGCCCATTACAATCAAACTTCGGCTGTTGTTATTAATTGTAATAATTACAGTTGGGGACAAACGATAAGAATTCTTAGCGTATTCATACTAAAGAGACCTCTTCTTCAAAAAGTTACTTTTATCTGAAGCATATTTATCTTTTACATAAGTGTATGACGAGAATTCTTAGAAAATAGGGAGGGAAGAATGGGGTTATCGCGTTCACTTATGGCAAATTATTAATATCTTCATTTGAAATTGATTTTTTTTTGTAACTTTTTAATTCCAAGTGAAGTACAAGGTTTTAAAAACTATCAATGTTTAATTAATTGCTCAAGAGAAAGGAATTAATTGCTTAAAAGAAAAAAGTGACAATCGATGTCATGTGACCTGAGTAACGTCAAGACGATCAGGTTAGGGATCGCGATAATCAAGATGGGGTCATGAAGATCGTTATACTTAAATCTTAAGGAATCGTGATCGGGGTCATGAAGGTCCCCGTGTTATGAATTTAAAAATGAAAAAAGTTTTGCTTCGATAAAACCTAATGCATATTATTTTTCCTTATTTTTCGACTTCCAATTTTTTCTCGTCGCACCCGTTAAAATTTTGACATTTGGTGAAAATTGATAACTGCAAAGTTTCAGCAATGATTGGACAACAGGAATCCGTGCCGCAATCGAGTTGAAGTTTTAAAATTTTTACGATTTCACGTTAACATCAGATATATTTGGGTCATTTAACCGATTTCGAAAAGGAGGAGGTTACTCAATTCGATTAGTATGTATTTTTTTCTTTTTTTTTTTTGTGTTCACCGATTACTCCGAGACGGATGGACCAATTGGAACGAAACCTTTTGCGTCTTGTGAGGTATGTCTTCCGATTGGTCCCATTAAAAAAAAATTGTTCCTTTTTTCGTTATTATTGCAAAATACAGGAAGTTTTTAATGTCAAGATTGGACGATTTCAATGACCTTTTAATATGTTGTCGGGGACATGATTCTGAACAACTTTTTCATTATGCATAATTAACGGAAAGTTTTAGTTTCCGAGATATTCGTGAAAAACTATTGTTACTACTACATTGAATTCTACATATGCCTACGTGTCTCTACCGGTGTATGTGTCAGCATGCAGTCGCCGATTCTCTACTGTTTCTTATATACACATGTGTACTCTGCAAGGCATGTACCGATTGCGATGGAACCGTTCACATCTAATAGGAGATATTTCCGCGATATCTCACTTGCAAAAATTTATGCAATTTGTTATTGTTAATAACTATTGTGATAACTTGCATGGAACTTGTTATCGTTAAAAACTATCGTTATTGCAATTAACCAATAAGAACGGTAAACCACCTTACGGCATCCTACAAATACTGTTCGTTCCACTAAAAAGTGTGAAATAAAATAATTTTTAACAAAAAATACAACCGACTTCGAAATGCACTAAAAAGTATGAAATAATTTCTACTTCATTTATACAAATACCCAACAGCTATAAATAAAACCTATTTACTCGTTAAATAGTTTACTAAATACATTTCAACCTTTTCGGAGGCGGCGCAAAATTAAAAATACCCGAATATACGATGCTGCCAATAATGATTTGATAGGTTGTAGACGCCTGAATCTTCCTAGTAGAAGAAAAGTTTTTAATTTTACGCCGCCTCCGAAAAGGTTGAAATGTATTTAGTAAACTATTTAACGAATAAATAGGTTTTATTAATAGCTGTTGGGTATTTGTATAAATGAAGTAGAAATTATTTCATACTTTTTAGTGCATTTCGAAGTCGGTTGTATTTTTTGTTAAAAATTATTTTATTTTATTTTACAAGTAGTAGCAAATATTTTGTTATAAAAATATAATGTTTTAGATATATGTATAATGTTTGTGTACGATTTTCAACAATATATTCCAAATTACTGAATTTTACCGCTAAAGTTAGTATGAATTTTATTGCTTATTGGGTTCTAAAATTACAAAGCTTTTGCACCTTTGATTTGTTCTCCTTTAAAAATTGAAAAATGTCACCTAATACACTCTGCCCCTGGGGGCTAGATATTCATATCTATCTTAAAAATTTAAATAAGATTTGAACAAGATATGTTGATATCTTTTTCATTAAAACAATTGTTTTTTTTAGTATTATCATCGGTACGTGGGAACTTTTATTAATTCATAGAATATATAATATTTACATAAGTACTTACTTCATTCACAGATAAAAGTTGTTGTTACATCATTACTGGAATGAAATCCTTTTTGTAATCTCGTTATAGACACTTTTTTTCCGTTGGCTTACCACGCTTAACTTTAAGAAAGTAGTTTGGACTAAGCCCAGCTTTACTTCATCAGACAGCAGATTTAACAATGCAAATACCTTCCAGCAAGTCGTATAACACGATTTTCATGCTTTTATACCTAGGAAATTTTTATCTGTTCTTTTTTTTATGTTGAACAAAATTATGTGCAAAGTACTATTTTATGGTATAGTGAACTGTATTTTGTAGTTTACATCTTCCAATTTTTATTGTTCATCTACTTTTTTTTACGTGCACAATTTATTTATTTATTTCGTGGGAATAAACCTTTTGATACAATAGATGTAATTTAGGGGAAGATAACATACATAATTAAAATAATATGGAGCTACCTGTTTTACTTTGTTATATCAATAATATTTAATAAGGCATAGTATTGAACTGCAGATAGTTGTGCATTTATAACATATGGAAGCATTTAAAATATGTTAAAAATCAGAAAAATAAGAGTAAGCAAAGATAACGAAAAGAAGTACAAATAATTATTGAATACTTCCTAAGGCTTGTTTTAACTCTTTCGGTCACGAATTATTTTTTCTTGAAAAAAAATCGAGGCTTTGCTAAGCAGTTTATTGAATTAAATTATGATTTTTCAGTCGTATAAAATATCTTCAAGGAGGTCCCCAAGGGGGGTGTCACGCATCCATATTAAGGACAGCGGTAAAATTTACCGAATTTCGATGTACTAACCATTTATATAGTATGTCCTCGTATGAGGACGCCATGACCGAAAGGGTTAAGGATGTCAAGGACTGAGCAAATATATCAATATGAAGGTGAACAGAGATGGTGTGGTTAGTTCGGTCTAGATTCGATTAGGTATACATATAATTAAAATAACTGTAGATAGTGATTACAATTATCTACATTGTATACATAATTATGTACATTCTTAACTAATATATATACAGAATAAACCAGTTCAAATTATCTCCTTGCCAAATAAAAAATTATCATATTAGTATCTTTTAATAAATGCTGCACAGTAAAAAGGGAACCATCATAAATACGGTGTTGTTACGTTCCGAACAGAAATTTTTACACATTCACCTTATGCCCCCCCTCATCATTGAATTGTCCTCCGTATTAACGGGCGCTATCGTTAACGTTACTATGATCGAATTGTCCTCAGTATTTACTGGGATCCTGTCAGCTATCCTTTCCAAGGCGAAAGCCATGTTTGTTCCACCCCCCTCTTTCTGTCCTTTTTGATGGGCCTGCTCCCATCATCTTGATCCGTCGTACCCTTGACCTTGGTTGGAGGTGCGAACGGAAACCATGAACATCGATGGCTTGTTTTACATTCTGGACCTCCCCTGATTGAACGCAAAACGATCTTTGATATTTCGAGATAGTCTATCTTTTCCAGACATAATTCCGATTGTTAGCGTAACAAATTCCTTCCTCGAAATCAGCGTGGTCCCACGACACAAAATCACGTGTTGTCCTTGGTACTGAGTATCGCCGGATGTAAATCCGAAACATCATTCGTGTGGTCCGATAATCCTGACCACTCTGGAACGTTCCTTATCGGTTCCGCGAAGATGATCGAAATTCCTTATACATACATTATAATAATCCGAATTTTCTACTAATTCACTAAACACTGTAATATTGTATTTCCACCACGCCGGTCAGTCCAAGTTGCGAATTTAAATTTTTATTTAGCATTCGTTCAAATTCAGTAATCTGTAATAATTTTGAAAAGCATGTTTCCTTCCTATAACGTTAAGATCAAAACAATTTTGTAAAATTTATTATATTTTAATGAATAACGAAATGTTTAGTATGACAGGAAGAGTAAAGGAATATGTATACGCGAATTAGAAAGAGAAAGATTAGAACAGAGAGAGGAACGCACATATCCCTACTGCACCACCGATAAGCGAATCCCGCCTCCTTACGCATCGACACCGCCGCCTAATTCGTTAGGCGCACAACAAACGCAATGTAAACAATTTCGGACGAGGCCCGCTCTGGTCTTCTCCGAGAGGTGCAGATTGCGACACTCTTCGACGTACAATCGCGAGCAGCGTGTCGGCGGGTCCGCGAAGTGGTTCAGAGACGAGTTTTGTTCCAAGTTGTTCAAAGTAGGAAATAGGGCAAAAGACTCTATCTTCGTGTATTCATTTTATTTTTCGTTTATTCCGATTATTATTTTATTAATTATTTTTATTCTTGGCTTAATTTTATTTCGTTATAAATACATACATTTATGTAGTTTAGTTTAATAGACTTCGCAATAGTTCACGCGTCAAAATTGTGTATCGGTGCAACAGTTCAGGGTGTGTGTTCTACTCTCCTTCCTCCAGAAATCTGACAACAGGAAAATAGCAGCAATAGAATTTGGATCATTATACGGAATTTTTCCCCATAATCCGGTGAGTCGTTTCCATTACTCTTCCGGTCGTTTTATGAATATTTTATCAAGGAATTTCCAGTAGTCAAAATTGACGTAGTCAATTTTGATTGTAAGAGTCTTCTTCAATTGGAAATTCCTAATTCTAAATTGTATTTCATCACATGTATTTGTCTATTTCCGGCCAATAATTGTGTGTCTCAAATCTAAGTTGTTCACGAGCTAAATCTGCATTTTCTTATATTTAATCGCATTATTATATTTCAATATTTTATATACATTTTTTTACTTTTCAATATTTTATATACTCTTCACATTCCAATATTTTATATATTTTATACCTTTCAATATTATATGTATTCCATTATATTTTAACATTTTTATTTTATAATATACCATTTGATTCATTTTAATCAAATCTAATTTTCTTTGACATAACCTTTTATTAGCCTCCTTCATAAATCCTATTATATTAGCGATCTGATGAAAGGGCCCGTATGGGACTAGCGTATCTCCGAATTCACAAATATTTAATAAATTTTCCGGCTTCACGGCGTCACACGCGCGTTACGTTATCGATAGTTGCATTGCTCGACTAACACACTACCACATTTCATACTCTTACATTCATACATCAGCTGACACTTCCACACAGTAGCGTCACAACCGCACGCGCGCGCGTCGCACGTAACAGTGTCAACATTTTTTTTTCCAAGTGAAGTCATCTGAAATTTTTTAAGATCATCTTTGTTTTTTTGTTTTCGTTTTTAAATAACATCACATTTTTTTAGGTATACCAATTCTGCGAAACCATCTTACGTAAAAAGGCATTAGAATATAATGTTAAAGAAATCAACAATTAGTACTATACCTTTTTCAAATTTTTATTATAAAATATTACACGAGTTATTCATTTCTTTTTATATCATGTACTAATATTTTTTTATGTGAAATGTTCCGAAAAAGTGATTAACCTGAAAAGAAATATATCATTCTAATATTTAAAGAGAAAACGAAAATAATCTTCAGAAGTCCGAAGCAACTCCATTTGGGAAAGATTGTTAACGTCATCTGATGACCTCCTTTTTACCGTGCAACTTTTATTTGATAATATTTCTTTATTTAGCTTTTGCAAGTTTATACATGTACAGGTATTGAAACTGAAAGCTTTTGTTAATCTATTCTATATATGTACTAGTATGTTCGGCAGCGAACGTTTACCTACTTTTGTCGCGACCGAAGGGATTTTATGACTCAAGTGGTTCGGTGCGTAGACCACCATGAATAACTCTCTGCCTCGAAATTCGAGTCAAGGCGAGTCTTTTGTCTATTCACTTCACTCGGGTCGGTTCGAAAATAAACATCTGCAAGTTGTAAATAACCTAACGGGTTTTCTTGCTTCTCCCGACGGACAAAGGGAGTCAGAGTTTTCTTGAGATAACGCCCCTCTCGTGCATATATTTTGTTACGTATAGTTTTTGATCAATCTCGTTTCGAATCTACTACGGAGCGGATCACCCTTCGGAAACCTGTGAAACGTTTACCAAGTTCTTTTATAAGTCGCGACGGTATCATAAGTACCGTCGCGTCGCATGTAATCGACAGACTCGCGACGGTATCATAATTACCGTCGTATGTAATCGACGTAATTCGCAGTTGTGCGTCCGTGATACTCGAATCACGTAGCGAAATCACACCGTTTCGATTAAATAAATCGAAATATGAACGAAACAATACGGTTGTAATGACGATTCGTAACTCACATCGTTTCGGTTAAATAAACCGAAATATGAACATAAACCACGGTCGTGACGACGATTCGTGACGTAACACGCGGTCATGACGATGACCCGTAGAGTCCGTTGCATCTTGCGACCACTCTTATCTATGTACAGTGCACCGATGAGATGTTGCGGAGGCTAAGGAGTGACTCCTCGGTCTGTCCCGCCTAGTCCTAACGTTGTCACGCACCCACACCATTTGACTTTCCGGCGTGCAAGCCGCGGGCTTAGTATGTGTGAGCGTTTCGACCAATAACGCGCGACGGTCTAGAATGCGTGTGCATTAGGCGTGACTAAAAACCTCTGACCAATCGTACCCGCATTCCTTAGCCTCCGCAACATCTCATCGGTGCACAGTACCTCGGCTCAACGCCGAGAACAATCACACATAACACATGTATATAACACATAGATTACCGTTCGCATTTTCCCCGTGATTCGTACAAAATAATCAACTTATTTTCGTGGGGTTTTTTATGCCGCAAGGCTTTTTCCCCAAATCGTGTATAATGAGCCAATGAACATACAACAATTTTCGGCTCAAATCTGTTTAATTTATTTAATAAATACCCTCATCCTCATTCATCTTACAACGAATATTTGAACAACGGTATTTCTCCATGTTGGAGAGATTTCGACGATACAAATATATAAAAATGTTCATCGTCCAAGTTACGTATTTAGCAAAATGAATAATTCTTTTAAAATTTTGACCCTGTTTTGAATGACAAAATAAATTGAAATACCTAGAAGAATATCCGGATAGAGTGCAATGAAATGAAAATCAGCTTGTTTTGCCTGCAAAGCGTTTCGAGGAAAGTGGGTTTTCCAAAATAATTGTTGTAATCGGAGATCTCTTATTTCCGAAAATAAGAAGTTAGAAGTTCTCTTGAATTTCGAAGAAACTTCGGTACGAAAAGTAATTATAGTATTTCAGTTGGCTCATCTCGTAATATCCTAAAATTGCATAATTACAAACCCTTTAAATACCATAAAGTACAAGGGATATAAGAAAGTAATTTGCCGCGGCGCGGCGTGGCGTACTGAATTTTGCGATTGATTATTTAGGAAGAAGGACGACTGCAAGTTCCTTAAAAAATTTTTTGGACGGACGAATCAAGCTTTGATAATAATATAATGAGCAACACCCATAATGCTCGTAGGGTGCATTGAAAACCCAAAAGCGAGAAAGGAAACAAATTTCCAAATGCAATTTCGCATAAATGTATGGTGTCGCATAATGAACAATGTTCTATTAAGACCTTATTTTCATAATGGAATATTAAATGGGAAAAGATATTTAGAATTCTTAAGTACATCAAATAATTTGTAACAAAAAATACAACCGACTTCGAGATAATTCAGTTTTCATGATTATGATTAATCGAAAAATACATTGAAATAAAATTCATTTTTTCATTCAATTTCTTGAAATTTCTCAAATTACAATACTGTACATTTAAATATGGCTCGTTTAAAGTATACAATATACAGGATATTCCAGTTGAAAGAACTCACCTGAATATTTCCATTGTTTCTAATGTCATTAAAAATATTTATAGCACAATTTAAATGATTTTTGAAGTTGAATATCGCGGGAAAAAAATGTTTTATTTACTCTTTATTTATTTTCTTTTTTTCAAGTTCGGGATCATTTTTCATGTAGGAAATGAGTATTTTTTTCTATTGCATCTTGTAGCATCTGAATATGTCTGTATAATGATCTCCAAATGACTGTGAACACTAGAAGATGAAATTGCAAAACAATTGTATAAAAATTTACGGTTCGCGTTATTAAATGTTCCGAAACAATAAACGCAAAAGAGCAAACAAAACATTTTTCTTCACAATATTTTCCTTTCAAAACCATTCAAATTGTGCTAAATTTTTCATAAGATTCAAAACAATGCAGATACTGAAGTGACATCCTTCAGTTGGGACATGTTGTATTCGTACAGTATTTGTATTTATAATTTACAATCAAAATATGTATTTCTTCAACAGATTTATTAATTATGTACAAAACGGTACGAAAGGGCGATGCCAGCCTGCAGTACACAATTCTGCCGCAAACCGACCAGTTCTCATCGTCTGGTTTCCCTCAGACCTCGAGCAAACCGAGACCGAGAATCATTAAATACACCATGGGCACCTTGATGATCCTCATCATCCTGTCCTGTGTGGCGACTCCGTTCCTGATGAATCAAAACGACCAGAGTCTGTTCGCCAACACTGTTCTAGCGATGGGTCGTGTCAGTCACAACACAATAGCCAGGAACTCGTCGAGGAGTCAAGCAAAAGACGTCGTACACAAAAGCAAAAGCAGATTACCGCTGACAACGTCATCGACGGAAGTCTATAGAAAACCGGATGTTGAGAACGAGATGAGCACAGTGTTGGGGATGTTGAAGGCGGAGGTACAGGACAGCGAGGATCTTACGATTACAGGTAGGAATTCTTCGATCATCTTGCTTCTCTTATAGCACAAATTTATGGCTTTCTGAATCTTCAAGTAGAAATATCATGGATTATAGCTTTAAAGGTGAAATGTGTACTTAGAAGAAATCAATATGCAATAGCATATCACAAAAGGGGCAGTTTTGTTTAAAACCTCAAACTACCAAGTTATATAAAAATAAAAAGTACGTTTCTTTCCTCTTTAACTACAGCACATTTAAAAAAAAGATTATCAGCACTTGCATTGTTAAAAATTAGAAAACATTGAAACAGTTTTTAATATGTATTTAGTTATTTGATTGGTCGCTGTACTATGTCAAAGGCTGATTTTCATGTGTCAAGTAATTTAGTCGAATAGCAAGTAATTTAAGGGGATAAACACGGGCAAAGCAGCGAGGTGACATTACCGGCAAAAATGGGCCTAAAAAGGGGTTTACGGGAATACACTTTTCGTCCTTATATGAAAAGATTTGGGGCTGGGTGAGGGCTCATTCGAAAGAGGAAGATCTAATGCAGGGCGGTTTGGTAACCGTTTGAGTCACAAAACTCTTTTAGTGACCTAAAAATACTTGGATTCTGCGAATGTATTTTGTCGATTTTTACTCTACTTTGGATACTCATATTATTAAATATCAATACAATCTCGTTGAATCATGACCAGACCGCCCTGTATTGGACCTTCCACTTTCGAATGAGCCCTCACCCATCCCCAAAGTTTCTCATATAAGGACGAAAAGTGTATTCCTGTAAACCCCTTTTTAGGCCCATTTTTACCGGTAATGTCACCTTGCTGCTATACCCGTGTCTACCCCCTTAAGAATTTACTGTGTGTGGACACTAAACAGTCGAGTAGTTTAGTAAAACGATTTAGTCGAGTAGATCTATTTCGTTGGATTTTCCTGGTCGAGTAGGCTTCACCCGCAACTCACTAGTAACTAAGCACTTACCTGAACCTACCGAATATATTTATTTAGTCGTGTTTATCTACTTATCTCTCTCGATTTCCAAAACACGACTGTACTAGTTCGGCCAATTTTTTATGCACTAAACTATTTAATAGTAAGTAGCTACTCGCCGCTCGATTAAATTATTTGACGTGTCTGAACCAGCCTTCGTTAAACGTACAAATTAAATTTTAGCCCCTTTTAATGAAATGTAAGGTTGAATAAGCAAATTACATTTCAATCGTTGAAATGATCTCTATCCATCTCTCTATTATATTTCTGCTACTTCTCAGGTAGGTTGGGAAACCCTATTCGGAAAAGGATGGAGGTTTTAAGTAAAAAAACCAACAGTATTTGCTTTGACTTGTTTAATTATTTTAAAGTGTGATTCAACTAAATGATATTTAAATGACTGAAATAAGTGATAATCTGAAGGGGTTAGATCTAATAAGTAAACTGTGTGAAGGAGACTTTCCACGCCTAACGAATATATGCAATTTTTTATGTCCTTTGTTACATCTGGCTAGTCCCATTATTGGATAATGACATCGGTTCATTATATTCATTTACTATTTCTTGAAATTATATTAATAGTAGAATTGCTATTATGGTTTTAAAATTGATGCTTCAAAGATATTGTACAACTCCATCAGGACAAGAAAAAGATTAATTTTGTAACGGAGTGACTCGGTTGGTGCGCACGGCGTTGCGCACCGCGGCGGGGTTAACACGTGTCAGGGTTCGCAAGATTGTGGTAGGGGTTCGCAAATAATAAAGCCTTGTTCGGTAAACATAACTAAGCATTTATTATATGTTTTCTTCTTGGCCTCGCTGGTGGAGGTCTTCTACCTTGGTCGCTACAACATAGAATTTGCCGGTACATGAAACAACGAATGGAGCTTCATTCTTAACCTAAATATACATTATGCTTACTTGCTACAGACAGGATCCCGATCCTTTACAGTCGGTACGCGGGTTTACAAACGCAGGTCTTACAAAATAACGCGGATCTTACGCGGATCTTATGTGAACGCGGTCGCGAGAACGAATGCGCGAAAGCGATCGGTCGAGAAAATCAGGGGGGTATGACCCGTTCGGGCCGGTGTTCTTTATTACGCGTTGCAGTGTGGAGTCGCTGCCCGCTTACCTTGCGTGTTAGGCGGCGGAGGTCTGCCTCTACCTCCTCGACCATGCTTCTGGCTTGCCTGTGGTTGCTCCTGGTCTTTTATAGCTGGTGGCTGGCCTTGGTCGGAGTGGGGGGCGACGTTGCCGCTTCTCGCGGCTCCGTTGCCGGTTTGTCTGGCTGAAGAGGCGACCACCGGCTTTAGATCTCTGACATGGACGTGGTTCACGCGTTTTCCTCGGTGGTCCCGGAGGTCGAATATTACTGGAGATACCTTTTTTTGTACTCTGTAGGGACCGGTGGACAGTTTGGCGTTCCGAGCCTCCGTTTTGCTGGATAGCGTGTGAGCGCGTTTCCATACTCGTTCACCGACTTTCGGTTGCCAGTCGCGTCTTCGTTGGGTACAGTATCGCTGCTGGACTTGTTGGCTTACCTTGAACTGCTGGCATTTGTGGCAGCTTCTGACGTATTGGGTGGCTTCTCGCAGGATTCCTGGCCAGTAGTATGACCGTGCTAAGCGGGCAAGCGTTTTGGTCACGCCTAGGTGCCCGGCGGTCGGATTGTCGTGTGTCTCTTCCAGGACGTGTTGCCTCTGATCGCTAGGTACGCAAATTTTCCATTGCTGTCCGGGTTTTGCCTCGTTGAAGTCCAGGGTTGGTAGAATGTGGCGAAGTAGTTTCCCGTCTTCTATTCTGTACTCTGGGTTCTCCTCTGGGTGGTCCTTTACCTCCTGGTAGATTTTGTTGTACCAGTTGCACTGCAGTGGTGATTTGAATCCGCAAACGGCTTGCAGCCGTCGCGACAATGAGTCGGTGACCGTGTTTTCCGGTCCCCGTCGGTAGCGGATTTCGAAATCCCACTGGTCCAGCTCGAGTGCCCATCGGACCAATCGTCCGGATGGGTTGTCGATCTTTTCTAGCCATTTGAGGGATTGGTGGTCGGTGACCACGATGAAGTGGTATCCCTCCAGGTAATGGCGCATTTTCCAAATCCCCCATCTGACCGCAAGGCATTCTAGTTCAGTGGCCGAATAGTTTCTTTCAGCGTTATTGAGGGTCCGGCTGGCGTAGGCGATGACTCGTTCGCCCTGATCTTCCTGGGTGAGCACGGCTCCCAGGCCTTCCGTGCTCGCGTCCGTTTGCAGGATGAAGATTTTATTCCAGTCCAGAACGGCCAGGACCGAAGAATCGACGAGGCGCTTCTTGAATTCGTCGAATGCCTGCTGCTGTGGTTTCCCCCATGTCCACTTGGTCTTTTTCCGCAACAGTCTAGTGAGAGGGGCCGCTAGTTGTGAGACGTCGTGTAGAAAACGCCTATACCACGACAAGAGACCCAGGAATCTTCTGAGCTCCTTAATGTTGGTTGGTGGTGGTACGTCTGCTACCGCGGCTACCTTCTCCGGGTCGGTTCGGAACCCTTCGCTGTCCACGATGTGCCCTAGATATTTTAGGCTGTTTCGTGCCATATGGCACTTTTCCCAATTTGGGCGGAGTTTTGCTGCCCGTAGTCGACGGAAGACCTCGGTTAAGACCCTGAAGTGTTCCTTGAAGGTGGATGTCACTATTACAATGCCTTCTAAATAAGTGAAGGTGTGGGGTGCCATCTCCGGAGGTATTACTCCGTCCAGGAGTTGTTGGAAGGTGGACGGCGCCGAGTGTAGCCCGAATGGCATGACGACGAATTCCATCAGCCCTCGTCCTGGTACGGTGAAGGCGGTCAGAGGCCGGCTTGTTGGTGAGAGTGGCACCTGCCAGTACCCATTCTTTAGATCGATGGTGGAGAGGTATTTTGCTCCACGTAGTTTGTCCAGAGTCGCGTTTACGTGCCGCAACGGGTACGCGTCTTTGCATGTGACCTGGTTTAGCTTCCGGAAATCTACGCAGAATCGGTATTTCTCGTCCTTCTTCTTGGCCATGACGATTGGTGAGCTCCACGAGCTGCTGGACGGCTGTATGATTCCTTCGGCAAGCATTTTCTCGACTTCCTCGTCGATGAGTTTCTGCATGGCTGAATTGCACGGTCGGTATCGTTGTTTGATCGGAGTTGTTTCCTCCAATTGGATCTCGTGTTTGATGAGCGGGGTGAGACCTCGTACTTCTTCGAACGCCTTTATTTCGCGCTGAATTAGTTGGTCTAGCCATTGCTGGTCGGCTGGAGTTAGTTCGGCTAGACCGATTGGCGCGTTTATTACACATGGGACAGGGGCTGGCGGATTCTGGACTTCCTTCCTGTCTATGCGCTGGTTCCCTAGCCAGACTTGCAGGCCTAACCTGCGTAGTAAATCCATGCCGATGAGCATAGAGTGCACTAATGTTGGCATGACGTAGAAGCAGTGCTTGCGACGCATACCGTTGTAAAGCCCCCACCCCCTACAGGGGGTACAGCTACAGCTGGCGTAGATGGTTGTTATGTCGCCATTGGCTAGGGAGGTAGTTAGGTGGTGTTTCTCCTTTGTCCATCTGGCTCGTTCGCATTTTTCCGCCGTTTCGCTGCTGATATAGGAAGCGGCGGACCCGGTGTCTAGTACAGCCTCGATATCGTTATCCCCGATGCGGACGATGATTATTATTCGGTCGTGGCAGACAGCCATTGGTAGTTGGTGGTTTTCTGTCTGGTTGGTTCCTGTTAAGTGGTTGGCTGTCTCTGGTGGTGTTACGGGCCGTTCGGCCGCTCCTGCGTTTATCGTTTCCTGCTCACGGATTTTCGTGGATGTAGCCGTTGCCGGCTGTACTCCCATGCTGGCGTGGAACCATTCCCGTGCGATTTCTGCGTGGAACTCCTCGTAGTCCAGTGTTCGGTCGACTTCTTCATTGTAGCCGGGCTCGTCTGGCGACCAATCGACAAATTTCTCCGGGTGATCGCAGACATAACCTGCTAAACGATGTCGTAGTTGGACCCATGTCCCTAGTGTTGGGAGTTGTAGTCGGCGTAGTTCACCGACTACTTGGTCTCTCTTCAAGCGGTATACCCATGCGATGCCGCCCATCCTGTTCTATGACTGCCCGGTCCGGTGTACTTCTCGGTTAGTTCAGCTACTCGTAGCCGACTGTCGGTCTGGCTGGTAGGCTTGGATGGCTGGACTGCCGATGGTAGACTGCTTCTGGTCTCGTGGCTTCTGGTCTCGTGGCTTCTGTTCTTCGCTGGTTCGGCTCGTACTCTTCGCTTCTGCTGCCCGGTTTTCTGCTCGGTCTCATCTCTTCTCGGTTACTCGATTTATTGTAATCTCGATTCTGTTCGCTCGCTCCTTATATACCTCAAATCTTAACACTAGAGGTTCCACTGTCGCTATTCCGAACTGTTCGGGCACCATGTAACGTGACTCGTCGTTGCGCACCGCGGCGGGGTTAGCCCGTGCCAAGGTTCGCAAATAATAAGGCCCTGCTCGGTGAATATAACTAAGCATTTACTTTATGTCTTCTTTCTGCCCTCGCCGGCGGAGATCTCCTGCCTTAGTCGCTACAACATAGAATTTGCCGGTACATGAAACGACGAATGAAGCTTCGCTTTTAACCTAAATATACATTATGCTTATTTGCTACGGACAGGATCCCGGTCCCTTACACTTAGTACGCGGGCCTTGTACACTAACGTAGATCTTACAAACTAACGCGGGTCTTACATACTAACGGGCGCGGATGTGAGCGCGGTCGCGAGGCCGAGAGCGAATGCGCGAGAGCGATCGGTCGGGAAAATCAGGAGGGTATGACCCGTTCGGGCCGGTGTTTTTTATTACGCGCTGCGGTGTGGAGTCGCTGCCCGCTTGCCTTGCGCGGCTGTCTCCTCGCCTGCAAAGGTAGAACCATTTAAGCAGACGAGGTGACGACTAGTCCTGGCCAACCCTGGGTTAAGCCACGGGATTGGACAGAGCCGGTTGCCAAAGTTCGCATGCGGTGCCGTGTAGGCTAGTATTCGGAACCCCGCGGTAGAACCAGCGGCCGTTACGAACACGCACTAATTTGGTCATCCCGGGAGATTGCCACGGAGATAGCGAAGCTAGTCGCCTACAGCAGATGGACCTTCTGGGAGCTGCCAGCCCGTGGTGTAGTGCAATACCAACGGTCAGACAGCCGGTGATCTCTGTGCCAGGAAATTGCCGTGGCGCAGAGCCACCGGTGCTCCGGTCCAGACCGCCTTAAGCTGGGTATCCACCAGTATCAAACGCCCGTATCGTATCACCGTTCCGAACCCTTCTGAATAGGCAGACGTTGCCTCGTTGCATGCAACGGCATGCTGCGGCGCGGACAACATTTCTTCGTTTCTTGATATAAACGGTTCGGCAATAGGACTGGGCCACTACAGGCGAGGAGTCTCGTTTTGCTGCGTGGCGTTCCAAAGGAACGGAGGCAACGGATCCATCCGAAAAATTTGTCGATTCTTTGCTGTTGCATCGAAGGAAAGGTTCATGCGTTGGCACTTGACATAGCGTTTCGTGCCGTCACTTGGGTTTCAATTTATTTGAAATCTTGCGGTATTATTGGATTCATTTCAAAAGCGATTAAATTATTTATGAATTTAACCTAATTTAATTTAGACAAATTTTATCGTCTAAATATATTTAAACAGATCAATTATCTTCGGTGCTACGCTGTACATAAAAGAGCAATGTTAATAATCACCTGTGTGATTATTGAAAAAGGACAATGTTAATTTTCCAGAGATTTTTCCGTTGCCGAGTATCGAAAGTTCTATTGGTCTGTGATACGGAGGCGAAGGAACGGGCCGATCCGAAAATTGTCGGTTTCTTGTCGTTCAAAGGATTGGTTCGGAAACCACTTGAAACGTAAAAACAACATACCCAGGCGAAGGCCCGAAATGCTATGTCAAGTGGAAACATGACACTTGAGGCACGAGATAATATGATTTGGGATTGGATATATCAGTGAGATAATACTAATGCAACGACTGAACTTTGTTATTTTTCATTTTTTTCTTAAAAAACTGTTACCAAGATATTTGTGACGTTTTTCTGATTAAAATGATACCAAACAGGATAAGGTTTGGATAATTACACTAAAGAAACAGCATGCAGCAAATCGAAACTTCTCGCCTATAGGAGTTTATTTCAAAACACGAAGAACTATTGTCCGAGCCGTAGCACGCCGTGGCATGCAGCGAGGCAACGTCTGCCTATTCAAAAGGGTTCGGAACGGTGATACGATACGGGCGTTTGATACTGGTGGATACCCGGCTTAAGAGGTCTTCTCGGGGCCGAGGCCCCGAGGCGACTCGCCTCGAATTGCAACGATCGATTGTATTTATGCTGTGTCGCTCGCGGGAGTGGGGATACCGGCCTGGTGGGGGGCCCGCTGCGTAGTGTGACGCGCGACGCCGCGGCAGTCGTCGCAATTGAAATAAATAATTCAATATAGGGGCCGAAAATTAATTTATATACTTATTGTTTACACTATAATAATTCTGCCCATGAGTGTGCTGTTAAGCAAGCATGCTCTCTTTATGAAATAAATACTCCATTATTTTTCTTAAATTCATTTCTTCGAAATTTGTATTGATTCTTTAATCTTTTTTCGTTATAACAGTATTTTTCAAGGTACAAAATATTAATTCTTCATTAAATTTTAATTAAAATTAAAGATGATGTCGTTGTCCTCATTTATGCGCCCTTTCGATAGGCATTGAACATATTAGTGTGTTCCTACTTTGCGACCACTGTTTCAAGGAATATTTGTATCAGAATTTTAAGTCACTAAAGAAAAGTTATTTTAAGATGTCGAAAAATCATTTTATTTAATATATGTATTATTTGCGTATCTACATATATCATTAAGACTCGGATGTGTGTTTGTCAATTATAATTTTGCATCATATATTCAAAATCCGCGACAATGCTACTAATGGTTTCTGATTTATTTACTATGTTACATTCGACCCCGGTCTCCTCTCTTCCAAATATGTTACACTTGCCCTGTTATTGATCAATAGCGGGGTGACAGACATGCTACATTCGGCCCTGGGAAGACGAGTACATAATATACCACCATAAAAGCTCACGAACGAATTAGAAACTGGTCTAATGCTCCGATACTTCTTTAGCATGGAAATGAGCCAATATCAGACCATCTGTTAACTTGTGATGAACATATAATGGGTCACTTATACATCTAAATAAAAAGCTACCATGCTTTGTTATTACATAGGGAATGAGTTACATCGACGTCTAAACCGAACCATCAGAGAAAAGTTTTACTGTGTGTTCGACGGACAATAGCAGGAATTGTTCGTTCTGAACTGTTACCAGGATGCCAAATATAGATCATTGCTGTAGATCTATACTTGATACAACATGAGAGAATTATAAGACCTGTATTTATATCAAAACAGTCAGAATTGGTCAGTTCTACTTGCACCTAAAAGTGTTCTAATCTTTTAACACAATGCAATGTTCGCAAATTGTAAGTCAGATTCTGTAAAAACTACGTTTAGTTATCGCAAATTAGACTCTATAAAATATTACAAAAGAAGGAAACTTCATTTTAACCTTTTTCTTTGGAAAAATAATTGTGAAATTAACCCTTTGTAACAATATGCTAGGTATATAATGCAACTAATGCATGAACTGCACATTTTGTTATCAGTAAAATAATAGAATTATTTAGAATTATTTAGAATTAAAATAATAGAAATGATATTGTAATATCAAACAATTTTTAGTTAAATAATTTGTTAAAATAGACGTAGAGTTGGTAATTGTTGTTCTCTTCTCATTACTACTCGTGAGAATTAAAAAATTTATTTCTCACCAATAATTCACAAAATTATGATTCTTTCCAATTCGATAACAATATTAACACCATTATGATGCAGTTTTTTGACGCCAAAAACGTAATTCATAATGATTAAAAAAAAAACATGAAACATACATTTGATAATAAAATTTTTAGCAAATTCTGTGTATTTTTTCCTTCAAAAGAAAAAGAATCTTCTGAAAAAGTGCAAACTTTGCCACATAAATGAATCGAACTTTAAAGCTAATATCAAAGTATTAAAATATTCATATTGCGTTAATCAATAATTATTGTTATCTGCTATTTAACTCTCGTACACTGTTCAGAATAAACTGACCTGGAAAATAAATTCAATATTTAATAATTCTTTGACAAAATATTTTATTATGAAAAATCTAATATTTTTCATTAAAGGTATTCAAAGAATACATTTATCGAGTATCTGATTCAGGTCAGCTTTATAAAAGGGATCTGCAATGAAAAATACTTTCAACACGATAGAAACTTGAAAAGTCATTATAACTAAATCAAATTATTCTGAAAGTTCTTAATGCGCAATTAAAATATTAATTAGCTTTGGTTTTGTAATATTTATATAAGCCATTCACAGGCCAAACACCACTTTTTGATTTTTTTAAATTTTAATACCAAATTAAGTACTTGATTGCTTAACTTATACTATTTTGTCAATTACTGTACTTTTTGTTCTATAGAGGTATTCGATTAAACAAATGAGCGATTCATATGTGAATCGAACGATATGAAAATACGAATATAAGAACGAAAATAATAATAAAAAATTAAAATAATCTAACTTCAAAACAGTATACAGTTATACTTAGCTTGCATATTTATTTATTTATCCATTTTATTTTTGCTAATAAAATTTTGAACAGTATACAGCCATTAAATACCTGCATTTAACTACTATTTAGTATATCATTTAACTAATCAGAAAGTAGAATCCATTTTAACAATAACAATGTAGGCAAAATTACTTTAGGAACTTAAACATATTATAGTAAAAATTGACTTCGACATCTAAAAATTACAAAAAATTTTTATTTTAGTTCACATAAACTTATTAAATTGATTTTCAATTATCTGCTTTTATTTATTTATGCCTTTACGCGAGAGCTGAAAATGGAACCTACGTCTCCTTTCAAGTTTATACCTCTGTTACTTGTATTTTATTTCAAGATTCCCTTTGATGGTGGGTTAAAAAGAAATATCTGCGTATATTTTAAGAGAAGAACAAATAACATTTCTAGTGAATTTCACTTGAACAGGCACCGAGCTTTCATTTTTGTATTTACAGCTTTAATAAAAGGAAATGTTTGTTCCAATTCTTTGAAATTGTATTATTTATACAAAATCCCCTACTTTTTTATAAAACTAGTATCCATGATAAGCTGTTCTTAATTTTATTCCAATCCTTCTGTAAAAGTGACGTTACTAAAAATATATACAGGGTGAGTCGCTTAAGGCAAGCCACCTGAATAACTTCTACATTTTTGGAGATAGAAACAAATGTTTCAGACAAAAGTTGTTTGGTTTCGATGAACTCATTAAGTGGTGTATATAACTTTTCTTCAGATGGAGGCGGTTAGGAGATTTGAAGGTCAACTTAGTTCTTTTTAATGGAATGGGGTACTTTTTTATACATCAAACGATGCAGCTAGACATTCTTTATAAAAAAGTACTCCTATGTATGTCGAAAAGCTGGTAATTTAGGAGATATTTCAATTTAAATAATTCTTAAATTCGTACTGACATTAGAGTTTATTTATAAGTATGGTTGAACATAACGATCATTTGCATCACAGCTTTTTTAAATCGAAGAAGTAAGTTATTCAGGTGGCTTGCCTTAGACGACTCATCCTTTATATGTATATAAGATATTAAAACTGAAACAATTTTTAAACTAATAGTTTCAAGATATAAGTATTTTAATACCTTTTTTATAAAAAAAAAAAATCGCATCGATTAATGTAACTAAGTGCATTGGCGAAACTAGTGTGTAAGTTATAGGTAGAGCCATGATGCCCCCCCCCCCCCCGATATGGACTGAGTCTTTCGTCATTGTTAAACTGAAAGATTCTAAACTTCAAGAATTTCCAAATTTCAAAATCCCAAAATTCTAAGATTCTAAGATTCTCTGGTAAAACTTTGCGAAATGGAAAATAAACATTTGACACTGTTAATCCTCGGACGACGAATCCTATAGTCTCAATTTTAATTTAATTTTGTATTTCATATTATTTGCATATTCTAAATTTTGCACAATTCCTTTAAAAATTCTTCCGTTAGTATATGAAACTCTTCGGTTTCGACAGATTCGAAACTTCCAAAATTAAAAAATTCTAAGATTCCAAGATTCTCTCGTAAAACTTTGCGAAATCCAAGTTAACCATTTGACACAGTTAACCCTTGAACGGCGGACCGTAAAGAGAGTCCTAATTTTAATTTAATTTTGAGTTTCATATTATTTTCATTCTCTAAATTTTACACTATTCCTTTAAACATTATTCTTTCAATATATAAAACTCTATCGTTTAAAATTTATAATATTTTAGTATATGTTTTGTAACTTAGGGTCACCCATTGACCCTAAGTTACAAAGGGTGACTTAAGTTACATTGACCCTAAGTTACAAAGATTTAAGTTCCGGACCACTGTACTGAATGTAAGGATTGGACCAATTAAGCCATTTCTTATATTTACTACTATTACGATATCGACTAATTGGTTATAAATTTTACTTCATTTTGTTTATTACTATAATTTAAATCAATAAATATTTTAGTTTTGTAAAGTTAAATCTGAATTACTGTCGATTTCATGCAGTATTACAATCGATTCGGGGTGAGGGACGATTGTAACATTTTTTTTTCAGTCTACATTTTTATTAATAACTTAGATATTGTCATACAGCAAAATTGCTATAATTCAATAATGCCAGATAACTATGTAAGATTTTGGTATAAGGAGTTTTGTTGTAAATGCAATAGTTTTTGCGTAATTGTGTTCCAAAATTAAAGTGTTACTACAGTCCCGGTTTACAATTTTTACACGTTTTTTATAAATGGACTTACACCACTTTCACAAGCAATGGTCTCTTTATTTTTATTTATAATAAAAAGTCCAATTTTGGAAATAATATACTTTAGATTTTATACTTCAGATAATGCACTTTAAATTCGAGGAATTAATGAGATAACACGATTTTTATTTTTTGCATGCAATTAATTTACCGCGAACGTTAATTGCATATTATCAGCAACATTAGAACATAAAACTGGTTATAGGAAAACAGCTTTTCACCACGTAATAGAGGTGAGGTTGGGAGAATTTAATTCCGAAGTACTTGATTGATCCAATTCCTTCCATGGATCACTATCATATTTTCACCTCTATTTTTCTGATACCGATGTGCTCGAAACTCGTCACAGTAATCAATAAACATCGACATCCTCGATACTTTCCTCAGTATTATATCGCTTTAAGATATTTTACTTGTAAACTGATAACATACCGAAAATTATACGACAGAAACTAATAATAGTATTGAAAATTAATTAATCATATAAAAAATCAATTAATTAATAAAACGTTATAGTGTTAATATTACAATACTTCAAGTGTTTTTACTTATTAGCTAAAAAAATATAAAAAATGTTAGAAAGATATCAGTGAGATAAATATATAAAAGTATTATATTATTATCATAGTACTCAAAGTATTTTTATTTATATTTTGGAAAAATATTAAGAATGATGCTATGAAACATAATAACAGAGGATTAATAAAAATATGATTCTACATTACTGTATTATTTAAACAAAGAATTAAATCTTCCATAGTATAACATCTTAAATATCTGAATTCAATATTTTCTTATACAATCCGATTTCATTTTTTTCTGGTCCAAACCACACTCTTTATATGGGATTAAGAATTTCATATAAATGTTGACAATTTTTCTACATGGATGGGCAAAAATCGCGAAGCGATTGGAAAAATTCCTTTTTTTCCTTCACAGAAATTTTAAAGTATACATACCTAGGACACATTATGGAAACGCACAGCGTGATTCAATATATCAAAATTGTTGCGTTTTCTTTTGAAAATTATTTGCCAGTGATAATGACTCTAAACTCTTGTTATCATTTTAATGTGCGAAATCCACCCTTTAAATTCTGAAATGTGGAAGGTGACATACCCTATCTTGCGTTTGACAACTTCGCACTAAACATAGAGTCATCGATTTAGAGGGTAAGGGTTTAAAAAGATTTCGTACATTAAAATGACGACGATAAACTTTTTAAATTAGTACCACCGAGCGATGATTTTTAAAATAAAACTCAAGAATTTTGGTACGCTGAATAACGCTGTAGGTTTCTATAATCTAGGTATCTCAGGTATATTTTAGAATTTCTGCGAATCAAAAGAAGGAAAAAATAAAATTTAAAGAAATTACGAATTTTCCCAATCATTTCGCGAACTTCTTTCCACCCTGTATATTGAAATTGCCAGTAAAAACATGAGCAGCCAAAATCCTTTAAAATGCATCCCTACACATGAATCTTTACTGCATATATCTGTCATTCAGCATAATAGTGGTATATCGTGCAATAACCACGTACAAAAAAGTGTGTTCAAAAATTCACCATTTTAAAATATGGGAATTCGCACTAAACAAGGCTTCATTCATAAAAATTATTTAATCTCAATTACAAGCAATGTTTTCTTGTGCTCAAAACGAGGACCTCCTTACAAATCTCTTCTTAATTACTTTATTTGTCCATATTCCAGGCGGCTCTAGGTTAGGTTCTCCTTTGATCTTAGACTCTCCTTAAACTCTCTTTAAGTTCTCTTTAGGATCTCTTCAGGCTCTCCTTTGATTCTTTCAAAACTGAAGGAAAATGGTTTTATTGTGCTATATCAACGGGGTGCCGAGCCGTTCGTGCGCGACCTACGTCAAGCCCCGCTTTCGTAACCGACGCTGCCGTCCCTGAGCACGCGCGCTGTGCGCGTTCTGATTCGCCAGTGTCTTTCCTTAATAATTCAAAAACGAAGCTTCAAACAACATTTTCACAAAGGAACTTCACGGGACCAACGCGAGTTCTGAAACACCCTGTAGTTACCCTTGACCCAAGAATATCTACGCTGCACTCGACTGTAGATAATTTTTGGCTATAAACAATGAACATTGAAACATTATAGTAAATTTAATTATTATATAATGCGTTGTAAAGTAAAAGTTGCCCTTTTCTCTTTGACAAATCCCAGCAGATCAAAATGAAATCCTCATGTCTACGTTTCCCTTAACCAAACTATACTATTCATGTGACATTTATTCCAAATATGTCTTCAATAGACATCTAATTTAAGGGTCAACAGAAGTGATGGTCCAGTCTGAATCGAACTTCAGTGCCTTCTACCGGGAAACTACGAAACTCACGACGATCCTTGTCTCTCCTGCATAAAAAGAGAAGGACAATGATTTAGCGATTTCGTAATTCAAAGATTTTGTGGCGAAGAAGCAATATTTTCTCACGATTATTTTTTTAAAATATTCTTCGTACAATTATACAGCGACGTACAGAGCCCGATTTTGCAATTTGGTTTTTAAAACCTGATAAAAATGCGTTTCT